>NC_067490.1:10597317-10947317 GCF_947179515.1 Apodemus sylvaticus
TGCTTGCTTTTTTCTTAGATATTTGCTTTATTTATGTTTGAAACGTTATTCCCCTTTCCTCGTTTCCCCTCCAAAAACTCTCTATCCCATCCCTCCACCCCTGCTCACCAACCCACCCACTCCCAATCAGTACTACCAACAGCTATGTAGGGCAGTACATACCAGCACTTGGGAGGCAGAGGCAGGTGGATACCTGTGACTTCAAGGCCAGCCTGGTCTTCACAGTGAGTTCCAGGACAGTTAGGGCTACGCACAGAAACCCTGTCTCAGAAAAAAACATCCCATCTCCTTTCTGTAGTACCACACTGGGAACAAAGCCTCCAACACATGGACCTTCAGGGGACATTCAGCATCCAAACTATTGTACTAAGTTCTGGGATTAAAAAGGAGACCCCATCTTCCCAAACAGGATGCCAAGGGTCCTTCCTCTTGGCAGACTTTAAGCATCTAGGAAGCGAAGTCTCCAGCAGGGAGAATTATCAGCCTGGGCATCATATCATTAAATGAACAACGGAAGCCACACCTGGGAGAAAATATCCATATAGGGCATGTGTTCAGAATACCTAAGGCAGCCCTCATAGCTCCAGACTAAGAAGATGGGATGCCAATTTTTAAACTAATTAATTAATTAATTAATTAACTTAGTATTTCGAGATAGGGTTTCTCTGTGTAGCCCTAGCTGACCTGGAACTCAGTCTGTAGACCAGTCTAGCCTCAAACTCAGAAATCTGCCTGCCTCTGCCTCCCAAGCACTGGGATTAAAGGCTTGCGCCGCCACTGCCCACCACTGCCCAATTTTTAAAATATGAAAGATCTGGGCTAGCAAGTGGGATGAAGACACTTGTTACCTCTCTTGACAAATTGAGGCAGATTCCTGGGACCCACATAGAGGCGCTGACTCGTGCACATTGTCTGCTGACTCACGCGTGTGTGTGTGTGTGTGTGTGTGTGTGTGTGTGTGTGCTGAGCATGCGCACACACAAGACAGATGTAATAAAAGTAAAATATGTAAGATCTGAACAATTGAGTCCTGAGTGTGTGAAAGTGTGTTTAATATCACTACCGTTCTTCACCAATCAGTGGGGAATCACGGCGTGCCCTCAGGAGAGTCTGATACTTAAAACCAGACAGTGCTTAGTGCTGGCAACAACACGCAGCAATCACGGGGTGGCAAGTGGTACTTCTGTCTTGGAAAAGTCGAGTGTGTCCAACTCTCTGTCCCCTTTCTCAGGAGGAGCAAAGCATGTTCCCATAAGACTCATGCACTTTTATTCAAAACTGCTCACAACTAACAGCAACCCAGACATGCAGCTGGACCGAAGGGACAGTCCCACGATCTCCGTGGTGACCGGAGCATTGGACGACTCTTCAGAATTATGGTGTTGTTGATAGGATGCCCAGCGCAAGAGTCCCTCCCGTGTGCCCTGTCCGGTGGCAAGGCTCTGTTCTGGCAGGAAGCCTGAGGCTAGCAGGGGCTAGCAGGGGCTACTGGGGAGGGCTGGGCTCTCAGGGTAAGTGGGAACTCTCTTGACAGGCAGAATGTGCTCCTCAGGTACAGCAAGCTTAATCACATGACCGTGGGCTTCTTACCTGTGAATTGCACTTCAATAAAGCTGGTATATCTGTGCTGCTGTGCTTGGGTGAAAGGCCTGGGGCGGGATGGATTGCAAGCTCCTCCCTGCTCTACTGGGAGTCGGGCCAATGCAGCTGGGAGGGACACAGCAGCAGGAAGCTGGGACCGGGGAGGCCATGGTTGGCAGGGAATGTAGCCAGCTGGGTAGTAGGACATTGGCCTTTGGGTACAGGCGGTACGCAATGTCCTAGAGCCAAGAGGCAGCATTCATGTCTGGCATATTTCAGCCACACATATTTCTCCGTGAATAATAAAGTTAAGGGATGCTTAACTATTAACTTTCTTCAGTGTGCTCTTGGGTGAGATGCGTCGCTGCGCGGGATAACGATCTCCTGCCCATCCATCAGTCTATGGACGGACACGATGCTGGTTTTGTTTCATTTCCTCTGGTCGATGACTCGGTCAGAAGACTGGACTATTTTCAGGGCTGTGATTTTTTTTTTTCTCCATGTGCACATGCCTGGACAAATGTATGTGCAGGTGTTCCAGATGTTGACACGGATTATCTTTCTATAGCTCTCTCCACCTTTTTTTTTTTTAAATCACATTTTAAAAATTAATTATTTTTGTGTATGGATGTGTGCACACATGCCGTGGAGCACATGTAGTGGTCAGAGAACAACCCGTGGAAGAAGGTGCTTTTCTTCCACTACGTGGATCCCAGGAATTGAACTTAAGACCTCAGCCCTGAGGCGCAGTCACCTTTATCCTCCTGAGCCATCTTGCTTGCCCTTCTGGATTTTTTTTATTTGTTTTTGTTTTTGTTTTGTTTTTTTGAGACAGGGTCTCTCCCTGAACCCCTGGAACATGCTGTGTTAGAAGCACTGTGTAGCCAGATGACCCCTGGAATCTACCTGCCTCTGTTCTGCCAGTACTGGGCCCTCATTCACCTACCACCACACCAGGCTTTTATGTGGGTACAGGAGATCACCCCTAGGTCCTCATGCCTGTATGACAAGCACTGAACCCACTAAAGCTCTCTTCCCAGCCCCCCATGCCAGGTGATTTTGTACTTTTTTCTGTTACTGTTGTTTAGTTAATATTCAGTTTTACAGAGTTAAGATATGTGGCCTAAAGTTTATTATTATTAATTATTATTGTTGTTATTATTATTATTTTAAAAATTTATTTATTTATTATATGTAAGTACACTGTAGCTGTCTTCAGACACACCAAAAGAGGGAGTCAGATCTAATTATGGATGGTTGTGAGTCACCATGTGGTTGCTGGGATTTGAACTCAGGACTTACGGAAGAGCAGTCAGTGCTCTTAACTGCTGAGCCATCTCTCCAGCCCCTATTATTATTATTATTACTATTATTATTATTATTCAAGTTGGAGAGGTTAAGAGACCTTGCTGCTCTTGTAGAATCTGGATTCTGTTCCCAGCACCCACATGGTGGCTCACAATAGTCTGTAATTCCAGACTTGGCGCCCTCTTCTGGCCTCTGCAGACATTGCACACACACACACACACACACACACAAACACACACACAAAGACACAATGTATATACATACATTCAGACAAACACTCATACGCACAGACGTTTAAAAATAAACCTTCATTTTTTTAAAGTTTGTTTTTTAAACAATTTTTAGAAACTGCTTTACGCTTCGTTTTGTGGCTGGGTTTGGAGCTGTCTTTAAAATGTTTCGCGGGCTCTCAAAGGCATTTTTCGATGCAGTGTGTTTTACGTTAGCAAGAAAATAAAACTATCTGGCAGCATGGTTTAAGAGTCGGTGCATTTTCTAGTGTGTCTCTGGCACTGTGCTGAGGCGAGGGCCACCCTGAGGCAGAGCACACCCACCTTCTTCTCCCTCAACCACATGTTCCCACGCTTTAGCACAGTTGTGGGACTCCCATAAGCCACCCCCCGGAACACACTCTTTTTCATTTCCTTGGCACCTGCTTCTCCTATATCCGCCTTTCTTGGCACCTGCTCTGATGCAGATCCCCTTTCCCCCTGCAAGAGCCACCTGGACTTTTTGCTCGAGTTCTTCTCAGCGAGGGTGGACTACCTTTCTGCACAGGGCCGTCCTAGCCTTGGCCCGCCATCCTGGCCAGGACCTGCTGGGTCCCTCCACGGAGCTGGCTCTGCTGGAATGCTGATGTGGCACCAGAGAGAGGACTCAGATGGACCAGGGCCGGTGCCTACCCACAGCCACCCCCGGCGACTGGCCCAGGGCTTGAAAACACTGCCGAGAAAGGAGGTAGAACAGGATAGTTTGCATCTTTAATGATGGCAAGACCCAATGCCTAGCTGGGGACAAAAATCACTTCTGGGCTTTGAAGATACCAAATTAGCTGGCCTGGGTGGTCTCTCAGCTATATCCCCACTTTCTGTAACCAGCTGGGACTGGGGACAGAAGACAGCCTGGTCGAGCTGTCCCAGGGATCAAGTCAGACCTTTGCGTCAAGTTCTGTAAATCTCAACTCTGGCTGCTTCTAATTATGACTGACAGGTACCAAGAAGCACCTTTGCTGAAAGCCCTGACCCTTCCCTCAGCCACAAGAGAGCAACAGGAGGAAGCCTTGGCAGCTCTGGCTTTTGTATCTGTCATCGGTCGCTTTGGATCAGACTCTGACCCACTGCACGCAGACATGCTAATCGTCCAAGGACAGTGTCCAGCCCAACACCAGTGAGACCACGGAAACCAGGGACAGCCAGCTTTCATATCATCCTCAGAACTGTCCCAGAGCCTCAAACACACCAGGGTGTGGTCTCTAGACACTGTCCCAGCCCTACAGCCACTTTAGGTTCCAGAGCCACAGTTGTGTCACCTGTGATGATGTCATCCCCCAAGATCAACACTCACAGGCATCTGCTGAGGCCTCGATCTGGAAGAGTTCTGAGAGCCTCCTTGCCGAACCTGGACTGAGCCAGTGATCAAGGCTGCTGGGGTCACAGGCACCGCTCTCTGGTCCCTTCCCCAACCATACAGGCTGGAGGTTGACTGAGATGAGTGATCTCTACCTTCCTGATGTGGTTGAAATCCTCTCCTGCCTTCTCGCTTTTCCTCCGGTTTGCATTGCTCGTAAGTAGCTAGACCTGATGTGAGGAAACCCTCCAGCATCTGGAACTAACTGGTCTAGGAGTCCAGTTAGGTGATCTCACCATAAAACTCAGTAGCATTCCCCGTGAGGGAAGCAGGGTACCCTTCACCTGGATGCCGGGAGTTTTTCGGCATCATCTTTCGAGACTGCCTGAGAATCTGTAATGATCTGAAGATAAGAAATCGGTTAAGGGGCTGGTTGAGATGCTGGTTAAGGTGCTCAGTGGTTGAGAGCACCGGCTGATCTTCCAGAGGTCCTGAGTTCAAATCCCAGCAACCACATGGTGGCTCACAACCATCGATACCCGCTTCTGGTGTGTCTGAAGACAGTGACAGTGTGATCACATATATTAAAGAAAGAAAGGAAGGAAGGAAGAAGAAAGAAAAAAAAAGAAGTTAAAAATAGTCAGCATGTGGGCCACTTAGCCTGGAAAGAACCAGATACTAAATGAGAAAAGTAAATCTACAATGTCCCAAACCTCTTACATATGGCTGTGGTTGGGGGAAATGCCGTGATCAGGTGGGGGTTGGTGACATCCTTTAGTCTCTCATGCCACTGACGTCCAGTCGAGTGCCAGACTTCTTGACCCACTTCCCAGCAGCCATCGTTGCTGCCGTGCATGGCCCAGATGGAGAGAGCTGACAACCAACCAAGTGTGCTCTTTCTATGCCCCGTGGAGCTGAGGATGGAATGAGGGAGCTTGTCTGCTGCGCCAGGCTGTGCTGGGTCCTGCACACCCTTCCTTCCCCTCCCGTCATGTTCCAGTTCCTCATGTATTTCATTCCTCGAACCCGAGAGTCTGCTTTCACCAGATTGACTCTCTGGATTCCTGGGATGCATGCAGTCTTTGGAAGGCAGAGAGGGGTCACATACTGAGCATCACTCAATGGGAGCTATCCTACTAAGCACCCTCCGATCTCGGTTTTTAGGTCTCTCCTGGGTGGCAGGAAGCACACCTTTCACTGGTAGGCTGCAAGTATTGTTGAGATAATAAAACCCAATGGAACGGGATGGCGGTGGCTGCAGGGAGGTGTACCCTTAGGCCACTAGGGGGCAGTGTGGTCACACAGTGGTTTCAGGGCACATGTGGGGTCTTCCTGGGTCAGGTTAGGCCTAATGGAGCGGAGGGCTAACACTTTCCACAGTTCAGGTCAGGTTAGTTCCTACTTCTGGCTTCCAATCCCAGGATGCAACTGTCCTGAGACTCCTGGGAGGAGAGACTGGACATCATCACCACCATACACAGTGGCATAGAGGAGGTACTTGGTTCAGGACTGAGAGGTAGCGCTTCCGCAAGTCTTGGCCTGAGGCTGTCCTTGATTTGGAAGGGCCTGTGAGGGCCTCAGACAGAAGGAACCAGCTGCTCATGCTTGCTGCTGCTAGCCAGAAGACATTTCAGGAGACAAAGGGTACCGAGTTTCTTTTACATTGGCCTGGGATACAGCTCCTTACCTCCCAGCGAACCCAAGGATATAGATTTCATAGATTCCTCAAATTCAAGATGTGTGTGTGTGCAGAACACTCTAACATAGCACCCTCCCCAAGCCTGCCTTGCTTTATCCAAAGATGGCTCTGAGAGAGAGAGGAAGCCTTGGCTGACCCTTAGCTTGAGTTCAGTGCTGCCTCTGTCCTTTGGCATGGGCCTGTTGGATCTGGTGGCTAACAGGCAGTGGTGTCCTTCTTTAGAGGGTGCTTCTTCCCCGGGGTGGGGGGGTGGGGGGACTGGGGGGGCTGGGAAGCTAGTGTGTTCTACATGATGAGTTCTGTCAAGTCCTTCTGGTGTGGCTGCCCAGGGGTGAGTTTTAAGGCAGTGGCTTTCAACCTGTGGGTCACGACCCCTCTGGCCAGCCTCTATCTCTAAAACTGTTTATGTTATGATTCATAATCACAACGCAAAATCATAGGTAGGAAGCAGCAACCAAAGTAATTTTATGGTTGTGTGTGTGTGAGCATCATCACGATGTGAGGTTGTGTGTATTAAAGGGTTGCAGCATTAAGGTCCAGAATCATTGCCCTGAGGAGACCCATTGTTACACATCACCAGGCTGCAAGAGCACACAGTGAAGGCAGTGAAGCCCCCTGTCAACCCGAGAGAATTCCCTCCCTAGTGGCAAGTCCCAGTGGACTAAGAGCAGGGTGGTCCCAGTGGGTGGTCCCTGGCCTCACAGCTAGCCCCCATCCCACCCTAGCCCAGGCCAGGCTGTCATTATGAGTTTATTATTAATGAATGGTAAAACACATATGACATGGAATTTACCGTTTGAATCACTTTCAGTGACCGGCCAAGAAGCAGAACCTTCACATGGCTGTACAGTCATAACCGCCATTTCTAGACTGTCCCATCACCCCACACCGAAGCTGTGTCTCCACTTTCCAGTCCCTACAGCCACCTCTCTGGTTTCTGCGTCGGTGGTTCAACGACAGCAGGAACCTCGTGACCGAAATCGAAGGTGCTTTTCCTGCGACTGGCTTGTTTCACTTAGCACAGGGTCTTCAAGGTCCTCGCATGCTGTAGCATATACCAGAATGCTTTTCCTTTGAACGGATGAGTAAGATTCCATTGTGTGCACAGGCCTCATTCCCTTTGCCTAGCACCCATGATGGCTGCGTGTGTGGTGCCTGCCTCTGGCTATTGCTAATAGCATCTCCTGTTGCTGAATTGATAAGAATTGCCCTAGCGTGTGCTTGTTTTCTGGGTTCTGTCTTGGTTTAACCAACTCTAACACTGTATGTTGATGGTATTTTTCTAGTGAGAACTGAGAATCTGCAAAACTTCCTCTGCTTCCTTCCTCCTCTCCCTGGGGGTTTACCTGTTAGCTGACAATGTTTACAGATCCAGTTTCCTATTTCCAAAATACTGTCTCCTGATATTTCGCTAGTATTTCTAAGCAACGCGTCCTTATGCTGTGCCTCGGGAACTTGATTTTTCTCTAGTCGTTTTTCCTGAAATTGAAGATCCTTGTCAAAGTCTGGTGCTAAGGTGCAGAGGAGATGATGTTAGGTGCAGGCTCCAGGCAGGTTCACTGACTAGGGATATCTGAGCCCATGAGAGCCAGGAACTGGGCTACAAAAGGCAGGAAAGCTTCAAGAACGACACTTCCCCAAATCCCTGAGATATGTGGTCCCTTGTTCCCTGTTTCGGCTGGGCTGTGATCTAAGGTGGCAGATGTGTGACCAAGCGTACCCCCTCCCCCGTTGGATAGGCTAGGTTGTCCTTTCTGCTTTGCCCGTGTATGCTAAGTGCCTCTGGGTGTCCCCTCTCTTGGTGTTCCCCCCCATGCCAACTTGAGGCACAGCCCCAGCTGGGCAGAGTCACATCTCTAGTAGAGCTGGAAATCCATTGTCACAGAAGTGAGGTGACGTCAGGTCACCCAGAGAAGGGATATCACTTGACACAGGCCAATGCACTGGCATTGTAGGAATGCCCTGCCTGTCTGCCTGCCTGCCTGCCTGTCTGCCTGCCTGTCTGTCTGTCTGCCTGCCTGCCTGCCTGCACAGTGTCTCCGGGCTTCCGCCACCCTGCATGCAGCCTGGGAAGCTGTGGCTAATCTGGGTTCCTGATGCAGACATTGAGGGCAAGGAGACCCTCCTCAGTCCAGTGCACTGACTGCAGACCTAGACGTTTTTCTCACCATTCTCCATCCTCTGAGCCCCCAGGACCAAGACAGCTGGGGAGGGGCGGGAACAGGAGGGGATGACAGTGGGGAGCCTGGGCAGGCGGGCACTCTGCCTCAGCATCCTGGCTCCCTGAAATTTTGGGGCAGGGAGCAGAGGAGATGAGGGCGTGACAGAGGTAATGGGCATCTCTCTGAATTTCATCTCTTCGGTAGGCAGGCACCAGGATCAACCTTTCAAAGGTCATAGGTCATGGTAAAGTCCCAAAGCACAAAGGCACTGGTGGGAGGGGTTTACAGGGCTGGGAAGGAGGACCAGGGACTTGGGAGCCAGGAAGAGCAGCCCTTCAGACTCCAAGGATCCAAAGAGTAGGGAGTGATAGGGAGATACGTTATATCATATAGATAGAAGCCTTTAGGGTCCAGTCCATGTGACCAAAGCATCACATAGACATCCTCAGGTGGGAATGGAAGCTGACAGGAATGTTGCAGGTAGCCAGCAAGGGGCATAGGCCCTGTGCGGGAATCAGGTCCCGACCACCTCCCCGCCAACATCTGCCATGTCCCTGTTATTTCCAACTCATAAAGGGGAGCCTTCGGTCTGAAATTCTTGGATGTAAAGCCCGAGTTTTTACTAATTAAGAGTTTACAATTAGTTAAAACTAATTAAAATGGATTAAATTTGTTCTAATTAAAACTAATTGAATTCTTCTCGAAATGCTGCACAGACTAAACCAAGCAGTGCCCAGGCTCCTGTTGTTGGAAGTGCAGGAGTTTGGGGGATGTAGCGGTGGGGACCACAGGGACAGTGGGGATGGCCTGGGTGAGGGTTGCTATGGGGTGGCTCCTTGCTGGGCTATCTGTCAATCCTGCTATCACAAGGGCACACCCAGGTGGGAATGCAAGCCTTGCGCTTGCCTTGGGACTGGGTCCAGAAGTGTGACTAGCTACTTCCAGTCAATGAGTTCTTCTGATTTTTCCTCAGGGGAGAAGGAAGGGCTTGCTCTCGTTGTCACAGTGTTGGGGACTTCTGAGAACCCTGGGGTGGGGGTGAGAATCTCCAGAGGGGACGGGTAGGCATGCCCACTCAGGGCTCATTCAGCAAAGGCTGGCAGGTGGAGGAGCCACGTTCTGGTGACTGTCATGCTGGGGTGGGGGTGGGGTGGGGTGCACTGGGCTTGAGGTGAGGGTGGAGACCGGTTTCTTAGCCTGGATGGCTGCAGGGCTACATGTCGTGGTACCCACAGAGTGAAGAGGAGCATTGCTGGCTAAGAGAGGGAACTGATGGAACAACGCATGTAAACGCAGCAGCTGGCAGAGGCACGGAACACGCATGTAGAAAAGGCAAAGCTTAAAGAACCGAGAGGCAAGACAGAGACATACTGATGAGGTACGAGGAAGCTGCTGAAATAAATGGAGGGTACACGCAGGCCTGGGCAGCACCCCCTGCAGGCAATATTCTTGTCCCACAGGTGAGTGGGAACAGCCCTCATGGCTGCTGCAGAAGACAGTGAGTAGGCTTTGGATTGGTCAGGGTGGAAAGCAACCTTCCAGTGCACCTTTAGGAGTAGGTGAATAGCAATGGGCGTATGCTGTGTGTGTCTGTGTGTCCACAGGTCAGTGAACAAGAGGAGACACACACATATGTATGCATACACACATACACACATTCATGCACACACATACATACACACACATGCATGTGCACACATATACATGCACACACACATACACACATATGCACATGCACAGGCACACACATGCACACACATACATATATATACATACATACACACACATGCACACATGTACACAATACACATGTATGCATACACATGCATGTGCACACACATATACACACATACATACACACATGCACACACACACACACACACATACACTGGAAACACGGGCAGCAGCTTCCAGACTTTAAAAGATGTGTTGTTTGAATGTGATCTTACTATATAGCCCAGGCTGGCCATGAACTCATGATAATCTTCCTGCCTCTGCCTACTAAGTGCTGGGAATTAAAGGTGCGCGTCATCATGGTTGGATTTTTTTCCAGGTAAATTCTAAAGTCTTTATTCTATTAAATGGATAGTTTGCTGGGATTTGAACTCAGGACCTTTGGAAGAGCAGTCCATGCTCTTACCCACTTAGCCATCTCTCCAGCCTCCAATACATCTTTTTTTTTTGTTTGTTTTTTTTTGTTTTTGTTTTTTTGTTTTTTAGAATTTGGTTTTTTCGAGACAGGGTTTCTCTGGCTGTCCTGGAACTCACTCTGTAGACCAGGCTGGCCTGGAACTCAGAAATCTGCCTGCCTCTGCCTCCCAAGTGCTGGGATTACAGGCGTGCGCCACCACCGCCCAGCTAAATGGATAGTTTGCATAACTCAAACCTCATACCCAGTGAGAAGTCTTCTCCTGTTCAAACACTGGACCTAATCTGGAGCCACTTTACAATCTGTAACTCCCATTCAAAGGAGCAGGAGGCCTGTGTGGGGTCAGAGTTCCCAGGCAGAGCTTCTAGGTAGAGCGCCCAGCTAGAGGCTTCCAGCTAGAGGCGCTCAAGTGAAGGCTGCCAGGCAGAGTCTGGCCTGTAAATATTCTCCTCCTCCCACACCTGACACGGAGAGCCAGCCAGCCAGCATTGCTGTGCATTTCCACTTAACAATGTCTTGAGACTGTTCCACACGCTAGCACACAAAGCACTTCCACGCCTTTGTTTAGCAGCCGTGAGGAACGAATCACCTGAATATTCATGGCTTCACTCACACACCGGGATATTTATAAGGTAAATCACTAGACGGCAGAGTTTACTGACACCACGGCCCAGGGCGAGGCAGAAATACATTTAACCCCATTATTCCACAGCCCATGCTTTCCAGTCTTGGGGTAGGCGCCCACCCAGCGGTCCACGGCTGTAGCTCACCAACACGGGAATGAGCTAAGTGCTGGGATAAGGAGAAAGACGGGAGGAACCGAGGATTCAGGCCCACGCAGATGGAGATGGGCCCACAAAGGCACGGGGTCAACAGCTCTGAGGCCTGGCTTCTCGGACTGCGACTGTGCGGAGTGACCACAGCCTTGCTGTATGGTGGCTGTGTGGACAGAGATTCCTGTTCTTTTTCCCATTCTGAGATCGCCTCTGCTCTGGGGATGTCTCTGTTTCTCAGCCACTCTTGGAATCGAGAAAAGGAAGAAGACAGGACAGGAAATTGTTGAACTTGATCCCCTCCGGACTCGGCTCTTGTCATGCTCGCCCATTGGCGGGCGTGATAGAAGAGGACACTCTCTGGTCTTGTGCAATGTCAGCTCAAGGCCTGAATGATTCACAGCTCTGGGCAAACAGCCTCTGACAACTGAGACTGGAAAAACGAGGAGCGGCCTCGTGACCTTAGCCCTTTTCCTGTGGCGTTGTGCATGCAGAAACGAGACTCCAGTCACAGCAGGCCCGTGGGTCTGTTCTTGTGTGTGAAAATGACATCCCAGTACCATTCTCAGGCTTGCACCTTCAGAAGAACTGGGTCACAACATCAGAGCTGAGGCCTGGCGGCGGAAGGTGGACCCCCAAACACATATCCTGAATCCAGCAAGACTTGCTCAGTTCTTCTACAAGGGATGTTCAAGGCATCAAACCTGTACGCAGATCACATGTGACACTCAGTACACAGATCATGTGTGCTTTGGAGGGAAATCCTCACAACTGCTAGGGGCTGACCTTTGGGAGTGTTTTAGAGGGATATCTAGCCCAGCTGAGGAGTAGCTGTGGACCCTGAACCTGAATTCCACCTGCCTCAAATAACTGAAGTGTGGCGGGGCACTTGGAACCGTGAAGCTGGGGACCTGGATACCAGGGATGTGGGATTGGCCTTCCTGGTAGTGGTAGTGGAGAATAGAAATAGACCAGGACAAACCAGGACAGGGAGACCCGAGCACTAGTATCCTATAGATGGGGACATAGAGCCAGAAGCCTGAGAGGTAAAGATGGCTGAGGTCATAGGTTAGAGGTCAGAGTTAAAAAGAGGCCTGCCAAGCTCTGAATACTGCCCTACCCTGCCCCCTCACTCCACCCCCCCTAATCTAGTAGAACATGTTCCAGAGAAGAAGCCAAGGCCAAAGAAACTACAGAGAGGAGGAGGTGGACTGAAGTGGAAACAGGGTTCTTCGGAAAGTTGGTTGGATGGCGTTTTGCTGGGGCAAACACGTGAAGGAATGTTTTGCTAAAGTGGACACAGGTGTGAAAGGCTCAGGAGGACTCATGAAGGAACGTTTGGCTGAAGCAGTCACAGGGGAGAGGATGTTCTGCTAAAGCAAACATGTGAAAGGACATGTGATGAAGGATTCTTTCCTAACGACATGCATGCATGTACTGGTCTGCCTTACATTGCATAGCAGAGATGCATTTGTGGGAACTCCAATAGAGAGAAATGCACCAAAAATCTTCTGGTGGTATGCTGGTGGTTTGTTGCTGCTTCCAAGGACTTGGGCTGATTGGATGCATGTGCTGAGGCAAGGCCCGTGGAGGACACGTGATGTTTGGAGGGTCTAAAGAGGACTCCACGGAGTGACGGGGACAGAACTTGGCTTGCTTGTACAGCCCACTGTGCAATGCTTGTGGATCTCTTCACTGATCTTTGCTTTCCTGAGAGGCACAGCTGAGAACTTCTCCTGGGGTTCCTGTTGGTCCCTTCTGCTGACTCAAGCTGAGGCTGAGACCTGGCTGTCTCTGCTAGGTCGCATCACTGCTGTTGCTATCCTGACTCTACCAAACTGGACTGCTGGTGTATCTGTGAGGTGTTTGCGAGTAGAGCGAGCTGCCGCTGCTGACCTGGGAACTGAACTGCCGATTTCCAGACAACACAGAAAGGAGTTGCCCCAAAGAACCTTTCTAAACAGGTCCGCTTCTCCCCACCCCCATATCCTTTCTTTCCCACTACCTCTGGTGGGCAGTGGGCTACAAGGAAGGTTCAAGCATTTAAGAACCATCATTAAAAATAGGATTTGTATAAATTAAAGTTATGGTTATAGAGGACAGTCCCCCAAAGCCCCAATAAAGCCAGAGAGGAAAGCATTTATAGAGCTGAGTACTCAGTGGGTTTTCCCCAGTTAGGAGAAAAACTTGTTCTAGGTTCAATATTGCTATGACTTTGAAAAAAAAATCCTTGCATAGATACATGGGGTCCTGGCCCCTCCTCAGCGTCAATCAGCATCCTCAGAAAGGAGGAACCCAGGGCAGAACAGTTGTCTTGTCTCTTTTACCTGTGTTTCCTGTTCACGGAACATGCTGAGGTGGGAGGGACAGGAGTCAACCTTGCAGGGATGATTAACTCTAGCAGGGTCAGGAGAAGAAGGGTCCTGGGTTCTTGATGGTAGAGTCACCCCCCCATGGGTGTGTCTAGCAATTCCCACGGTGCTGTACATAGTTTGAAAAACTGGGTAAACAGCTGATGGCATCTCACAGGGGTCTTAAAAGACCACAAGGGCGGTAAGAAGCCAAAGGGTCCCTGTGGTCCCTTCTGCAGACTGAAGCTGAAGACATCTGAATGGAATGGTGTTTCATTAATACACTCCAGGTGCATGCACACACAGACACATATGTGCATACTTCCCTTTAGTCCACAGAGGGGCCCAGGAGCATTAGTGTACTGAGCTATTTAGAGCTTAGATGGAGACTTTTTTTTTTTGTTTTTTTTTGTTTTTAAGATTTTAGACAGTCTCTTGTAGCCCATGCGGTCAATAAAATAATTCCCGTGCATACAAGGATGGCCTTGAATTTTTACACGGGTTACCTAGTCTGGCACTGTGTCGCTCATGTCACCCGCTGTTGGCCTCTGGTGTCTCCTTCACAGTTTCCTCTCCTCTCTCTTGCCTTTGCCTCTCTCCCTGCCGTTAGCTCTTGGTGCTGGAATTATGTGTGTACCCCACCAACCCCGAGTTTACAAGGTCCTGGGGTGTATCCCAGAGCATGCTTTTAGCAGGCACTCTTATCAAATGAGCTACATCTTTAGCTCCCCAGATCTTGGTCTCCTCCTCCTCCTCCTTCTCCTCCTTCTCCTCCTTCTCCTCCTCCTCCTGCTCCTCCTCCTCCTCCTCCTTCTCCTTCTTCTCCTCCTCCTCCTTCTCCTCCTTCTCCTCCTTCTCCTCCTCCTTCTCTTCCTTCTCCTCCTCCTCCTTCTCCTCCTTCTCCTCCTCCTCCTTCTCCTCCTTCTCCTCCTCCTCCTTCTCCTCCTTCTCCTCCTTCTCCTCCTTCTCCTCCTTCTCCTCCTCCTCCTGCTCCTCCTCCTCCTCCTCCTTCTCCTTCTTCTCCTCCTCCTCCTTCTCCTCCTGCTCCTCCTCCTCCTCCTCCTTCTCCTTCTTCTCCTCCTCCTCCTTCTCCTCCTTCTCCTCCTTCTCCTCCTCCTTCTCCTCCTTCTCCTCCTCCTCCTTCTCCTCCTTCTCCTCCTCCTTCTCCTCCTTCTCCTCCTCCTCCTTCTCCTCCTTCTCCTCCTCCTTCTTCTCTTCCTTCTCCTCCTCCTCCTCCTCCTCCTCCTCCTTCTCCTCCTCCTCCTTCTCCTCCTCCTCCTCTTCTTCCTCCTCCTCTTTTTCCTCCTCCTCTTCTTCTCCTCCCCCTCCTCTTACTCCTCCTCCTCTTCTTCTCCTCTTCCTCCTCCTCTTTTCCTCCTCCTCCTGCTCCTCCTTCTCCTTCTCCTTCTTCTTCTCCTCCTCCTTCTCCTCCTTCTCCTCCTTCTCCTCCTCCTTCTCCTCCTTCTCCTCCTCCTCCTTCTCCTCCTTCTCCTCCTCCTTCTCCTCCTTCTCCTCCTCCTCCTTCTCCTCCTTCTCCTCCTCCTTCTTCTCTTCCTTCTCCTCCTCCTCCTCCTCCTTCTCCTCCTCCTCCTCCTCCTCTTCTTCCTCCTCCTCTTTTTCCTCCTCCTCTTCTTCTCCTCCCCCTCCTCTTACTCCTCCTCCTCTTCTTCTCCTCTTCCTCCTCCTCTTTTCCTCCTCCTCCTCCTCTTCTTCTTCTCCTTCTCCTCCTCCTCTTCCTCCTTCTCTCTCTCTCTCTCTCTCTCACTCTCTCTCTGTTTTCTCTTTTTGGTTCTTAAATTTTATTTTACCTATTCACTCTTCCGGCTATCCCCTCCTACAATCCCTCCCCCATCCCTCCCTCCTCCTCTCCTCCTGAGCACCCCCCCCACCTCGGCACTTCAAGTCTCTTCAAGGCCAGGTGCCCTCAGACAAGGCAGCCCAGCTAGAAGAGTGCACCCTACGTACAGGCAACAGCTTTTGGGATAGCCCCCACTCCAGCTGCTCGGGACCCACATGAAGACCAAACTGCACATCTGCTACATATGTGCAGGGAGGCCTAGGCCCAGCCTGTGCATGCCCTCCACCCCCACTGATGGTTCAGACTCCGAGCGCACCAAGCGTCCAGGCTAGCTGTTGGCCTTCCTGTAGAGCTCCCATCCCTTTCAAGCCACAGTCCCTTGTCCTAGTCTGTAAGAGTGCCCGAGCTCCACCCAGTGTTTGGCTGTGGGTGTCTGCATCTGTCCTAGCCAGCCACTGGGTAGAGCCTCCCAGAGGACAGCCTGCTCCTGTCATGAGGGTTCCGGAGCCTCAGGTCTGATGAAGGTTGCGGGAGAGGCAGCAGGAGAATCCAGATCTTGGTTTCTAACGCCTCTTTCTGTGGTAGGGGCTGGGGTTCCACAGACATGACTGATCCCCAAACCTGGAGGGTCCGTGCCGGAGGGGTGTGGATGGCGTCCGTGCCGGAGGGGTGTGGATGGCGTCCCGAGACACAGCGCCACTCTGATGGGCAATCCAGACGCATGGAAGCTGTTAAGGAGACGCCAGAGGCCACCACGGGGGTGATGATGAGCTATACAAGCTCTTCCCAGATTATATGACCCAGGCAAAAGTAGAGTCCGGGCCAAGGTAACAGGTGAGTTAGAATGTAAGC
Source organism: Apodemus sylvaticus (assembly GCF_947179515.1). Lineage (NCBI taxonomy): Eukaryota > Metazoa > Chordata > Mammalia > Rodentia > Muridae > Apodemus > Apodemus sylvaticus. The sequence continues at coordinate 10,613,557 of NC_067490.1, forward strand.
AAGAAGGCAGGGTTCACGAGACCGTGTTCTCTGTGCGACAGTGCCAAGCCCCACTCCGAGTGTGCTTGTACTGAGACACTTACTTCCAAAGAAGTCAGTGAGAAAAGGATGAGGAGAGAGGCTGAGGCACCTGGAAACACCTTCAGCGGGGCCAGGTCTACGGCCCAGTGCTGAGTTGAGCTGACAATGTGCTTCCTTACATGCAATGAAAATTGTGCTCACGTGGGATCTTTTTACCCAACAACCAAGACTCCAGACTACTCAGAAGAAAACAGCAGACCCCAGCAAGTGTCAGTGCAGAGCCTTCTGGAACAGTACGGCCAAGGTCATCAAAAACAAGGAGAGCGTGAGAAGCTGTCACCTCCAGGGAGGTGTGGACATGTGGATTGCCTGCCACGTGTCCCCTGAGTGGGATCTTTGATGCAAGATATTTCCTATCCATTCACGTAGAGACAGTGAGAGGCCAGTGATTGGAGGGGAGAGAGGAGGAGCTAAGAGAAGGAGGGGCGGAGAGAGAGGGAGCCTGGGAACTGCACGAGGGAGCAGAGGCGGAGCCGCAGATGCAGATGCGTCAGAAGTGTTTCTGGTGTGCTGAAAGGTTAGCAATATGGGATAAAACTTTATTATTGTAATTTGGCATTATGTGATTGGGAGTTTCATATACATAAATATATTTGGTTAACTACTCAAGTTTAAGAGTCATACTTTGCCGGATACTTAAAAGGAGTGGGTGTTGGGCAGGAGAGAGAGAGAGAGACCCCTCTATTCTTGGAGAAGAGGCCTGACGGGGCGGTACTATATTTTAACCATTGCCCACTACAGATCTTGGAGCAGAAAAAGGTAGTAGAGGGAAACAGAGGAAACCTGAAGGACAGGTTTTGGAAGCAGTACCTCAGTCCTAGTTGGCCAAGAGGATGATGGCACTGGTGTGGGACCAGGGGGAACACTGAAACAGCTTCATAATTTCCCCGCACATCGAAAGCTGTTAGGGAGATAAGGTTTATTTTCAAGGAAGAAAATCATATTAGGAAAACATGAGGAAAGATTTAGCTGGTGGCAAAGAAACCTATGAAAAGTTGTTTTTATTTTTTATTTATTTATATTTATTTATTTTTTATTTTTTCTATATTTTTTGTTTACATCCAAATGATTTCCCCTTTCCCGGATCCCCCCTCCCCATATGTCCCATAAGCCTTCTTCTCTCCACCCATTCTCCAATCACCTCTCTCCTTTTTCTCTGTCCTGGTACTCCCCTACAATGCTAGATCAAGCCTTTCCAGGATCAGGACCCTCTTCTTCCTTCTTCATGGGAGTCATTTGTTATGCTAATTGTGCCTTGAATATTCAGGGATTCTGGGCTAATTAATATCCACTTATCAGAGATTGCATTCCATGTGTATTCTTTTGTGATTGGGTTACCTCACTTAGATTGATATTTTCCAGTTCCAACCATTTGCCTAAAAATTTCATGAATTCATTGTTTTTAATTGCTGAGTAGTATTCCATTGTATAAATATACCACATTTTCTGTATCCATTCCTCCACGGAGGAACATCTGGGTTCTTTCCAGCTTCTGGCTATTATAAATATGGCTGCTATGAACATAATGGAGCATGTGTCCTTATTGCATGCCGGGGAATCCTTTGGGTATATGTCCAGGAGAGGTATATAGCAGTCTCCCCCGGAAGTGTCATGTCCAGTTTTCTGAGGAACCGCCAGACTGATTTCCATAGTGGTTGCACCATCTTACAATCCCACCAGCAGTGGAGGAGTGTTCCTCTTTCTCTGCATCCTCGCCAACACCTGCTGTCTCCTGAGTTGTTTTATTTACTTTATTTATTTTTTTGGTTTTTGGATTTGGTTTTTTTTGGAGACAGGGTTTCTCTGTATACCCCTGGCTGTCCTGGAACTCACTCTGTAGACCAGGCTGGCCTTGAACTCAGAGATCTGCCTGCCTCTGCCTCCCAGAGTGCTGAGATTACAGGTGTGCGCCACCACCACCCGGTTGTCTCCTGAGTTTTTAACCTTAGCCATTCTGACTGGTGTGAGGTGAAATCTCAGGGTTGTTTTGATTTGCATTTTCCTAATGACTAATGCTGTTGAGCATTTCTTAAGGTGCTTCTCGGCCATCTGAATTTCATCAGGTGAAAATTCTTTGTTTAGCTCTGTACCCCATTTTTTAATAGGGTTATTTGGTTCCCTGGGGTCTAACTTCTTGAATTCTTTGTATATATTGGATATTAGCCCTCTATCGGATGTAGGGTTGGTGAAGATCTTTTCCCAATTTGTTGGTTGCCGTTTTGTCCTTTTGACAGTGTCCTTTGCCTTACAGAAGCTTTGTAATTTTATGAGGTCCCATTTGTCAATTCTTGATCTTAGAGCATAAGCTATTGGTGTTCTGTTCAGGAACTTTCCCCCTGTGCCCATGTCCTCAAGGGTTTTCCCCAGGTTTTTTTCTATTAGTTTCAGTGTGTCTGGTTTTACGAAAAGTTGTTGTTGTTCATTAGGGGAAAAATACAAATTCAAATGTGAGGATAGGTAGCCCGACGTACCCACTGCCGTGGTCAAAATAAAAACAAAACAAAACAAAAACCCTGACAGGGCTGGGGTTGTACCGTGCTGGTACAGCCTGCCCAGCAGGCAGAAAGCCTGGGTTCAAGCCCAGCTCTGCTAAAAACAAATTAAAAATATGTGGGCACAGACAAAAAATAAACAGAACGTGCTGTCCGGAGCAAGGAAAAGGAGCAACTTGACCGCTTGCCCTGTAGTGGGAAAATAACAGGTTCAGTTACTTTACAAGTTAAAGATCGGGGGTGGGGGTGGGGAAGGAGCCAGGGAGATGGCTCAGCTGTTAAGAGCACTGGCTACTGTAGACAACAACAAGGGTTCAAATCCCAGCATCCACATGGCTGGCTACAACCATCTGTAACTTCAATTCCAGTGTGTCTGGTGTTCTTTTCTGGCCTCTTGGGCTCTTCACACATGTGGTACACAGACGTACATGCAGGCAAAACACCCATACATGGAAAATAAAATAAAGACGAGCCTATTCTGTGGACCAGGTAGAGCTTTCCTGTTTTCTCAAGCAGTCGGCTTTATGGTCTAGGCCCCCAACTATTCCCGGGTAAATGAGTGAGTTGCCTGGGCTCACCCAGACACTGAAACGCTGTATGAACTGGGTGAGGTACTGACCCACACAATGCGGGCAGTGTTTGGAGAAACCGTGCAGAGTCATGGAGCCAAACAGTCCCACTGCCCTTTGACCCTCACAATCTACGGGAAGCGCAGGTTCATCTACGATGACTGGAGCAGGGTGCCAGGTGCCAGGAAGGAACAGAAAAAGGACTCTGGGTGGAATACGTTCATGATCTCTCTCTCTCTCTCTCTCTCTCTCTCTCTCTCTCTCTCTCTCTCTCTCTCCCTCTCGTCATCTTGGTGGGTGTTCCTCTGGAACCTTGTTTTTCTGAGACAGGGTCTCCGTTGGCCTGCAACTTGATAATTAGGCTAGCCTAGCTGGCCAGCAAGCACCAGGAATCTGCCTGCCTCCACCTCTACAGCCCCCAGGATTACAAATCTACATTTCACATGGATCCTGTGGACTGAACTCAGATCCTCAAGCTTATGCAGTCAGTACCTGCCACTGAGCCATCGCCCTGGCCCATGATGTTTAATAACAGTTTTATAAGTGCTGATAAATCAGACTGTTTTTGTTTGCTTGCTTGTTTGTTTGTTTTCGAGATAGGGTTTCTCTGTATAGCCCTGACTGTCCCGGAACTCACTCTGTAGACCAGGTTGGCTTTGAACTCAGAGATCCACCTGCTTCTGCCTCCTGAGTGATGGGATTAAAGGCGTGCGCCACCACTGCCTGCTATCAGACTGTATTTTTTAAAGTGTCGTCTTGGGTTCACAGTGAAGCAGAGGGGATGAAAGACACTGGGCAGGCTGGTGAGATGGCTCAGTGGTTAAGAGCACTAAGTACTCTTCTGGAGGCCCTGAGTACAAATCCTGGTGACCACATGGTGGCTCACAACCATCTGCAATGAGGTCAGATGCCCTCTTCTGGTGTGTCTGAAGACAGCTAAGTGTACTTACATATAATAAATAATAAATAAAGACTTATTTACAAAAAAGAAAAAGAAAGACATTGGACATGTGAGTTTGGAGGCAGGTCATGAGGTAGTGACATCCCAAGGGCTGTGGTACTTGCCTGCCTGTTCTCTGTACCTAACAATATGTTCACATTGCTTCTGTGTTTTATTTATTTTTATCATCTTATCACATTGTATGTATGTATGTATATGTATTATATGCACATGCATGTCTGTGTACTATATGTATTCTTTTTTTTTTTTTTTTTTTTTTTTTTTTTTTTTTTTTGGTTCTGCCCTGCCAGTCCAGGATATTCTTTTTTTTTTTTTTTTTTTTTTTTTTTTTTTGCCTTTTTTTTTTTTATTTGATATAATTTATTTACATTTCAAATGATTTCCCCTTTTCTAGCCCCCCCCCCACTCCCCGAAAGTCCCGTAAGCCCCCTTCTCTTCCCCTGTCCTCCCTCCCACCCCTTCCCAGTTCCCCGTTCTGGTTTTGCCAAATACTGTTTCACTGAGTCTTTCCAGAACCAGGGACCACTCCTGCTTTCTTCTTGTATCTCATTTGATGTGTGGATTATGTTTTGGGTATTCCAGTTTTCTAGGTTAATAACCACTTATTAGTGAGTGCATACCATGATTCACCTTTTGAGTCTGGGTTACCTCACTTAGTATGATGTTCTCTAGCTCCATCCATTTGCCTAAGAATTTCATGAATTCATTGTTTCTAATGGCTGAATAGTACTCCATTGTGTAGATATACCACATTTTTTGTATCCACTCTTCTGTTGAGGGATACCTGGGTTCTTTCCAGCATCTGGCAATTATAAATAGGGCTGCTATGAACATAGTAGAGCATGTATCCTTATTACATGGTGGGGAATCCTCTGGGTATATGCCCAGGAGTGGTATAGCAGGATCTTCTGGAAGTGAGGTGCCCAGTTTTCGGAGGAACCGCCAGACTGCTTTCCAGAGTGGTTGTACCAATTTGCAACCCCACCAGCAGTGGAGGAGTGTTCCTCTTTCTCCGCACCCTCTCCAACACCTGCTGTCTCCTGAATTTTTAATCTTAGCCATTCTGACTGGTGTAAGATGAAATCTTAGGGTTGTTTTGATTTGCATTTCCCTAATGACTAATGAAGTGGAGCATTTTTTAAGATGCTTCTCCGCCATCCGAAGTTCTTCAGGTGAGAATTCTTTGTTTAACTCTGTACCCCATTTTTTAATAGGGTTGTTCGGTTTTCTGGAGTCTAACTTCTTGAGTTCTTTATATATATTGGATATTAGCCCTCTATCTGATGTAGGATTGGTGAAGATCTTTTCCCAATTTGTTGGTTGCCGATCTGTCCTCTTGATGGTGTCCTTTGCCTTACAGAAACTCTGTAACCTTATGAGGTCCCATTTGTCAATTCTTGCTCTTAGAGCATACGCTATTGGTGTTCTGTTCAGAAACTTTCTCCCTGTACCGATGTCCTCAAGGGTCTTCCCCAGTTTCTTTTCTATTAGCTTCAGAGTGTCTGGCTTTATGTGGAGGTCCTTGATCCATTTGGATTTGAGCTTAGTACAAGGAGACAAGGATGGATCAATTCGCATTCTTCTGCATGCTGACCTCCAGTTGAACCAGCACCATTTGTTGAAAAGGCTATCTTTTTTCCATTGGATGTTTTCAGCCTCTTTGTCGAGGATCAAGTGGCCATAGGTGTGTGGGTTCATTTCTGGATCTTCAATCCTGTTCCATTGATCCTCCTGCCTGTCACTGTACCAATACCATGCAGTTTTTAACACTATTGCTCTGTAGTATTGCTTGAGGTCAGGGATACTGATTCCCCCAGATTTTCTTTTGTTGCTGAGAATAGTTTTAGCTATCCTGGGTTTTTTGTTGTTCCAGATGAATTTGATAATTGCTCTTTCTAACTCTGTGAAGAATTGAGTTGGGATTTTGATGGGTATTGCATTGAATCTGTATAGTGCTTTAGGCAAAATGGCCATTTTAACTATATTGATTCTACCGATCCATGAGCATGGGAGGTTTTCCCATTTTTTGAGGTCTTCTTCCATTTCCTTCTTCAGAGTCTTGAAGTTCTTGCCATACAGATCTTTCGCTATATGTATTCTTGATGTCCCTGGAGGTTAGATTTTCTGTAACTGGAGTAATAGCAGGTGGAAGCCAGCATGTGGGGTGTCAGAATCAACCCAGGTCCTCTGGAAGAGAAACGAGCCACTTCTCCAGCCCCTCTTTCTGGATTTTAAAGTGTTGACTAATACCAGCTCCCCAAGTCTACAAACCCAGTAATCCACTCTGATCCACAGAGCAGATGTTCCAGCACTGGAATGGACAGTGTCCACTCTCCTTACACGGCCCACAGCCTAGGTAGAATGAAAAAGAGGCCGGAAGTTGCATGCATCCACTGATGTCTGTCTCTGTCTGTTTCTTGGATTTGAAAACAAACTCCATGTTGCTCATTCCCTTGGCAGACCCAGGGCAGGCGCCTAATAGATGGCTTGGCAGGAGGACGGTATCCTGTAACAAAACCTGGGTGGGGCGGGCTGACCAGGCTGCCCCCCCCCCACTCCAGCACACTGATGGAAATTTCCAGAGACATTTCTACTTCCCTCCCATCTTTAATTTTTCAAATGGACCTCTCTCCAGTTGCCAGGCTAACACTGCTGCCAAGGCCAGGAGACTGCTGGCAGCTCCCCAGGGAAGCATTTTCATCTCCAGCATCAAACCAGACCCCTCTCCCATCCGCCATCTGCCCGTCTCCAGCCACCTCCATCCAGGGAAACCAGGATGGGGCCGAGGGTCTAATCGGATCACAGCTCCGTGTTGTGCGCTAATCAGATTGTTCTGCAGCCGGGTCCTGCCAGGGGAGCCTTCAGACTCCAGGCTGAGCCTGCTCAGACGGCACCCTCTCTCCTCCCATCTCAACTGGAACGGAGTGGAGGTGAGCCTGGCATCTCAGAATTGCTCAGAGATCTGCGTTAATGCAGTTTGCTTGGGGTAAGAGCCGGCTTCTGTCTGTGACCTTGAGAAAGTAATGCATTCTCTCTGGGTCCAGCCTCCTGTACCCTGTAGCCGGTAAACGAAATCTCTCCTCAGCTATCCTGCTTGAGCCCTCTGGGCCCTATTTGGGTATTTTTTTTTAAGGTTGTAAACAGCTGGCCATCACATTCCTCCCACAGAAAGTGGCTTCTTTCATGGCCCTGTTGTTTTGCTTCCAGGGAGAGAACAGGTCAAACTTCTCCAGAGCAAGCTGTGCGACTGGGTCAAAGGTCAAAGTCAGCCATTTGGCACACGCAGAACAGAGTGCCAGGGGGATTATAAGGGAGGCAGGGGCCTTGGCAAGAGTTCAGGGTGAGGATTTGGTACCAGCTTTGGATTTTTGAGAAGGGCAGAAACTGAGGTGAGTGAGTCAGGTAGCATTATACCCGGTTGCCCAGTGACTGGGAACCTACAGTGACAGCTTTCTTATTTGGATTCTGTATGCAGTTGGGTTTGATAGACATACACACACACACATACACACACACACACACACACACACACACACACATACACACACATACACACACATACACACACACACATACACACACATACACATACACACATACACACATACACACACATATACACACACATACACACGTATGCACATATACACACACACATACACACATACACGCACACACACATACACACATGCATACACACACATACACACAGATGCATGTATGCACACATATACACGCACACACACATACACACATATACACGCACACACACATACACACATACACGCACACACACACATACACATACACACACATATGCGCGCACACACACGCATACACACACATGCACACACATACACATATGCATGCACACACACACACATACTCACAGGAACACACACACTTTGCCTGGCTGTCCATCTTCCCCCAGGCAGACTCACCCTCCACAATTGAAGAGTCTGTCCTGGTAATGTGAAACCACATGGTCCAGTCTCCACCCAGGTCCGATTCTGGAGTAGGCAAGCCACTTCCACCATCAAGGCTCTTTTATGTGTTTGGAGGTCCAGGATGGAAGTTCTTCCTCTTTCTTAGATGGCCCTGGAGAATGGGTGTGAAGTCTGAAAATACTAAAGCTACTTTGATACTATAAGATACTATGTTGATACCCCTGTGATACTAGCAACATTAATTGATACCTATCAATACTTATATTGATACTATGAGATCTATGGAATACTGCCCACTAGAGAAATGACTCTCCAGACAGTCTAGACTCAAGGATTGAAGTTCAGACCACATAGTATTTTAGACCCACAGCTCTTGCATTCTTAGGGCTTGGGGTCCATGTTTTTTTTTATTCGATATATTTTTATTTACATTTCAAATGATTTCCCCTTTTCTAGCCCCCCACTCCCCGAAAGTCCCGCAAGCTCCCTTCTCTCCCCAAATACCCATGTTTTTTTAAAGATGGTTGTGAGCCAACATATGGTTGCTGGGAACTGACCTCAGGACCTCTGAAAGAGCAGTCATTGCCCTTAACCTCTGAGTCATCTCTCCATCTTCGTATTGTTTACCTTTAAAGATACAATAGAATGAATTTGTTTCAAAAAGAAAGAGGAAGAAAATAAAAGAAATACCCATCTAAGGCTATTTGCTCTGGGTATCCTGGAGATTGGAGGGTGCATCTGGACAGAACTGATGGTTCCTCTCAAACAGCAAAACTCACAGAGCCCTTGACTGCTGGAGTTACCTATCTATCTATCTATCTATCTATCTATCTATCTATCTATCTATCTATCTATCTATCTTTCTTTCTTTCTTTCATTTTTATTTTTTAAAAAATGATTTATTTTTATTTTATGTTTATTGGTGTTCTGCTTACATGTATGTCTGTGTGAGGGTGTCAGATCCCCTGGAACTGGAATTACAGACAGTTGTATGTTGCCATATGGATGCTGGGAATTGAACCCGGGTCCTTTAGAAGAACAGCCAGTTCTCTTAACTGCCTGAGCCATCTCTCCAGTCCCCTGGAGTTATCTTTGCTAATATTCCCAATGACAACATAATTGTGTAATGATACAGGGCCAGGTCACCTGGGAGCACTGCTCTGTGCTCAGCACTGTGTGACCCTTGTGTGGCAGTGGCCTGTCGTCTTCCCAGGAAGCATTGTGAATTGGAACTGTACCTCTGTCTCCGTCCTCCAGACATGGAGACTGGCCTGAGAAGGAAACTGAGCTGTTACTGATGTCCTTCGTGGGGAGGGCAAGATGGTAGCACTGAAATTCTATGCCCAGCCGACCTCCAGGGCTCTCACACCCTCCCTCTTTCTTTCCCCTTGCCCTACTGCCCTTCCTCCTCAGCAGGTGCACTGTAGTCAGAGGAGAGTGGATAAGATTGTCCCTCTGCCCAACCCATACCTTGCTATAGGTCACTTAGCATAGCTTGAAAATCTATATTCCCAGCATGCATCTGTTTTGTTTTCCCTTTGACTTCTTTTGTTTGTTTGTTTTTGTTTTTTGTTTTTGAGACAGGGTTTCTCTGTGTAGCCCTGGCTGTCCTGGAACTCACTCTGTAGACCAGGCTGGCCTCGAACTCAGAAATCCGCCTGCCTCTGCCTCCCAAGTGCTGGGATTACAGGAGTGCACCACCATGCCCGGCGTCCCTTTGATTTTTTAAGGCATCATCATAAACATACCATTCTGCATCCACAGATTCCACTTTGGTCCAGGGGAAGAACCTGGCACACAGTCAGCAAGGTCTTTTCTATTTTAATTGTTATTTAAAATTTGTTTTTAATTTTTCAAAAAATGGACTATCCTGATTTGTGCCCCCTCTAATAATTTTGCCACCTCTGTCTTTCTTTTGTGTGCAGACTCACTCTCCACAGATCAGACTTATAACCGTATCTAATCTGCATTTTGCTCTGAGAGGACGGGACTTGGGAGAAGCCTGCACTCAGGTTTCTGGAACCTCTCTGGCACCTACCTCTTGCCCAACTCATTCTTTTTATGACTTCCTGCTAGGTTTTCACTGGGCAGAGCCTTAGCTCTCCCCGTTGCTCTATTTCCTGCCTCTGAGCTCTTCTTAGTGAGTTATACTCCCTGTTTTACCAGGCCTGTGGCTGTGCGAAGCTTTACCTCAGCCTCCATGTCCCCTACCCTGCTCTTTCCTAGTCAGGCAAACTCCAGCAGTTGCCAAATAATCCTGTGTCTGGTGTTCTGGCATTTCCCAGGTCACTGCACTGGCCAATTCTTCTCGTCCTTCAGCTGCTTCTGCCTGACTCAGGAGTCTGTGGCTTTACCCACATGGCTGGGCTGGGCTGGGGTGGGGGTGGGGGGAAAGCCCGTCCTGTGTGATGTCTTTACAGGGTGAGAAATGGACTAGGAATTCCAGGATTTGTCCAGGATATATCTCAGGCCCCCCCCCCCATGTCACAGCCTCCCCCCCCCCCCCCCCGTTCCATTGCCCCTCCCCCAGTGCCTACCCAGGGCTGTCAGTAGGCAGCCAGGCGTTCCCTGCCGCCCTTCCCCTTCAGCTGCTGCCTTCATGCTGATCCTTCCCTTGTTCATAATTCAGGATGAGCTTGGTGGGGATGGGCTCCCCAGTTGCTGTAGCTCCAACAGGGTGATGGGGCTCTGAGTCACTCTAGTCCACTGGAGGCCATGGGCAAGCGCCCTGATCTCTCTCCAGGCTCCTTGTTTCCAGACAGAATCTGTGAGTGAGGCCTGTGTGTTTGCTTCTCTGTTATTACATTTATATTGGCGGGAACATATAACAGGGTCCTACAGTGTCTTTCTTGAAAACTTTCTGAGTGTGTGCATGTGTATATCTCTGTGTATATGTGTGCATATGTGTGTATATATATATATATATATATATGTGTGTGTGTGTATCTCTATATATGTGTGCATATGTACATATATATGTATATATATGTGTGTATATCTGTGTATATGTGTACATGTGTGTGTATCTCTGTATATATATGTATGCATATATACATATATATGTGTGTGTCTGTATGTGTATATATGTGTGCATATATGTACATATATGTATATATGTATGTGTGTATCTCTGTATATGTGTGCATATGTACATATATATGTATATATGTGTGTGTATATCTCTGTGTATATATGTGCATATGTATATATGTGTGTGCATATGTGTGTATCTCTGTATATATATATGTATGCATATATACATATATATGTGTGTGTCTGTCTGTCTGTATGTCTGTATGTATGGATGTATTTGTGTCCATCCCCTTACTCTGCTCTTTTTTCTGAGGCAGGGAAATAATCATGAAATACCCGGTGCTTGTTTCCCATGCTGATGCCTGAGGCGGATGTGACTCTGACTTCTGTCAGGGCTGTGGAACAGCCACACGGTAGGACCCCCAAGTGCAGAGACAACCTTTGCTGACCTCCCTGTTGAGTAGAGGGCAGCAGAGCTGAGTGGAAACAGATGGACTCCTGGGTAATTCCCCAACCCCCGAAGGCCGTGTTGCTCACAGTCAAACCAATGTAGAGGGTAACTCGGCCCTGCCCAGGAAGGGTGAAAGGAATTGCCTTGAGGGACACTCAGCCTGGGGACAGGCTCTATGCCATATACCCTGGGCCCCCACCTCACAGTGGGCCACAGACCACACTTGCTGTGTCCCCTCACAAGAGTCTAACAGGAGGTGAGGCTCTGTGACAGGCTGGCCCTCCCTACTGCAGGATCTGTCACAGGATGTGGGTCCCAGGGCATCTTCTAATTGTGGTCTGGCTTGATTTTCTTTTGCTCCCTACCTCTTCTAAAAGTATGCGTTAGGGTTGGTGAGATGGCTCAGTATGTAAACAGTCTTGTTGCCAAGTCTGACAACCTGACTTCAACGAGACCCACAGGTGGAAAGAGAGAACTCCTACAGGTTGGCTTGTGTCCTCCACACATGTTCTGTGGAACGAATCCACACATGTACAGACACATGTGAATGCAAATAAGTAAATGTGATACATCTCCTTACAGTGATGCTTTAGGGGTTGGAGATGGCACCTCGGCTGGGAGTGTAACATGCACAAGGCCCAGGGTTAGATCTTCAATACTTCGTAAACCAGGTGTGCTGGCTAGTTTTAGATCAACCTGACACAAGGTATTGATATCAGAGAGGAGGGAGCCTTGCTTGCAAAAATGCCTCTATAAGATAAGGCTGTGCACAAGTCTTTAAGGCATTTTCTTAATTAGTGATTGGTGGTCCAACCCATTGTGGGTGGGACCATCTCTGGGTTGGAGGCCCTAAGTTCTATAAGAAAGCAGGCTGAGCAAGCCATGAGGAGCAAGCCAGTAAACAGCCCTGCATCAGCTCCTGCCCCCAGGTTCCTGCCCTGTTGAACTCCTTTCCTGTAGTCCTTCTGTGATGGACTACAGTGTGGTCAGTCTAAGTCACATAAACCCTTTTCTCCGCACCTTGCTTTTTGGTCATGGTGTTTTGTTACAACACTAGAAACCTTAAGTAAGACACCAGGCGTGATGATATATGCCTGGATTCCTAGCACTTAGCAAGTGGAGGCAGGAGGATCAGAAGTTCGATGGCTCAGTGATTAGAGCTCTGACTGCTCTTCCAGAGGTCCTGAGTTCAATTCCCAGCAAACACATGGTGGCTCACAACCATCTGGAATGGGATCTGGTGCCCTCTTCTGGTGTGTCTGAAGACAGCTACAGTGTACTCATAATACATAAAATAAATAAATCTTTAAAAAAGAAAAAAGAAGTTCAAAGTTTTCCTCAACTCTATAGCAACGTGCTTGAAACTAGTTTCCGGGTAACATGAGACTCCATGTCAGAAAATTATAATATAGTCAACACCCCCTGGAGTTTATGTAGTGACTAAAGTTAACAGCCAGCTGGGCATAAACCATCTGCTCTCAGAGAAGCAAAGAACACATAGAAAGATCTCAAGGTGGGACTTACTCCAGAAAGAAGCACTGTCTGTGTCAGACCCCAGGAGGTGTCAAGGAACCCGTTCTCCTGCGGGCACCTTGCAGATATGTAGGAAGGGAAGCTTTGGAGAGGCAACCATGCACCCTCATTGCTCAGGATTGCCCTTAATAACAGGATTTTCCTGGAACATACAGGTTTACCATGTCACCAGGGAGCCTGCCTGGGTGGCCAAGAAGAGCCCGAGGCGCTTCAAGAGACAGCAAGAAGAAATTTGTTTCATGGGACTTTATGCAGTATTTACCGATAGAGCTAATCCGCTCATCTTGAAACGCACAATCCTAAGGATTGTCTCCTAAGAGCTGAGGCTAACTCAGGTGCTGTTCCTGTCTAGCCCACTCCCATGCCACATGCCCTGTCCTCCGACACCAGGATCAGGTTCTCACGGCTCAGGGTTAAGCTTTCAATTCATCACGGTCTGTGTCCGTTTTAGGGAGGAGGCGCCAGATAGTCTGCAGCTTTGGTCGAATGCCTGTGCCTTTTGCCCTGTAGAGGCTCACACCCCGCCTGTCCCATCCTAAGCTAATTTGCGGGCTTACCGCCTGCCCACCTCTCTGCGCCTGCGCCATGTGTTACGCCATCAGCTTCCTGAGCTTATTTTTCCGTTCTGCCTGGATAGGAACCACGAGGAAACTAGTAACCTCAGACTCTCAGGTGTCTAAGGTCTAGGAAATGGGCTGGCAGAGGCAGAGGCAGAGGCAGAGGCACAGAACTCTGAGCCCTGAGAACCGGGGATGACTTATTGTAGGATTCGAGGAAGTATTACGCTGGGGGCAGGGGTAGGGGGTCCGCAGCATGGACAGCTCTGAAAAGCAGCATCGAAGAGCGCCGTGTGTTTCTGTCGGTGGCAGTGCTGGTGTTACCGTGTCGGATAACCTCCGTTTGGCATCTGGTCCAGGATTAGAGCAGCTGAAATCCTTGGCCACTCCCTAGAACTTTCCCAGGAGCTAAGGTCCACAGTCCCGTGCTTTCAGCTCCTCTCCACCTTCATCTTCATCACGGCTGCTCCTTGTCATTTCTGCCCTGGCTGTTCTCTGAAACACCGGTTGCCCGCTCCTTGCTGCTGTCGCTGCTGCTGCTGCTGCTGCTGCTGCCGCCGCCGTCATTACTTCCTCTGTCTTCTCTGAGTTAATGATACAGATCAAAAGTAGGCAAGCAGATCATTCCCGAAAAGCCTTTCAAGGACCTAATGATGCAGCAGCAGGAAACAGCACAAGACGGGGGCTTCCCAGCTGGCTCAGAAAGTGAGCCAGATAGCTTGCCTGTGTCGCTTTGCTTGTTTTTCACGGGCTTTCTATTGGGACAGTAGGAGAAGCACTCTCTGCTATGGCCTGCGTGAAAATGACAATAGAGACATCTGGAGCAGGTTTCTCTCTCTCTCTCTCTCTCTCTCTCTCTCTCTCTCTCTCTCTCTCTCTCTCTCCCTCTCCCTCTCCCTCTCTCTCTCTCTCTCTCTCTCACACACACACACACACACACACATACACACACACACACACACACTTGTGACTATTAATAACTGTTCTCAAGAAAGACATAGCAGGACCCTGTGTATACCCTGAGTATATTGTTATACTCAATAGACAGACAAGTCAAACGTGTACCTGGGTGTGGTGTACACGCCTTTAATTCCAGCATTCCAAAGGCAGAGGCAGGTGGATGTCTAGGAGTTGGAAGCCAGCTTGGTGTGCATAGGAAGTTCCAAGCCAAGTCTGGGCTACATAGTGAGACTTTGTAGTCTAACAAAAACAGGTTCAGGCATTTATTGATTACAAATCACAAATAAATTTATTTCAAAAATGACTTTTGGTATACATATAAGTTAGCACTTATTAAAGAAGAAGGTAAATCTGCATGCCAAGACAACAGACTTATTTATTTCTATGTTAAGGACTGTTGAAATGGCTATCCTGCTGCCTCTGCTCTGGTGCATACTGTCTGCCTGAGCTGCTGGTCCTAATGGCTTGTCTGGGCTTCATGGCCGGGCCCTGTGTCATCTTCCTGGTTCCTCTGCAAAGCAGCGATCAGAGCTGATTTGTATTTTAGACACAGAAGTGCCGTGGCTTCCAGCCCTGCACACCGCATTACGTGGCCTGTCCTGGTTCCATTAGCTAATTACACTTCTTATCATCCTTCATTTGTAGAAGTAGAACTTGGCTGGATTCTCGAAGCTCTCCCTAGTCACGGTGACTCTCTTGTCCCTCTCTTGTCTTCACCGTTGACAGAGGATCTTTCCCTAGTCTTCTTGGCCCCACCCTAGCCTGCCCCTGCCTAAGAAAGACATGACTGCCCTTGATTTGTATACTAGTGCTATTATCTTCATGGCTAAGAGAAAAACTGAAGGAAGGAAGAATTTATTTTGGTTCACGGGTCAGAGGGTACACACCATTATGATGGGGGAGGGTATAGCAGAGCGACTTACATCATGGCATTGAGGAAGTAGGATGTCTGTATTATGAGATTTTTTTCTTACTTTCTCTTTAATCCCATTCATGCCTGTAGCTTATGAAGATAGGATATCCAGGGTAGATCTCAGCTAATCCCTTCTAGAAACATTCTTATGGACACTCCCAGAAATGTGCCTTACCAATCTCCTAGGTGATTCCAAACCTCGCTAAATTCACAGAAGATTACCTGTCACACCTCACGTAGAGTCGAACTACACTTCAGACATGAGATGAGGGACAAGAAGCAGATTAGCACTCAAGATCCTGGGGTGACCGCTGGAGTCTTTGGGCTTGTTTGGCATGATGTGAGGTGAGGCAAGAAGCTTCCGGGTTTAGGCTCCTGGCTTTTGTGAGCCATTGACCTGCAGGTTGGCTTTAGTGGATCAAGGTGTAGGCACCATGAGGCACTCCCTCTGTTCCTGTGAGGTTTGGTCTTCTTCCTCAGGGTAAGATGTCCTTGTGTGCCATAGAGGCTGAGCCAGGGAATTCTAGGCCCACTCATCATGTGACACCTGATGAGTGCTGTCTTAGTCAGGGTTTCTATTCCTGCACAAATATCATGACCAAGAAGCAAGTTGGGGAGGAAAGGGTTTATTCTGCTTACACTTCCACACAGCTGTTCATCACCAAAGAAGTCAGGACTGGAACTCAAGCAGGTCAGGAAGCAGGAGCTGGTCCAGGGGCCATGGAGGGATGTTTCTTACTGGCTTGCTTCCCCTGGCTTGCTCAGCCTGCTCTCTTATAAAACCCAAGAATACCAGCCCAGGCATGGTACCACCCACAAGGGGCCCTTCCCCCTTGATCGGTAATTGAGAAAATGCCTCACAGTTGGATCTCATGGAGGCACTTCCCCCACTGAAACTCCTTTCTCTGTGATAACTCCAGCCTGTGTCAAGTTGACACACAAAACCAGCCAGTACAAGTGCTATCAGGGAACACTCTTACTGGCCTGGGTCCATTCTAGTTTCTGGGTGGACTTGTGTGCATCTTGATAAAATACAGGAAGACAGTCTCTACCCCAGCAAATTCCTTTTGAAGATCTGGCTCCTCCCGGCTTGTATCAAGGAGGAGCTGTCAGGAAACAGTGGCTGGAAACAGTCAGAACAATGTTTGTGACCCTACTGGTTGGCCCTGGCCTTCCTGCAAAGCTAGGTTCATTGTCCTTGCTGGCCCGGGATGTTTGTGACCTCATCCTCTGCCTTCCTGCAGAGCCTGGCCTGACACCCTCATCACACATTCACATCCTTAGGTTCTGCAGCCCTGCCTGGCTTTAGAGAGCATGCCAGAGTTGGTGCCTCGCTGCTTCCCGTGGGGTGACTGCTTTCCTAAGGAGCCAGGAAGGCAGCAGGTAGCAAGCTAGGAAATGGTTCTGTCCTCTCGTGGCTCAGGTAGGGTCAGTGAGAGGACAGAGTCAGTAGACCGGTGAGGGAAACTTCTAGATGGCTAAGGCATAGCACGGGTCCCACATCCAGTTAACACAGGGCAGTGCTGCCAGGATACTTATCTCCAGCAGGACAATGGTGGCCCTGTACTTATGACCCCAGTGGCAGTAAGTCTCCACTGTGTGACCCAACGCTGTCCTGGGGATGCTTCTCAAGGGTCAGCATAGAAGCAAACCTCTTCCACCAGCTGTCCTTGTGTCCAAAGTCTCTCCTAAGGAGGGGGAGCAGTGGTGAGTTGACTAGGTTTGGCTCATATGACCACCTGGCTTGTTGGTGTGTCCCCTGGATTAGGGAGTAATTTGTATTTTATTCATTTATTTATTTATTCATTTATTTATTTATTTATTTTTGCTGAGAAGATGGGGGTACTTGAGAGATCCCTAGTATGATGTCACTCTTCCTATGCTGTTTCTTAAAATAGGAATGGGAGATATTTATTAAGACACATGAGCTTTGAGCTGCTGCCAAGATATGTGGACCTTGGAGGTTAGGGGGCAAGGGTCCTACTCTATCTAGAAGACACACAGCCAATGCCCTGAGAACCACATGACTCTCATTGCCGGACAATGAAGCTGCAGTGTAGGTCCAGGGCCTCAGGAGCTCCATGAAATGAGGTATTTCTGACTCCATGGATCCCTCCATCCAGAAAATATATATTAAAAAAAAACCCTTCATTTTCCAAATGTGTTGATAAAGGACAATGTCTTACTATTACATGTGAAATATTCTCTTTGACCTAAATGATCTTTTTTTTTTTTAAAGTTCTTAAAATGTTAATAGCAATAGCAACACTTGAAAGCATGGGCCCAACAGGGGATGCACAAGTACTGGTGGGATCCTGGAGACCATGTAGGTGAGGAGGCATAGGGCATGCGGTATCAGGGACCACGTAGAAAGCAGACAGGTAAGTGTGTAGGGAAGTCTTGCCAGCTGAGTGCGTGACCCATGCAAAAGAGTCAATCCTTGCTCAGGGGTGCAAATCCAGATCCCCAAGACTAGCTACGGGATGAGATCCCACCCTCAGCTAGGGGCCAAGAGTGCTATAAAGGTTTGGACTTGTTATCAGATGAACAGCGGCAGCCTCCCGGCATGGCATGCAAGCCCCGTTGAAAATCAGTGCTTCCAGGTCTGTCCTTGACCCAAGGCAGACCCACGGCTGATTCCACGGTGAGTTATCCTCACCCCGAGGCTGGATGGCTGTTTGTGCTGGGCCCTGTGCTCACTATGCCCTCCCCCCCATTGCTGCATCTCAGGTGTTCCCTCAACATCTGTCTGAGTCTACCCCCGCTGTGGTACTTCAGTGGCACCTTAGATCCGCTCATTCAGACGTGATCATGTCTACCCACCATCAGTGGGAGGAAGGAGAGGAGAGAGGGTCACATTCCTCTGCAGATCCCAGGGGACGCCATGCCTGCTTCTGGCCTCTGGCCCAGCTGAGCAGTGTCACCACTTGGCTCCGGGCCACTGTGAGGACTTTCTCGGCTTCTGCAGCTTCCCTCTCAAGGGCAACTATGGGAGCTGCTTCTGAGGTGGTGCGACCTTGAGCGAGCATGTATGGAGGCCCCTGCACACAGCTCAAAGTTCTGCCTCAAGGTGTGGGGATTGAGTGGAGGGAGGAGGGAAAATGAACAGTGGGTATGGATGCTTGAGGAGTTATCCCTCCTGTTCCAGAACCTTCTTCAGAGATCCTTCTGCGACGAGTGTGCAAACATGGATACCAGTAACTGTCGACAGTGAGAGACTTGGCCTCAGCCTCATCAAATCTTTGTCAAAATTCTCATGTGAGCCAATACTCTTTCAATCTCTCATCTACTCACTCATTCATTCATTCATTCATTCACTTATTTGATCATTCATTACTTATTCAATCATTCATTCATGTATTCATTCATTTGTTCATTCATTCATGTATTCAGTCATTCATTCATGCATTCAATCACTCATTCACTCCATTTTTTTCATTCTTTCATCATGCATCCTTGGGGTTGTCCTGTATTGAGACAAACACATCTGAAATATGAATGACTCAAGCACATCAGTAGTAGTCCATGATGGGTTCCTGTCTGGTGGATGCCCAATGTAGGGAGTGCCCTAACCCCTGTCCATCTTGCCCATCCTCTCTGTGTCCCCTGGAGAAGGTTGGCAGAGCTTAGTGTATACAGCCACTTTAAGGGGTGACAGAGGTTCACAAGAGCATGCTCCCCCAGAAGGTTTGTCATGTTTCAGTACATATTTCAGTTTCCTAATAAATAGACTGAAACTCGGACGTTACATGGCTTCTCCTCTGAAGATTGACTTTGTGTAATTATTTCTGTCACCAATCTGAGTTGACACAGTAATTAGGAAACCAGCTGGATACTGTTCATAAGGCAAGTTAATTAATCAAATTTTAAACTATTTTTTCCTTCCCCCACTTTTTTGAAAATGGGGTTAAAACTAATTAATATATGTGCATGATAAATTTTAAACACGACGGTGATAAAACTGGAAATGATCTTTCTCTGCCCTGTCTTACACATGTAGTCTTTCAGAAAATGATTTGCAAAACCAGAGTATGCACAAGAGAATGTATGAGCCCTCCTCCCAAATAAATTAAAAACATCAATGGAATCATACTATACAACACAGCTCTATGACTTGACATTGAATAAATAACAATAAATATGTGTTAGCTTGGATTAAACCTAACTTATTCTTTTTAACTCTCCTATTTTTTTGGTGTTGTCTGCCATTGGAGGAGATATATGACACGTATGACCAACACTTGTGGCTCTGTCAGGGTTTTCTTTCTGTGTTTGGAGCTATGTTCTTAGGTGCATATGAGTTCAACACCAGTCTGACCTGGAGAGCTACTCTTCTCTTCTTTAACCTTTACAGCACCATCTACATTGACCTTGGAGGGTTGGCATGGTGCTTAGCGCCTAACTAGCTCTCCACTGGGTAGTGTTAGCTTAATAAGTCATCACCATTTCTCCCCCCCCCCACGTGTACCATGTCTCTTCTAAAGCACATTGTTTATGCAATAGCAATAGTGGGGGTGATATATGTACACTGTACATAATGCAAACACCCCAGGCAAGAAATGAGGAAGAAGCTCTTTCTCCTAACTCCAGGAAGTAAGTGATAGGTGTTTTTCATAGATCCTTGCAGCACTTAATGTGATTTTTAGGTACCTGGAAGGCCTTACAAAATGCCTTCATAAAGACCTGCCATTGCCTGGCAAGATGGATCAGTGGGTACAATCAGGTGTGGACTTGCCTGGGTTTGTTTTTTGTATTAGACAAGGTAGTAAAGAGAGTCTACTACAGAGCTAATAGTACAGACACTACAGAGGACAGCCCAAGAGCTGTCCTCTAACTTTCAAGTGCTATCAAACATGTGTGCCTGTACACATACCACACACACACACACACACACACATGCACACACACACACACACACACACACATTACTTTGTAAAGTCCCACCATTTGAAGCCTAAACTTCTTCAACTGTGCTGGGGTTTTCTCTTCATCCTTTGGTGATTGGATGTGACTGGAAATTTGGATGGTATAAAACTCCTGGAGCTCATTTGACCTCAATTCTTTTGTTCCTCTTTTCCAACCATATGTGACTTGATTCCTATCCAGTCCCTGTGCTGATTAGTCTCCTGACAACTTGACAAAGGGTGGAGCCCTGGAAGGAGGGAACCTTAATTGAGAAATCTCATGCCTCCTCCATCAGATTGACCAGTGGGCGAGCCTGTGAGGCAATTTCTTGATTAATAATGGGCCCAATGCCACCACTTAGTGGGTGGGTCCTGGATGGTATAAGGATGCAGGTTGAGCAAGCCATGAGGACCAAGCCAGTAAGAGGCATCTCTCCATGACCTCTGCATCACTTCTGCCTTGAGTGAGTTCCTGCCTTGACCTCCCTAGATGATGGAAAGGCTATAAGCCGAAGTAAACCCTTTCTCCTCAAGTCGTCTTTGGTCATGCTATTTGACCACAGCAATAGAAACCTTCTGTAAGACAGTTCCTAGAGCATTGCTCTTGCTACCAGTGTCTCCCAGGGGTCAAGCATTCAGCTCTCAGAGTGGGAACTGATTTGTAGGTTCAGCAAATTTCTGATAAAAACTCCCATGCTGGTGGATTTGTGTGTGTGTGTGCGCGCGTGCGCGCGCATGTTCATGAATGCATATGTGTGTTTGTATGTGTGTGGGCAATATGTGTGCAGGTATGCAATTGTGTGTGGAGGCCCATGTCTGATGTTAGGGTCATCTGTGATTGTTGTTTCACCTCATTTGTTGAGGTAAACCCCCAAGTTTGATGAGATGGCTTGCCCCGAGGATTCCCATCATTGCCTCCTGAGGCAGGAATTGCAGATGGGCCACCCCACCCACCTGACCTTTGATGTGGGTTCCAAGGAATCTGAGCTCAGGTCTTCATAGCTGTGTCACAAGTGCGTTAGCCTCTGAAGCATTTCTCCATCCCCCAGGCTGGCAAAGTTTAAGCTGAATGCTGAGGTTGAGTTCAGAGTTGGGAGGAAATGCGGCTACACAGTGGGGGCAGTTACCTCGTGATTCCCTAAAGACAGTTGTGTCTGTAGCCTCGGGGTGCTGGTCACATGGGAAATAATTAGAAAGCAGTGGTGTAAGCAAAGACTGCCTTTTAAGAAATACACTTGATCTAATTGCGTATTCATATTAACTTAATGTACAGAGGTAACTGGGATTCACAAGTGACTCGAATGCCCTTGAAAACTCAACACAGCTCCCGAGGCTGGTGTGAGCCACCTCTGGTACATGCCATCTGTATTTTGTTTACCAAGAGCTTTTGTTGTTGTTGTTGTTTTTTCCCAAACTTTCATATGCTCTAACTTTCAACCTGCAGATTTTGTTTCGCTTTATTTTCTAGAAGTTATTTACTGTTACGTGTGAGACATGGGTCAGATTGGGACTCCCTGAGACAGAGATGGGCCCTGGGTACCAGATGGGGAGGTGAGAGTGCTCAGAGGGGCTAACCCATCTGTGCTGCCTCAGACCATTGTGGGTGTGTTTGGCACCCACACAGATGCAGGCTTCACACTCAACATGAGACATCACACACACACACACACACACACACACACACAGTATATTTTCTATCTGCTCACCCACACATCTATGCTTCCCACTCAACATGAGATATCACACACACACACACACACACACACACAGAGTATACTTTCTATCTGCTCACCCACACATCTATGCTTCCCACTCAACATGAGACATCACACCCCCCCACACACACACACGCAGTGCTCACTATACTCCCCATACCCACAATCCCCCATTTACATGCATTTATACTCACGTGTACTTTGTCTCCAGGCCTCCTCCTTCACACAACTCACACCCCTGGCTTGTGCCCTAGGGGCCCCCTAGCCCCATCAACCCATCCCTATTCCCCACATTCATCTACCAGACACTTCTCACGGCCTCCCTAGTTCAAGATAAGATCTGAAAACTGAGAAGCCCTCATTGCTGGGCAAACCATGTGGGGACCAGGCAGAGACAGGCTAACATGGGTTAAGGGGTTAAGGGGCTGGAACTTAGGGGTTAAGATGAAGCCTGGTGAGGGAAGGTCAGAGGGGGAAGGCCCTCTTTCCTGGGTCCCTCCTTGCCTCCTTGCTCTGCATGGGGCCACCTTAGCTGCTGCTGCTTTAGGACATCAGCAGGTAGCCATTCCCCTAAGCCTGACCACTGCCCAAGGGTGTCCTGCCTTTCCTAGGAATCCCTTCTGCCTTTAGTACATGGTCTCAGATCTTCCCTGGCTTCTGCTTTCGTATGTGTGTGTGTGTGTGTGTATGTGTGTGTGTGTGTGCCTGACATGAGGTTGTAGGGTTGGTCTTGCGCGTTATGTATTCAGAGGCTGAGTTCTGTGCCCCAAGGTCAGGATGTAGTATGAACGTGGGCATTGCATTGACTAATGTGCTGTAAAGAATACTCCCTAGTAATCTCTGATTGGAGGATAAAAAGCTAAATAGAGCCTGTGATTGGGCCGGTGAGAGAGGAAGGCGGGACTTGAGATCAAGTAAAGGGGTCTCAGGTAGGGACCATGAGGAGAGAGGAGAGACAGAGGAGGTCATCATGAGTGAGGATGAATCATGCGGATGGACTACGAGCACGTGACCTATCGGAGCTCACATTGAGAACACACATGAAACAGAGCAAATCTCATTTGTCCAGTAATGGGGCATTTATCTTGCTATTAATAGACTAGCTGGGTTATCATAGTCTCAACCTGCCCAGCTTAGGTTTGTAGCTTGTTAATAAATTCCGGTATCTCTGAACGAAGCAGGAAAGAGGGGAGCAGAAACCCTCCCATAAACTTACTTCAATACAAAGTAGTAAGGTTAACGAGGGACGGCTGCTAGCATAGCTGAGGACTTCAGCACTCTGGGCTCCTGTGACTCCTGGGTGGTCGAAGCTGTGGATGGGGGAGGGGGACCACCACAATCACAACATCATAGCCAATGGACGGGAGGCCCTGAGTCAGCCTGAGAGTCACAAACCAGGTAGCAGAATGCTCTAAAACATAGGAAGAGACAGACATGCGTCGTCGGTTCGTCTTAGACAAGTGGAGCCTTAGGTGGACATTACGGCTAGAACGACATTACGGTGGCTTCTTTTGATTTCTGCAGTCCTGGCTACCGATTCAGTGGCCCGCGCTGGTTTCCATGTGTTCTATGAACGCATCCTTTTTACCCTTGGACTGTGGAACTCATTACAGATCCACTGTCTCTCCCTCTGCATGTGTCTTGGCCATGACCAACTTCCTGCTTTTCCTGGTTTGACTGTTTAAGAAGGTGGGGGCTAGAGAGGCTATCACTTCACATTCCAGGCAGTTGTGAGATGCCCAGGGTGGGCCTAATGCCTGAGGAAGCCAGAAGAGGGCATATAGATTCTTTGGAGTTGGAGTCGCAGGCAGGTAGGGGCTGCTATGTATGCTAGGAACTAAAGGCAGGTCCTCTGCAAGATCAACTACTCTCTTCCCTGTGTTCTTGACTCCTCCCCCTGTGTTCTTGACCCCTCCCCCTAGGAACTTGACCCCTCCCCCTAGGTTCTTGACTCCTCCCTCTGTGTTCTTGACTCCTCCCCTGTATTCTTGACCCCTCCCCCTAGGTACTTGACCCCTCCCCTAGGAACTTGACCCCTCCCTCTGTGTTCTTGACTCCTCCCTCTGTGTTCTTGACTCCTTCAGTGTTCTCTTTCTGTCCAGGAGAAGGCATACTGTCACTTGGTCTGCTTCCTGGGTGGGCACTAGAGGTTGATGACCAATAGACCTCTTTCCATTTTAAATTGTGCCTTTTATTCCACGCTAACAATGCTTATGCTGCTAAATGCTGCTAAAACAATGCTTATGCTTCGTCAAAACTTTGGATTTCCCATAAATCTTATAGGAGCTCACTCAAACAGTAAATATTTTTATGAATCCTTTAATATCATGGAAAATGCCAACGAGGCACTTCTTAAATATTTCTGAAGTCTCCATAGAAGGCATAGAACTCACATCCAAGTCAAGAACATTGACCAAAGGCTTCAGTTGACTTGAAATATTTGCTATGAGGTCTTCTCTTATTTTAAGTACATTCTGATATCAGGAAAATTTAGAGATAGTTCCAAACTCAACCAAATGTTGGCTTGTTTGTTTAAAGTTTTACTTAAAGATTTAAAAATTTCTTAATGGGGCTGGAGAGGTTTTCTCAATAGTTAAGCTCAAAATGCCTGGCACTCCAGTTCTAGGTGATCCGATGTCCTCTTCTTGTTTCCATGGGGATCAAGTACACACATGGTACACAGAGACACACACAGGCACTCACACAAATACATAAAATAGAAATAAATATTTTAAAAGACCTTTATTACTTCATTTATACAGGGCAGTATACACTAAAAGGGAATTTTTGTTGTCTGTTTTCTCTCTCTCTCCCTTTCTGTTTTTCCATCCCTCCCTCTTTCCTCTCTCTCCTCTTTCCCTCTTTCTTTCTCCCTCTCTCTCCCTCCTTCCTCTCGTCCTTTCTCCCTGTCTCCCTCCTTCCACCTCTCCCTCTCTCCCTTCGTCTGTCTCTCCCTTCGTCTGTCTCTCTCTTCCTCCCTCTCTCTTTCCCTCCTTCCCTCTCCCCTTCCCTCCCTCTCTCTTCCTCCCCATCTCTCTCCCTCCGCCCCTCCCTCTCTCTTGCCCTCCATCCTTCCATCTCTCCCTTCCTCCTCTCCCTCCCTCTGTCTCTCCCTCTCTTCTTCCCTCCCTCCATCTATCCCTTCCTCCTCTCCCTCCCTCCTTCTCTCCCTCCCTCCCTCTCTCCCTCTTGCTCTTCCTCTCTTCCTCTCCCTTAGCCTCCTGTCTCCCTTTCCCTCTCCTCAGATCTGAGTCTGCCCTGGAGACCTGACTCACAATGTTGCCATCTCAAACAAGGTGGCACGTCCTCAGTGTGTGCATACTTGTGGATTCATAATTTGATGAGTTCGTGGGAGTGGGTGGGAACTTTAGGGGAGGGCCCTAGTCAGAGGAAGTAGGCCCGCCCTTGGCTGTGTGTCTTTGAAGGACCTGTCTTGTCTTCACCACCTTCCCTGCTCTCTACTTCTGGGTCACTGTGAGCTTTGCACACAGGTTCCCTGGTAAGATGCGCTGCCTCTCCTGGGTCTGGAACAGTGGAGCCAGCTGCTGATGGGCTGAACCTGGGTCAGATTGAATATTTCCTTCTGGAAGTGACCTTTTCAGGGATTTTGTCGCATGGTGGAAAATAGCTAACATGTTCTGTCTCTCCCTGTCCCTCCTTCCCTGTTCCCGTCCCTCTGTCTGTCCCTCCCTTTCCCCAACCCCCCTCTGTCTCTGTCACTCTCTCCTTCTCCAGCCTGTTCGTCTCTTGAATTCTATCCTGCAGATTCTCTGACCACTTTGCGATCCCTGTTCAAAGCTGCCCGTTGTCTCCTGTCTAAGAGACGGCTCACATACTTTGTCCAGATTTCTACTGGTTTAACAAGAGAGGAAATCTGGCCCCAGTTATTCCATTATGGCTATTAGTGGAAGTCACAGATTTAGTTTAACTACAGACATTCTTGCCTTGCCAATTTTTTTTTGAAAGATAATTTCACGGGATAAATGATTCTCGGTTAAAATTTATTTTCTCTCAGACCTTTGGGGTGGGGAAATACTACTTCACAACTTTTTGTGTTGCTGTTTAACGGACACTTGATTGCTATTTAATTAAATTACCTTTTTCTCTCTAGCTGCTTTTAGACTCTCTTTGTCTTTGAAAAAATTCCAGTCTTGCTTGGATACATCCAGGTGCAGATTACTTGTTTCTTTTTAGATTCATTGAAGCTTTAGGGTCTGACTGGCACCTGGGGTTTCTTTTTCCTCCCTCCATCATTTCCCTATCACCTTGACTCATTCCATCTGCTCTCTCCTTCTAATTAATCTCAGCCAGCTTCACAGATCCTCGATCCATAAGGTGCTATCTCTGACACGAAGAGGTATGTCTCAACTCCATCCCTCTGTGGCTTTTTCAACCGTGTTGAGATCATTTGAGAATGAAATGTCCCTGGCAAGTTAATGAGTTTGAACACTTGGTCCTCAGCTGGTGAAACTGTTTTGGGAGGCCGAGGAAACATTTAGGGGGTGTGTGGCCTGGGTCAATGGGAGGTCATATGGGATATAGCCCAGCCTTAGTTCTGGCTGAACAGTCTGACTTCTGTCTAGTATGATGATGATGCTACTTCAGTGTCCTATGGCTGTAACCACAGTTGCTCCAGCTGTTACCCTCTCCCTGTCCAGAGGGGTTGTAGGCTGTCAACCATGAGATTAAATAAGTCCTTTCTCCCTTAACTTGTTTCTGTAAGGTGTTCTGTCACAGAATGGAGAAATTGACTGATATGCAGCACAGTCAGATTTCATGTGCATCCGTGTAGAATTTGTTGCTAAGTTTTTCAATGGTTTCAAGTCCACGCATCCTTTTCTTTTCTGTTTCTTTTAAAGATTTATTTTATATATGTAAGTATACTACTGCTGTCTTCAAACATAGAAGAGAGCATTGGATGCCATTGACAGATGATTGGGAGCCACCATGTAGTTGCTGGGAATTGAACTCAGGTCCTCTGGAGGAGCAGTCAGTGCTCTTAACCACTGAGCACCAGCCCCACCCATCCTTTTCTTCGTCCTAATTTTGTGTCTACATCTGCTTCTTGGTTTTGATACTCTTCTATCTACTTTAAATGCCTTCTCCTCCTCCTCTTCTTCTTCTTCTTAAAAAAAACAAACAAACATGGTCTTATGCATCCCAGGCTGGCCTTGAACCTGCTATGACCTGGCAGAAGCTACCATGCCCAGCCCCTGGGGTACGGAGGTTCTATCCCAGTGGTTCCCCCATGCTAGGCAGGTGCTTCAGCAACTGAGCTACATCCCCAGCCCGATACCTTGTCTTGTTTATTAAGCATCTTTTCCAGGGAACACTGGCAGCTTAGGGTCACACTGAGCCTCGTTCTATCTTGGGGTTCTGGGAGATGACTCAGGCCTCATGCCGGCTGTCAGAGCAGGCTCTTCCTTTCTGTTTTTAACTTCTCCTCACCAGTTAGCTGGGTCTGAAGTAAAGGTTTCCTCTGAGGGTTTGGTTCTTTCAAGTTGAGATGTCTCTATTCCGGGTCCCTGTGGGTTCCCAACTCACTGTTATCTTTTAAACCAAGGATGCTTGTTCCTGAGAGTCCTTGAACCTCTGAACTCAGATGCTGTAGGGGCTTCAGGAAGTCATCTTTTCTTTCCTTGAAACTCCTTGGTCAAGCTTTAGAAACTATGAACAGCTTGTCAGCCGTGATGAGTCAGGGATTCTCTGTTGGAAAGGTGACTGAGTCAACTCACCAATGGAAAAACAGATTTTCTGAAAAATGGCCTTGCCTCCAACTTCCCTTGTTAGTCAGGGTTCTCTAGAATTACAGAACTTATGGAATGTATCTATTAAGGGAATTTATGGCGACGACTTACAGTCTGTAGTCCAACTAAGCCAACAATGGTCAGCTGTGAATGGGAAGTCCAGGACTCTAGTAGTTACTCAGTCCCATGAGGCTAGCTGTTCCCGCTGCTCTTCTGTAGAAGTAGGTTCCAACAGATGTGCTGGCAAGTAAGTGCAAACAGGCGAAGAATAGTGAGGCTTCCTTCTTCCAGTGTTCTTATGTAGGTCTCCAGCAGAAGGTGTGGCCCAGATTAAAGGTGTGTGCCACTACTCCTGGATCAGGGACTTGCTTTGTCCCAGGCTGACCTTGAACTCAGAGAAATTTTGCCTCTCCTGGGATTAAAGGTGTGTACTACCTTGCCTGGGCCTAAACTTTTCATGGCCCCTATGCCTCAAGATCTCTATGTCAAGACTCAGGTCAGAAACCTCTGTCTTCCAGCCTCAAGACCTGGGCACTGGTGTGCCCTCTATTTCTGGATTGTAGTTCATTCCAGATGCAGTCATGCTGACACCCAGGAATATCCATCACAAGGGAGAATGCGGAGAGATGTGTTCTGTCCTGAGAATGTGTCTAGTAGTCGCGCAGGTCCTGGACCTGTAACATTACTGCCTTCACCCACCCCCTTTTACATGCTGGACAGAGGAACTCAAGAGGCAGGGCAGTATTAGGGTTAGAGCTCACCACCATGAGCTCTGCCTGCTTCCTGACTAGAGGCAGTGCGGAAGGGGAACAGATCCAACCAGACCTTCTACTAGACCAGTGGTTCTCAACCTGTGGGCTGTGACCCCTTTGGGGGCTCAAAAGACCCTTTCACAGGGGTCACAATTATCAGATATTCTGCATATCAGATATTTGCATTATGATGCATAACAGTAGCAAAACTACAGTTATGAAGTAGCTATAGAAAGGATTTTATCGTTGGGGTCACCACAAACTGAGGAACTAAAGGGTTGGAGCATTAGGAAGGTGCGGAACCACTGACTAGACCTTAGGCCAGACCTGGGCTCAGCTGCTACAGTCTGGAGCTTGGCACCAGCCTTTCTATTCAGAAGCTCTTGGGCACCTCACCCCATTGTGGCCCTCACAGGCTGCAACTGTACCAAGGATGTTACATTCTTCTAGGGTTCCAGGACAAAAACCCATTTCCTTATTCCTATTGGGAGATCCTATTCTGGTGTCCACTTGAGACCTTTAAGGGAAGACTGTGAGGATGTCTCCCCAGTCTTTGCTGTGTTCTTTCTGTCTCCGCCCACTTGACTTCCTTCCAGCTACAGAAGCTGCAAATGCGCATGCTCAGAGCCCCACTCTGTTCCCATTAACTGTAAACCTTTGCTGGGAACTGGACCATGTGACTCTGTGTAGAGACGTCATAGGCCTCACCAAACGGAAGGCAGGCTCTGGTCAAGGAGACTTGGAGGCAGCAGCTGATGGGGCTAGGGGCTCTGAGTGCCCACACCGCTGTGAGGTTGTCAAACATGATGATCTTTGCCAGGCAGGTCTGATTCGCACACTGTCTCTCCTTGGCTACGCTTAGCTTCACCCGTGCTTTCTGCCAGTTACTAAGCAGGGCTTTGGGGTTTTCTACAAAACTATAAATGTATCTATTCCCTTCAGATATGCAACTTTGTTTCCTGTATTTGGAGACCACTGCCCGCAAACTCAGACACGTTTTCCTATAGAACAGCTGCCCAAGCCCATCAAGCCCCCTAATTTCCAGGGGTCCTGCCCCTGCCCCCCACCTGTATGATGATGTGTGCCTGCTATGCCCCCCACCTGGCACATGCCCTCCCTGACCCCCAACCTGTGTGATGATGCCTCTCTGTTCCCCACCTGTGTGATAATGCCTGCTCTGCCCCCACCTGTGTGATAATGGATGCCTGCTCTGCCCCCACCTGTGTGATGATGCCTGTCCAGTCCTCCTCTTGCTCACACCTCTTCCTCACACCTTGTGTCAGGACATGTGTCCTGCCTCACACAGTCTCACAATCCTCACCTTTTAGCTGAAACGCGGCTCTTTGCACTTTAATTAACAACATGGCTTAAGCTCATAGCGTTTCTGTTTCTTTTTCCCACACCTCGTCCTCTGTTCCTTGTTGATCACTCTTATTCCATGTAGATCCTCTTGGATCTGCCCAGATTCACGATTCTTTCAGTGGTTACCCTTGGGATTGGGTTGGAACAGCTTTAGTTTGGTGTCAATTACTCCATCATCTCAGGCCAGACCCCCCAAGGACCATGGACTCTTCTGAGGCACTTTTCAAACTTACCCTGGGAGCTAGTGTTCTCACATGTTTTGATTTCATTGTCCTCCACTGGGGTTTGCTTCTGCCTGCCTCTATGCCTTCCCTTGCTTTGGTCCCTGTCCTGGCTGGTTTTGTGTGTCAACTTGACCCAGGCTGAAGTTACCACAGAGAAAGGAGTTTCAGTTGGAGAAGTGCCTCCATGAGATCCAGCTGTGGGGCATTTTCTCAGTTAGGGATCAAGGGGGGAGGGCCCCTTGTGGGTGGTGCCATCCCTGGGCTGGTATTCTTGGGTTCTATAAGAGAGCAGGCTGAGCAAGCCAGGGGAAGCAAGCCAGTAAGGAACATCCCTCCATGGCCTCTGCATCAGCTCCTGCTTCCTGACCTGCCTGAGTTCCAGTCCTGACTTCCTTTTGTGATGAACTACAATGTGGAAGTGTAAGCTGAATAAACCCTTTCCTCCCCAACTTGCTTCTTGGTCATGATGTTTGTACAGGAATAGAAAAACTGACTAAGACAGTCCCCTTCCTCACCCTCAAGCCTACTTCTGGGACCCACTTTCTCCCTCAGAGCAGACTATTGGTGATGACACAGCGGTCTCTTCACAGCTGTTTCTCTCTTACTTTCTGTCTTCATCAGGGTTTCTATTCCTGCACAAAACATCATGACCAAGAAGCAAGTTGGGGTTTATTCAGCTTACACTTCCACATTGCTGTTCATCACTAAAGGAAGTTAAGACAGGAACTCAAGCAGGTCAGGAGGCAGGAGATGATGTAGAGGCCATGGAGGGATGTTTCTTATTGGCTTGCTTCCCCTGGCTTGCTCAGCCTGCTTTCTTGTAGAACCCAGGACTACCAGCCCAGGGATGGCTCCACCCACAAGGGGCCCTCCCCCTTGATCACTAATTGAGAAAATGCCTTACAGCTGGATCTCATGGAGACATTTCCTCAAGGGAGGCTCCTTTCTCTGTGATAACTCCAGCCTGTGTCAAGTTGACACACAGAACCAGCCAATACACCTTCCTTGTTGATTTTCATTTTGTGGTCCTTAGCATTCCCTCCCTTCCCCTCCCTCCTCACCTCTCTCCCTTTCTTCCTCCCTTCCTCCCTCCCTCTCCCTCTCTTCCCTTCCTTTATTCCTTCCCTCTCTCCCTCCCCCTCCCTCTTCCTTCTCCCTCCTTCCTCCCCTTCTTCCCTCCCCCTTCCTTCCATTCCATTATTTCTTCTTCCTTTGCTCCCTCTTTCCCTTCCTCCCCCTCGCTCTCCTTCTCTTTCCCTCCTGTGACTGAGGATTAAACACAGGGTTTCAGAAAATGCTAGATGATACACTACGACTGTGCTATGTCCCCAAACCCTTGTAAGCTATCAAGACCCGAATTAGATTCCCTAGGACTCACACAGTAGAAGCAGAGAATGGGCTCCTATAAGTCGTCCTCTGGCCTTCACATGCATGGCATGGCATGTGCTTGTGCACACATACAGGGAGGGGTATACAGATACACATCAAAGATAAATAAAAAATAATACAAAAATTCATGACAAGATTTCAGTACATTTTCCAAGGCTGGCCTTGAACTCACTCTGTAGTGCAAGTTGGTCTTGAGAATCTGATCCTCTTTCTTTGGCCTTTCAAATACCTGGATTGAGAGGCCTACACCGCCAGGCATTTGGACCAAGCATCACCAGATCTGGGTTCCTGGTCTTTTCCGTTAAAAGTGTTCTTGTGATGGGTGGGAAGTCTTAGGCTCACCCATGTCATCTACATGGAACCACATTTACATTTAGGGAAGGAAAAATTCTTGGCCAGCAAACCACCAAGGACTCTGGAAGGGTTAGATTTGGCTATCCCCCTCATTCCTACCTGGGGCATCACTGACCTTTGTCCTGGACTCTACCCTCCCCTGTCTTGGTCCTCCTGGTACCCCTGGTCCTCCACACCTTGATGCTTAGACTTTGATCTCCCCTCTATGGTTCAGCCTCAAGTTTTGTTGTCAGAGCTGTTGGTCTGTCTCAGGGCACAAGGTTCTCCAGTCAGCTCATCATCCTTGGCTTCCTTGTTTTTCAAGCCTCAGTGCTAAGAATTTCCATTGCTTTAGGAAGTCTCCATTGATTTTTGAGTGGACACTTTAGTTTCCCCAACTTTTCTAGCTCTGACGACAGGTTAGCTTCTGTAGACAGACCCTCAGAGTCTTAGGTATAAACTTGGGTTGGTTAGTTGTGTGTAGTGAACTCCATTTGGCCCCATATGTGCATACACATACCTGTGTGACTGTGTGTGTGCACATGTAAATGATCAGCACGTGGGTATGTGTTTGCCCATGTGATCCACTGTGCTACCAGTGAATCCTGTTTTCTCTGGCTGAGCATCCAGGATACCACTGGACATTGTCTCAGCCTCTAGATGTACTCTAGAGACATTTCTAGATGTACTAGAGACTTAAGGTCAGTGTAGACAGAAAGGAGTGGGCTGTGATGACTGTGGTGGGTGACAGTTCCATTGTCCTCCCCAGGGGATTGTGTCTCACAGTGACAGCAGGCTCTGTTGACTCTCTCAGGACTAGATGCAGTAAGGGACGTAGCTTTAGTTTGGGAGGCTCAGCAGCTGTCTGCTGGGCCTCGTGCATGCTGCGACTCCAGGGAGAAACATGCCTTGCACCTTTACAACTTGGCAGCAGAACCCTGTGGACAAGGATCGGTTCTTCAGCAGACCTGCCGCCCTGTCCTTGCTGATTGCACAAACATAAGGCCATGCCTTCAAGACGCAAAAGCCCAGGAGCAGGCTTCTGCTTGGCAAGACAGATCATTCTAATTTGAGTGGAAGCTTTTCATCCCGCTCGCTGAAGGCGTTGCATCTGACAAGGACAGGCTGTGCATTTGTATCCTGTGCTGAGAGTGCTCTCAGGTCTCTGGGGGAGAAGGACCCATGAAATATTCAGAACATAAGTGAATAAAACATACAGGACCTAGGTGTGTGCAAGGGCAAGCTCTAGGTCCCTTGAAGCTTCTTAGGCAGAGCATGTGCTGGAAGGGATGACCAAGCTCTCTGTCCTTACCTGGAACATGTATGAGGGGAACTAGGCGCTGACTACCACAGATACATCCTGATGGGATGCATCCCATTTTGCTGATGGGATGAGGGTCTATCCCATCCATGCCTGCCAGAACCACAGCACATAATTTCCGGCCCTTTCACTGTGTCCCCATGTCATGGCAGATCTAGGTACAGTTGCTCTGTGTAGACATCTACCACCAGCCCATGTGCAGGGCCAACAGCCAGGGGTGCTAAAGCTGAGGCAGTTCAGAGTCTAGAGAATCGTCCTGTCCTGAAGAGTGTGCATCTCTGCATCTTCCAGGCCGACATCAAACTGTTGTCCCCAGAGTTATCGCCATCATTTGTAGCATCACATAGAGGGAGAAACACAACAAGAAGACAAGCATATTTTGGAAAATAGTGTGGCATGGTTTTCTGTTTCTTTAATGTATGCCACTTTTGCTAGTGAGTACACAAACCCTCAAGAAAGTCTGGTCTACCACATGAGGTGTCCAGTTATTAATATATATATATATATATATATATATATATATATATATATATATATATATATATATATATATATAGTGTGTGTGTGTGTGTGTGTGTGTGTGTGTGTGTGTGTGTTCATGGGCAGCTTCTTACATAAACATGCAAAGCCCAGAGAGCTACATGGGGTTTCTAGCTGTCATCTACCTGCTCTGTGGGGTAAGAAAGCTGACTCAAGACCTAGGAACTCAGGGCATCTATATGAGTAGAGCTCCTGCCAGGTTTGTCCTTACACTCCAAGAGATCATGTCTTATCTAGATTCAGACATCTTTGAAGTGGAAATTTTTGGTTTCTTTTGATGACTTAGTTGTGTCATGTGATGTTTTCCTGTAAGTTGCCTAATGAAAGGGCATGTGATGTTTTGCTGAAGCAGATGTGTGATGTTTGAAAAGAGTGTAAGGATAACCCAACAGACAGTGGACAATGCTCTGGCATTGGTTCGCCTTGCAACTCTTTGCTGGTCTTGGGGTTTGGGGTTGGGGGTTAGGGGTTAGGGTTAGGGTTAGGGTTAGGGTTAGGCTTCAATGAGCCTGGTCTTCCTTGGCCACACTCTTGCATTGGTTCCCCTTGCTTTCTTTGCTGATCTTCACTTGTTACGACTTCCTAGAGAAAAACACACCAAAGAACTTCTGGTGGTATTCTGGCTGCTTCTTGCCACTTCTGTGGCAAGATTGGCAAGAAACCATGATTGGCAAAGCCTCGTGGTTTCTTCTGGATCCAGATGCTGCTGATTTGTGTTTGGTGTTTTGCTATAAGATTGGACTTCTGACCATGGAGATTGAAATTGCCCCAAAGTGGCTGGGCAGTGGTGGCGCACGCCTTTGATCCCAGCACATGGGAGGCAGAGTTCAAGGCCAGCCTGGTCTACAGAGTGAGTTCCAGGACAGCCAGGGCTACACAGGGAAAACAGGTCCACACACCCCATTTCCTATTAACCTTTCCTTTTCCCTACCTCTGGTGAGTGGTGGACCAGAAGGGAGGTTGACGTGTTAATGAACCATAATTAAAATAAATTTAAGAATATCTAAGCCTGCCGGGCAGTGGTGGCACACACCTTTAATCCCAGCAGTTGGGAGGCAGAGGCAGGAGGATTTCTGAGTTTGAGGCCAGCTTGGCCTATAGAGTGAGTTCCAGGACAGCCAGGGCTATACAGAGAAACACTGTCTTGAAAAACAAAAAAACACATCTCCCTCTATATTTCTTCTTTCTCTTCCGACCATCTTGTGGTTATGTCACAGGGCCCCAGCCTGTCATACCAACATGGAGCATGAATCAACATTCATCATCATATATCAACATGTACCACATTTACTTGTATCCCTAGAGCATCTCTTGATAAACATCAGATGCAGGACCAATCCTAGAGTTTAGTGCTTGGAGGAAGGGGCTGGTAACTGAAGGATGTGGCTTTGCTTGAAATCCCTGCCCTTCTCCATTTCTAGGTCCTCACCATTCACTGAGTTTTCTCCAGCCCCAGCTGTGTCCCTGTCCCCTCAGAGCCACCTCCCTCATTTACAGGATCACATAGAGAGGGAAATCTATGAGGGGAAGACAAGACAAGTGCATTTTGGGAAATAATGTGGCACAGGTTGTGTGCTGAGAGCTGGATGATAAACCCTGGATGGGAGGTGTCTTAGTCAGGGTTTCTATTTCTGCACAAACATCATGACCAACAAGCAAGTTGGGGAGGAAAGGGTTTACTCAGCTTACACTTCCACATTGCTGTTCATCACCAAAGGAAGTCAGGACTGGAACTCAAGTAGGTCAGGAAGCAGGAGCTGATGCAGAGGCCATGGAGGGATGTTCCTTACTGGCTTGCTTCCCCTGGCTTGCTAAGCTTGCTTTCTTATAGAACCCAAGAATACCAGCCCAGGGATGGCCCCACCCACAAGGGGCCCTCCCCTATTGATCACCAACAGAGAAAATGCCTCACAGTTGGATCTCATGGAGGCACTTCCCCAACTGAAGCTCCTTTCTCTGTGATAACTCCAGCCTGTGTCAAGTCGACACACAAAACCAGCCAGCACCAGAGGAAATAGCTGGACTGTCCTATATCCTCATACAAACGTGGCCATCTTTGTCCAGTTACATGTGTAACTGCCTTAGGGAAGGACCTAAATCTTGCCCAAGTCATTGCTAGGGCAAGAGAGGCTGGGTTGCTAGGCTTGAGGACCTTGATACTTTTCCAGAGACAGGAAGAGCTGAAGAGGATGTAGGCTTTATTTATATTTTTAAACTCATGAGCCTTAGCTCCCACTTTTCTTTTGAACTCCAAAGGTAGTCTGACCTTCTTCCCTGGGGAACCATCAAGATTTTCATGTTGGGGGATGAAGAGATGGTTCAGTGGTTAAAAGCATGTGCTGCTCTTGCAGAAGGACTGAATTTGACTCCCAGCACTCAAGTCTAGTGTTTTACAACAGTCTGCAGGTCTAGCTCTGTGGGTATCTAACATCTATGCATATTTACATGCACATACCTACATGCAGACTCTCACATACACATAACTAAAAATAATAAAACAAGCTGGCATTAAACACCTTTAATCCCAGCACTCAGGAGACAGAGGCAGGTAGGTAGATCTTTGTGAGTCTGACGCCAGCCTGGTCTACAGAGTGGGTTCTAGGACAGCCAAGACTATATAGTGAGACACTGTTTCAAAACAGAAAAATAAATTATATAAACAAAAATTTGTGGTTTTGTGAGGCAAGGGCTCTGTGGTGAAGACCTGGCAGAGGGGAGGGTGTGGGTTGAGGTACCAGTGTAGTGCCTTAGGTCTGCCGCATCATACCTGTCTTAAAGCCCAACTATTTCAGTCACTATAACTTCCTGAGTAAAATAACACCAAGTGTTCATAAGAAAGAATTGTGTAGCAAGAATTTTGGTTTCTTTAAAAACCTGGTTATGTTACATGAATACGTTTTTGTTTTCATCCCAAGTGTGGGATGAGAGGTTTCTTCTCAGCAGGTGATTATGATTTGCCTCATGCACTAGTAGGGGTGTGATTTTTGCCAGCTGCAGATAGGGTAATTATGGGGACTCTGAAGAGGGTATAAATTAGAGAACCCTGAGGGGTCTGTGGCGGCTACTATTCCCCATGCTGTTCTCCCTGTGGCTCTCCCTGCCCACCCCCCCTGCCCACACCCCCTTCCACACCCCTTCCCACTCTCCCTGCCTTCTGCCCTTGCATGGTCCCCATGTGGCTCCCCCTGCAGCACCCCCATGCTTCCCCTCCTGCTGATGATTTGTCCAGCTGCTGTGTTTGCTGGTTTACTGGTTTGCTGTTGCTGATTTGCTAGACTGCTGGATATTCTGATGACAGCGATAGAAGATTAGATTTGCTCCAAGGAACCCAACACTCCTGATAAGCAGGAAGTAGCCTATATCAGTCTGTGCCTCTCATTTCCCCCCTAGTCTTCTTTCTGTCTTACCTAGAGTTGGGGGTTAGAAAGGATCAGGGTGGAATAAGGGCTGGAAGTGAGGAAGAGGTAATAGAACAGAATAGAATAATAAACAAAACAAACAAACAAGCAAACAAAACACACCAACAAATTTGTTCAAGAATGTTCATAGCAACCTCATTCATAGCAGCCTAGAACTGAAAAACACCCAAAGGTTCATTGACAAGTGAGCAGGTAACAATGAAAAGATAAAGGGAATGGAATTGATTCTGGCCATACACAATGCATTTCAGAATAATTACCTCTGGTCCAAAAGAGGTCAGATAGATATGATTCTTCTGTGCACATAAATACTATGGCCAGCAAATGTCCACAGCACAGAAGCACATGGTGTCTGTCTGGGGACATGGGAGGAGAGGAAGGAAGGCCACCAGGGGCAGAATCAAACTTGGGGTGATGGATGTATTCCTTATCTGCATTGTGAAGATGTTTTCATGTAAGAGTGTGCCAAAGGTCATCATGCTGTTCATCACTATGTGCAGGTCATATGTGCCAGTTATGACTTGGGAAAACAGGGAGGAAAAGCAACCAAAACAACAAACAAGTCAGAGTAGACTTAATCCATTTAAAGTTTATTTATTTAAATGGTTATTTATTTTGAGACAGCCCCACTGTGTTTCTTGTGCTTGGGTTTTGAGGGCTGCCTGTATGTTTTTAAATATAATTTGCAAGCAAGAAAATGAATCCACCCATGCATCCATGCATCCACTCACTGTCCATTCATCCATCCATGCATCCATCCATGCACCCATCCATCCATCATGAATCCATCCATGTATCCATCCATCCATCCATCCATCTATCTACTCACTGTCCATCTATCCATGCATCCATCCGTTCATCCATCAGTCCATCTATTCATTCATCTATCAGTCCATCCATGCATCTATCCACTCACCATCTATCCATCTGTCCATGCATGTATCCGTGCATCCATGCATACATCCATCCATGAATCCATTCATCCATCCACTCACTATCCATCTATCCATCCATCCATTATGAATCATCCATGTATCCTCCATCCATCCATCCACTCACTGTCCATCCATCCATGCATCCATCCATTCATCCATTGGTTCATGCATCCATTCATCTATCAGTCCATCCATCCATCCATCCATCCACTCATCATCCATCCATCCATCCATCCAGCATGGGAATCTCAATAGTCTGCATCATGCTCTACTCTTGCAAATAGCATGTTTGCTCCTTGGATGTCCTTGCCCCACCTAATGGGCAGTAGCTTCTTCCAATTTCCAATTTCTAGCTTCAAGCATTCTTGCTGCTTCCTTCCTTCCTTCCTTCCTTCCTTCCTTCCTTCCTTCCTTCCTTCCTTCCTTCCTTCCGTCCTTCTTTCCTTCTTTCCTTCTTTCCTTCCTTTCTTTTCTTTCCTCTCTCCCATTAGACAGAATTGTTCTCTGTGTAGTCCTGCCTGTCCTGGAACTCACTGTATAGACCAGGCTGGCCTCAAACTTGCAGAGATCCACCTGCTTCTACCTCCTGAGTGCTGGGATTAAAGTCACACACCATCACCTGGCTTACTTCAAGCGTTCTTTATGTCACATAAAATATGTGTTTTTTTTTTGGTTTGGCCTCTTCCATT
The DNA here is from genome assembly GCF_947179515.1 of Apodemus sylvaticus. Classification (NCBI taxonomy): domain Eukaryota; kingdom Metazoa; phylum Chordata; class Mammalia; order Rodentia; family Muridae; genus Apodemus; species Apodemus sylvaticus. The sequence goes on from NC_067490.1 coordinate 10,652,384, forward strand.
TACTCTGGTCTCTGAGTGCCACATGTGGCCTACTTATACCTGAGATGGTTGAGTAGTCTTTTGCACTGTGGATAAGTGTCCATACTGCTGTCGCTGGATGTGGGCACTCCCCAGGCTCCTGATACTTGAGTAAGACTGCTGTGGATGTGTTGCTAAGGCTTTGTGTGGGCAGAAGCACCTGCTTCTTGATGGCAGCGGTTGCCTTGGGGTAAAATTGCTGAGCTATGGGGTAGAGATTATGTCATGCTTTGCTAGAAACTCTCAAAATGTTTTATAAGATGCCCTTACACTGCCATCACCAAGGTATGAGAAGTCCCATTGTTATATATCTTTGCCTGTACTTAGTCTTATTAGTTTGTAGTTTTAGTTATCCAGGGTGCTGAGAGGAATTTCCAGATAAGTAATAGTGGTTTTTGTATTACTTTTTATAGGATTATTGACTGTCAGGTCAAAACACACAAACACACACACACACACACCACATGGCAGTGCTAGTGACCTTGCTTTAATGTTTACTAGGAAAGCAGTTCTCCCAAGGCAGTTCCTGTTCAATGTAGACCATCTATATCAGTTCAAATCCCCGCCCTGCTGACCGTCATATAAGATACGCTTGCTTTTCTGCCAGTTTGCGCTTCTCTATTGTCCTCCACTCCTGAGAGGTGGCCTTGGCAGTTTGATCCCCAATAAATCTTTCTTTCTACCCACGGAGTGGTCTCTGCACCACTACTTATATTGCCCATGTGGGTTTGTTCTGGTGAAGTCTGCTGGCTTTATTGGATTATCTTTTCTTATCTGGACGGAAGTTCTCTGTCTTACAACTGTGTTGCCGACACTGTCTTCAGCAGCCCAGGATTTGTGATTGCATTTTCTCCGTGGTGTCTTCTGCTAAGCAGAGTGGTTCATCTTGATGCAATCCTATTTGTTGATTCTAATTTTACTATTAGTATAATTTTTATCCTGCCTGAGGAACCTCCACCAATACCAAGGTCAAAAAACATTTTCTGTGCTTCCTCTCGAGGCTCTGTAATGCCTGTCTGTCCTCCTGCTTTTCCTATTTATGGTCCACTTCAAATCTATCTTTGTGTGGTGTGCAATAGGAGTTGTGGTTTGTCCTTCCTCCTGACAGCAACTGTTGCAGCACCATGGACAGAGACCACTTCTGTGCCTCTGTGGGTGTGACTGAGAAGGGAGGAGTTTCTTTATAGAGAGGTTCAAGGGTGTGGCACAGTGTGGATATAAAACCACCGGTCTCACCTCAAAGAGGCTAAAGAGAGTTTATTCTGAAGCCCAAACAAACAAACAAATAGAAAGAAAGAAATAGGTTGAGCATGGCTCAAGAGCACAGATTTTAGGTTACCCAAACTTTCATGTCCCAGTATGATGACAGTCTAAGGGGGTTTTTATAGTAACAGAGCAAAACATTTCATAGATCAAGGTAGGTGTGGTAGTGCACACCTTTAGTCCCAGCACTTGGGAAACAGAGACAGGCAGATCTTTGTGAGTTCGAGGCCAGCTAGTGAGTTCCAGGCCAGCCAGGGATACATAGTGAAACCCTATCTCAAGCAAAAGAAAGAGAGAAAAAAGAAAGAGAGACAGACAGGAAGGAAGGAAGGAAGGAAGGAAGGAAGGAAAAGTCATGAATCTAGGAGTTTGTAAGTACTTTTAAATGATGGAAATGGCAGCAGAGCTGGGAAATCTTAGCTATTAGACCTCAGATGCTGCTGCTGACGTTCTTAGCATTTTCGTTGCTGGAAAACAGCGCTTTGTTCATACATTCCAAACCCTCATCTGTCTGTTAGTCACAGGATGTTAGGTCACCCACAGAGGTGGGTAAGGGATGGCTATTAAGGGGGCTAATGATAGCTCAAGAGAAATTTTAATTAGGTTCTGGACCAGCAGCATTCCAACCTCTATGCAATCATCGAGGTGCTAATCAGTTAGTCAGCCTGGGGAAGGTTCAATAGGAGCTACAGCTTCTTCCTGGGAAATTCTGTTCATGATCATTTGCTTTTTTTTTTTTTTAAATCACAAACAGAATGGATATTTTTAAATGTTTTCTTTCCCTATCTATTGAGGAGGCCATATGGTTTTTTTTTTTTTTTTCTGTTTGATGACTTGGTGATGATACTTGATCTTTATTTTGTCATTTGGTGATGATACATCTTCTGTACTGTGCACTGCCCTTGGGGGTGGGGTGAGGTTTCCGCAGGTTCTGTGAGGAGCTCTGGCCATGTCAGGCATGCTTACCTCTGTTTTCTAAGCACACATACACATAAAAGGCATGTACTCTTCCTTAAGATGACAATTATCAAGCCACCAAACAGGCTAGACACGAAGACGGCACATCTAAACTAGATACAGTAACTTTTTAAATGTTCCAATAGCTGCTGCTTTTGGTGGTCTCAGTAAACGTATTCATTTCATCTGGCACCTAACTTCTTGAATCAAGAACCACTGGGGGTGTTCAGTTCTCAGGACTGACAACTGTAGAACCTGTGTTTGATGTTTAGTTTCAGATCCCAGGACAAGGGGCTGAGGTCCATATTTTACACACCAAAGCAGACCTGCCTGACCTCCAGGTTCTCTCAGCTTCTCTCTCCCCCTCTCCCCCCATCCTTTCCCTTCTCTCCCTCCCCACTCCCTTATCCCTCCCTCTACCCCTCTCACTCTCCCTATGGTGGCTTCCCTGGCCTCCCAACAAGCCTGCATTTAATATAATCTAATTATTTCACCGGGGAGAAATAACTTATCATTTCCTTTCCTTGTCTGTCCCTCTGCCAATTTTGTGAACTGTTTAGGAAAACACAGTTTGGATTTGGTTACAGCTCCAACCCCATTGCTCCTCTATCCCGTCTCAGTTGACTGTGCTGCTTGTTTGGACCATTGAGATAGCTTTCTTTATCTTTCTTTCTTGCTGTAGAGGTTTTTGTGCCAATTTGGCGGGGGCGGGGGGGGGTAGGATGTCAGGGGAGAGACCTCTAGGTGGACTCCAAGTGTATCATTGCTTTTACCTCACCCATGTCGGAAGCAGGTATGGAGATATCACCATTCTAGATTGGGAGACATCATCCACAGTGGCAAGAATCTGTTGTCTGTGTGGAGTAGGTAACACCACAGCTCTCCTCAGACTATTGTGAGTCATGGCTATGTTTCTGTCTTAGGGTTTCTACTGCTGTGAAGAAACACCCTGATCAAGGCAACTCTTATAAAAGAAAATATTTAATTGGGGTTGGCTTACGGTTTCAGAGGTTTAGTCCATTATCATCATAGCAGGAAACATGGCAGAGTTCAGGCAGACATGATATTGGGGGAGTCGAGAGTTCTACTGAAGGCAGCAGAAGGCGACCTCAAAGCCCACCTCAACAGTGACACACTTTCTCCAACAAGGCCACACCTACTCCAACAAGGCCACACCCACTCCAACAAGGCCACACCTATTCCAACAAGGCTATACCTGCTCTAAGGCCACACCTTCTCCAACAAGGCCACACCTACTCCGACAAGGGCACACCATGGTGAAGCAAGGTCTCTCTGGGTCAACCATTCAAACACATGAATCTATGGGGACCAAACCTACTCAAACCACCACAGTCACACAGACAGCCTCAAACTATAAACACACCAGTGGCAACTCCTACTTAACTGGACAGGTCTTACTTCCTAAGACCTCCCAGATTGAAGCAGGAGACTTGCATCATGAGTCTTTAAAACACCAATACACTCCCCTCCCTTCCCCCTTTTTTTACATAGGGTTTCTCTATGCAGCCTTGGCTGTCCTGGAACTCATGATTCAAAACAGGCCTGGCCTTGAACTCACAGAGATCTACCTGCCTCTGTCCTCTGAGTGCCGGAGCTAAAGGCTGGGGCTACCATGCCCAGCCAAAACATGGATACTTCTAGGGCCTGGGTACATAACAGTGCTTCCAGAACAGGCTATGAGTTGCCCAGATCCCTGTGTGTTTCCCAAAGTATTCTGAAGAGGAGCAGTGAGATTCTTCCTTCCTTCCTCTGGGTACCATTTGGTGCTAGTGTGATGTCATCACTGAAGGTGTGGGAGACTAGAGGTCTGCCTTGAGCGTGCTTGTGGAAACAGGGTCTCCAGAAATAAAGGTAACAGATCATGTCTATTCTTATATTTACCCTTCTACTAGAGGAAGAAGTCTGCCCATGCAGACTGGAGAGCAGCAGGGTCATAACCACGAAGCTACCCTTGCTCACGTAGAGGCAATCGAGACCCCACAATATCAGCGTCTAGGCGCATGTTCATTTCAATAGCAGCAATGTGTCTGGGGTGCTGTCAGGGCATTTATGGGACATTTACTTTCAGGGTTTTTTTAAACTACATGTTATTCACATGATGGACAAGCATCTTCAGACAGCTAAGAGAAGTATAGCGTGTGGAAGGAAGATGGAATTGACAGAATCGAGAGCAGAGGCAGAACAGGGAGTCCTAAGGCTGGGGTCCTTCTCTTCTTAGTCTTTTGACTTGACCTAGGGGCACTGTTTATGACCTTGGGATGGTCAGTGACATCAATTGACAGACTCCAGAATCACCTGTGAGACAGGCTTCCGGGCATGCCTGGAGTGGATTATCTTAATTGACTTATTTGAGGTGGGAAGACCCACCCAACTGTGGGTGTGCCATTGCCTGGTTGAGATCCCAGTCTGTACCCGCGGAGGAAGGGAGCCAAGCAGCCACGCGCATTCATTAATTCAGCAGACATGATGAAGTTTCAAGCTCCTGCAAGACTCGTCTGCCCCGTGCCCCTGTGACGGACCACACGCTTGGACTGTGAGACAGAATAACCCTCCCCCACCCCCACCAGGTGATTTTGCCAGGGTGTTTCTGTCACAGCGACAGAAAAATGACTAAGGCAGACCCGAAGTGAAAACACCGATGCAGTTATGTTTATAAGGTGGATATTGTCTCAGGGCGGGTCTCTTAGGGAGTCAGGTGCTGGCCTCAGCCCAGTGGTGTCTGGGCCCTTAGGCTCCTCAGCTTCATGGCACCGACAAGCACGTCAGTCTTTTAACTTCTCACATATACAGCTTGCTTGGAGGGTACTGATTTTCCATGACTTGGGAAATAAAATCACTCTTGGGGCAAAGTAGGTGCCAGGGAGCTTAAAGGCGGGGGCGGTCGGGGGGGGGGAGCTTAAGCCGAATACTTGGGTTTCAAGTGACAGGCAGCAAGAAGGGCAATGTTTTATGTTTCCGGGATTGAGGGCTTTAATCCAAAGCACCACTCGCGCTGAGACATAAACTCTCAGGGAGGATCAGTCACGTCATCCTCATCAAACTCAGCCGCAGAATTTTTTTTTTTTCCCTTCTTGAACATTTTAATTCCGGTTTTGTCCTGGGATGAGTGTCACTTGTTATCTCGAGTAACACACAGGGTGGCGGGCTCTGCAGGGTTCCCATGACTGAGGCACTTTGAGGACCCGTTCTACATCGAGGTCATGGACGTCACGGGATGCATGCTGCTGTGGTCTGAGCTTCTAATCCCAGGCTTATGGAGAACCTGTCCCAGCTTTGGACTGGTTAAAATTCTATTTTTACTGTAAGTTAAAGGAACAATGACATGACGTAGCTTATTATTATTATTATTATTATTATTATTATTATTTCTTTTGCCTTTAAGTACAATGCAGTAACATGATACCAACCTCATGACTGTGCTCTGGACAGCAATGACCAGGCTGCCTTGAATTGAACAAAGGCCATCATGAGGGCCAGGGAGGGGACATAGTAGCCTAGCAACTTCCTCTTAGAAATGAAGGTTGCTCTTCCAGATTCATTTCGTTGTTGCTGTGATTAAAAAGAAGGAGGAGGAGGAAGAAGAGGAGGAGGAGGAAGAAGAAGAGGAGGAGGAAGAGGAGTAGGAGAAGGAGGAGGAGAATGGAGATGAGGAGGAGGAGGAGAAAGAGGAGAAGAAGGAGGAGGAGGAAGAGGAGGAGGAACAGGAGAAGGAGGAGGAGGAGGAGGAGGAGGAAGAGGAGGAGGAGGAGGAGGAGGAGAAGAAGAAGAAGAAGAAGAAGAAGAAGAAGAAGAAGAAGAAGAAGAAGAAGAAGAAGAAACAGCTGATCAAAACCAACTTGGGAAAGGAAAGGGTTTACTTCAACTTATGCCTTCAGGTCCCACTCCACCGTTAAGGGGAATCAGGCAGTTCCTCAAGGTAGGAACATGGAGGCAGGAACCATGGAAGAATGCTGCCTATTAGCCTGCTGTACCTCCACAAGTTCTCATCAGGACAGCAGTGCAGACTTCCAGTTTCCCACAGTGCCTCAGACCCCAGAGAGCTCAGGGGAGCCAGAAGAGCAAGTGCTGTCCTTTCTACCCCAGCTCAGGGTCTGGTGGGTCACCTACAATATACTTTGAAGGGGGGCAGCCAAGCCCAGGGGAATGGCTTCAGTCTTGTGTCTTTGAGAGCGAGTAGCAAGTTCTCAAAGAACGTAGGGCAGAAATAGCACACTTGGATTTGTATAGCATGAGCTGCTACATCAGCTCTTCTGTGATTCTTTTCCCTCACCTCCAAGGTGATTAGGGTGATGGGACCATCTGCAGGTGGAGGCAGCTCACTGTTGGGGACTCAAGCAGTTCTGCCTGGGCAGAGGAGAGCCTTCAGATGGGAGCTGCTATATGTCAAGTACTGATAATGCTGGTAGTGCAGGTCTCTTCATCTGATTCTCCTTCTATTCCCCAAACCAGACTTCTCTCCTTCCTGTTTTATAGTTGGGGACTCAAGGCAGGGGGTGGGGGGTGGGGGGGGCACTCCTCACAGACTCATCAAGAAAATAAATGAGTATTGTCATGACCACTATGACTGCAGCCAGCTGAGCTTGTTTCTTATGTCTCTAATTTCCCTTTTGATAGTGTGGTGGTGTGAATATGCTTGGTTGAGGGAGTGTCACTATTAGAAGGTGTGGCCCTGTGGTAGTAGGTGTGGCCTTGTTGGAGTGGGTGTGGCCTTATTGGAGTAGGTGTGTCACCTTGGGTGTGGGCTTTAAGACCCTCATCCTAACTCAGTCTTCTCCTAGCAGCCTTCAGATGAAGATGTAGAAATCTCAGCTCCTCCCGAACCATGCCTGCCTGGATGCTGCCATGTTCCTGCCTTGATGAAAATGGACTGGACCTCTGAACCTGTAAACCAGCCCCAATTAAATGTTGTCCTTTCTAAGAGTTGCCTTGGTCATGGTGTTTGTTCACAGCAGTAAAACCCTAACTAAGACAGTTTTTTTTTTTTAACTCTTTAAAATCTTTTGGGGGCTAGGAGTGATGTCAGTGCTAGAGTTCATGCCTGGTATGAGCAAGACTCTAAATTCAATCCCCAATAAAACACATGTGCACATGTACTTACATATGCAAATTAAATTTAATTGCATGCAAATTAAATTCTTTAGCCTGATGGCCTTTATTTTATTTTATTTTATTTATTTTTGCTTGGCCAGCCTATCACATGACTCGTTCTCTTCAAACATTAACGGAGGATACTAAGTACAGTGTCAAGTATATCCAAACTGAAGTAGGGTTGAGATGAAAATGAAATGGTTCAAAAACTTCTACCTATTTAACAACAGCAACAAAAAAAAAAAAGAAAGAAAGAAAGAAAGAAAAGAAAAGAAAAACCCATGGCGCATGCAATTTAACACAATTACTAATTTAAAGTTACCAATTTAAAATTAGTAATTATGGTCCTATTTTTGGAGGCTAGTGTGAATGAATATGCTCTATTATTTCAAACACCTTGGTTTAGTGCCTCGTGGAAACTGTGATTCCAAGGGTCCCAATCTAAGATGCTTTGCTTCAATAGCTGGCTGTCAGAGCTAAAAAAGAACATCTCGGAAGAATATGCAAATCGAAAATTTAAAAAGTGTGTTGCCGGCTGTACCTCCAAAACTTACGGCATTCTTTGCTCAGACCATCCATCAATTATGCAAAGGCTTTTGGTGAAGTTCAGCTGGTAAATTTCCATCCCCAGGCCCCTCTCCCCCCACATTACAGTCCTAGCATGCCTACCGGAAAGCACTGTGGAAGAGTTTTTCCCTCCTCTGATTAGATAAATGGTCCCACATCTTAAAATGAACGAGTATGTCAGTCATTTGTTTGTTTGTTTTTTGGATTTGTTTTTTTTTTTCTTCTTTGAGACAGGGTCTCTCTGTATAGCCCTGGCTGTCCTGGAACTCACTCTGTAGACCAGGCTGGCCTCGAACTCAGAAATCTGCCTGCCTCTGCCTCCCAGAGTGCTGGGATTACAGGTGTGCACCAGCACTGCCTGGCTATATCAGTCATTTGTTACAGGGCCCAGTTTTAACAGATTTTAGAAACAATGTCACATGATGTTAAACACAGTTCTGGATGTCTGTTATAACGGAGCTATTGTGTCTCTCCATTCCCCTCAGGGCAGTTCTGTTTTCCATTGATTATAGAAAACTTCATTTTTACATAGAGGGAACAGTAGCATACAAGATCTCCAAAATTCTGCTCAGGAAGCTGGGAATGTTGGGGCTTTGCTCCTGCTCTGTTTTAGAGCAGAAGGTGAGAGGTAACAATAGCTTTGGTGTTTGCTCTTTGTTCCCGGGGCTGTGTGTGCCTGTGGTGGTTTGAATAGGAATGGCTCCCATAGAGTCAATGTGTGCTTCAATACTTGGCCTGTAGGGAGTAGCACTGTTAGGAGGTGTGGCCTTGTTGGAGGAAGTGTGTCACTACGAGGGAAGGCTTTGAGGTCTCTTATGCTCAAGCTATGCCCAGTGTGACACAGTATCTCTTCTGCTGCCCTCTGATCAAGATAGAGAACTCTCAGCTCCTTCTCCAGCTCTGTGTCTGCCTGCTTGCAGCCATGTTTCCCACCATGATGATAATGGACTAAGCCTCTGAAACTGTCAGCCAGCCCCAATTAGATGTTTTCTCTTCATAGGAGTTGCCTTGGTCATGGTGTCTCTTCACAGCAATAAAACCCAAACTAAGACAGCGCCCATGGTCAAGTGCATGTGTTGTGTGTGTCTTCTAAAGCAGACTATGTACTTTGTGAGGGACAGTTAGCTACAGATAAGGAAGCTGTAATCCCCTGTTCTTCAGCATCCATACCTAGAGCATCTGTCTGCAGGCCTATGGGAGTCCTCTCAGGGCTCCTCCTCTGCCCCAACTCTGCCGCTCCCTTGCAGATCAAGACACGAAGGCCAGACCAGTGTCTCCTCCTAGATTCAGATGTTACTTTATAGATCCTAGCCTGAGTCCCTAGACCAAGTCCTGGCAACCGAGCAAGCATGCTATCCAAAGACTGAGTAGCCCCTTCTGTGGCCTGTGGGTGGCTGGAGGTGGGCTGTTTCCGAGGTGTGGTAGAGAGGCTTCGCTGGGCAGGTCAGCCCTTAGGAAAGGACAGGGCTGGCATGGTAAGTGGAGAGATCTGGATCATCTGCGGGGAGGGCAGTCTGTGGCCCTAAGAGAGTAGACATGGGCCCACCTCCTGTCAGTGAGGAGCTCTAGTCAGCCCTGTTGGCTCGCCCAGGCAGATGTTGAAGAGAAGTTCTGTGGATTCATCTTGCAGCCCACAGCCTCAGCCGTCATACTTCCTTTCAAATTCTCCATACCGGTCACGGCCTGCTTAGCTACCCATGGCTGTTCACACTCGAACAATCTCAAGTGATTTATGCAGGGAACCCTGTAAATGTCCCCTTTGCATGCTGTGTTGGCTTTGCATCACTCTGACCAAACACCGGATACAATCAGTTTAGAAGGAGCAAAGCTGGTGCTGGGGCGATGGCTGAGTCGGTAGAGTGCTTGCCTATGAGCGCGGAGGATTCGAGTTCAAATCCCCGGTACCTATGGAAAAAAAATTGGTGTGAGGGTGTATGTCCATGATCCCATTGTCTGGGAAATGGGGACAGGGGTGTCCCTGGACTCAGTGACCAGCCAGCTTATCTGGATTGGTGATCTACCAGGTTCAGTGAGAGACCTGTCTCAAAAATAAGGCAGAGGGTGGCTGGAGAGATGTCTCAGTGGTTAAGAGCACTGGCTGCTCTTCTAGAAGACCCATGATCTGGTTGCAGCATCCACAGGGAGGCTAACACCTGTCTTTAACTCCAGTTTCAGGAAGTCTGACTCCCTCTTCTGGCCTCCGTGGGTACCAGGATTGCATATCATGTAGGAAAAACACCTATGATACATAGAATAAAATAAAATAAAAATAAACATTAGAAAGGAAATAAGGCAGAGCGTTGGTGAGATGGTTCGAAGGGGCGAGTCACAGCCTAATCCTCAGAACCAGCATAAGGAAGAAGGGAAGAGAAAACTGGCTCTACACAGACTGTCCTCGGACCTCCGCAGGTCCAGGGCCGTGTGCCCATACACCACGCATATACATGCAGTTAGTTAATTAAATAATTAATTAAAAAAATAATGAGATGTAGAGGGATTGAAAAAGCCTCCTCGGCCGATCTCTGATGTCCACGCGCATCTACTACGCCGGACACTGCACATGCACACAAACACTTGACCGTGGACACACACTAAGTTACAGTCGGAAAGCTCATTCCTTGTGGCTTCTAAAACCACATCTTCCTTTGGGCTCTTTCTCCTTGAGTTGACACTTTCAGGGGTCGCTTCAGAGACGGTCTGTGACACATTCTCGGTCTTTGTATTTGAATGGTGGTTGAGCTGGGCGTGTGGCAGGGGTGGCTACTTTCTCAGCTGTCAAACTAAAACTATTGGGTGCCGTGCTCCTTGGCTTGGTCATCATGGTCTCCACCATTTCTCTTCCACTTCTCGATGCCTCCAGCTCAGTCCACGTTTCCGAAAGTAGACAGGAAGAAGAATTCGATAAAGTCTTTTATTGGGCTTAATGCAGCATCATCAAGGGAGACAGCATGGTGAAGTATTTCCCAGTGCACTCAGGGAGCTGGAGAAACCTGCTTATAAAGTCTGAGGAAGGAAAGCAGGACCTATCAGAGCTGTTCGTTTTGAACCAATCACAACCTTCTTTCTTAAGTGCTTCCGTTTGGACCAATCATCTTCTTGCTGTTTGGCACCAATCACAGTTGTGAATGTACTTGGTTTTGGCCAATCACAGCCTGGTCTGTAGAGGTTGCAGTGATTCCCTCTAATAGACAACCAGAGGGGGGCAATTCTTGTTTGTTTGTTTGTTTGTTTTTGTTGTTGGTTTTTTGTTTTTTGTTTTTAAAGGTAGAAATGTTTGCAGAATTTTGTAGGGTGGCAGCAGCAAAAAGATTGGCCTAAGTTGTTTGAGACAGCCTCGGAGGAGGTTACACCATCATGGCAGGAAGCTGTGATTGTTGTAAAGTTGTGTCGAGGCCTCTTCAGGGTGCTTAAGATGGCTGGTGTTGGCGTATGCGCAGTCTGACTGGCTGTTAGACTATTCCTTATTTGCCAAAGGGAATAAGCCAATAGCTACTAACCATGGACTCAAATCACCCATCGTCTTTGCTTATTTACAGGAAAATGAACTTCAGAAGGAGTGTTTATGACATAAGCTTAAACATTAAAAGTGATTCTTATTTTTCTCCCTGAGATGTGGTCTTCGCTATGTAGTCTTGGCTGGTCAGGACCTTGCTATGTAGACCAAGCTGGTCTTGAACACGCAGAGATGCTCCTGGCTTTGCCTCCCAATCATTGTGATTAAATGTGTGCCACCATGCCTACTAATCTTAATAGATTTTTAGCAATGTTTTAACAATGCTTCGCACTTGCTCAGTGCTTCAGGGAAAGGCAGGTGCCCCTTATCTATCTTAACACCTGAGGAGCTAGTGCCGCTGATCATTCTGGGACCTGAAACGGGGGTGGGGGGGTGGGTTGGAGTTATAGAGAAGTGGAGGGTACTGAGGTGCTAAGTTGTCTAGCAGTCTGTGCGTGCATGCGAGCATGCGCATGTGTGCGCATGTGCGTCCTCAGTGAGGCGATACTTTGCACCCCAGGCTCTTCGTCCCAGCAGCTGGCACTGAGACTTGGGAATAGAAAACCAAAGATAGCCTCCTTCTTCGCCACTTGTCTCTTTAGGAACTGAGTAGGGCCCAGCAGCCGAGGGGACTCGCAAGGCTATAAGACTAGGCTCCTAGCATCTCTGGTGCTGCCCATGTCCTTGAGGTGGTGGTGGGTGTTGTCACGTGGTCTCCAACCCAGATATGGAGGAGGGAGCTTCCTTATTGCTCTTTCCTCGAGCAATGTGTGTCCAGGAAGAGAACCAGAGGTGGAAACCTGTAGATCTATTTTATGTATGCGAGCACACCATCACTGTCTTCAGACACACCAGAAGAGGGCATCGGATCCCATTACAAATGGCTGTGAGCCTCCATGTGGTTGCTGGGAATTGCATTCAGGACCTCTGGAAGAGCCATCGGTGCCAGATCTTTCCCGCTGAGCCAGCTCTCCAGCCCGCCTGTAGACCTCTTAATAGTTTTGTGGCCTAGCCTTGTTGATGGGGTTCAGACAAGTTCCTATTGCCTCGGCCAGGATCCTGAAGGCATGGGCTTGCTGGTCCCAGGATCACTGTGGTGGGAACTGTGATTGGGAGAGAAAGGGAAGGCCCCCTACCCTCCCAGTGTGTTCCTTCCCAGCGCAGCCTGTTCTCCCTGTGCATTAACATACCCTTTCATGGCTTATTTTTTTCGTCATTCATGTTGAACTTTCACCTTAAACCTTTTCTGGAGACCATTGCTTATGAGGAAGTAGGGTGTACTTACACTTACCGAGAAAATTGGTAAAGCCTTGGTAGGGTTGGACCCCACCCCCACCCCCACTTCCCGGCCAGCTTCTTTCTATTATGGGGATTGTCTGAATAGCCCCACGTGTTTCAATCTTCTGTGGCTATTAGAGACGATCACATCCGTTGAAGTCTAAGGGGACTCTAATTTTAAAAAGCAGCACGTGAGAGTGAAAGTCTGTTCTGACCCTTAATTGCGTGCAGGTATACCAAGGTCTCGCATGGCTCCTGCCCTCTCTTGGTCTGCTCAGCCTCTCCTCAGGATCTGGAGTCTGAAAGCATCTCGTTTCCCTTCCGGCATCTTTCTAATTACCTAGTGGAGGTTTGGGGGGGGAGGGGGAGGATGGTGGGTGCCACGGGGCTCATGACTAAAGCAGAGAGTGGTTCTAATTTTAGTCTTAATGGCGCCAGTTGAGGCACAGTGGAGGGGAGGGGTGTTTGGCTGCCTTTGCACTGCAAGTCTTCCCGAAATAAAGCCCCGGCTGACCCCGGGGCTCGGCTGCCACGTGGCATGCATGGAGACTTGGCTTTTTTCCCATTTACACAAACACATCAGAAACCTTGCTTATAAAAAAAAAAAAAACGATGAGACTGGAGCTGCTTGATTGCAGTGAGGAGGGGTCCTGTCTGTCTGTCTGTCTTTCTGTGCCTGCCTCTGTCTCTGTCTGCCTGTCTCTGTGTCTCTCTCTGTCTCTCTCTCTCCAGCAGTGATGCAGGCTCCAGGGCCTAAGAAGTCTGTTTCAGAGGCACTACTTTAAGGCAAGTTGCTGACTCACTTGCCTCTGGGTATGAGTGCAGAGAGCTGTACACGGGGGACAGAGAGTTGTGCTACCCGGGTCTGTCCCACAATCGGATGTTGGAAGCTGCACGAGTCACCGATGAGTTGTTACATGTGGCCTTGGAAATCACATATCCAGTGATTTCTTTTCTCCCTTTAAGATTTCCTGCTCGGCCGGACCCATGTTACTGACCCTGATACTCTTTCCCTGTCTGTAGAGGAAAGCTCAGTCACAGCACGACTACCTGCAGACAGTAATGCAGTGCTGGTCCCTGGTCCTTGTGCTCGCTGTGGTCCTCTAGGAATGGGGTCGGAGGAATACAGGGAGGTCCAGGGTGACAAGAGCTTTCTTAGGATGCAGATACCACGAACTTGCACAGAACCATGTTCTGGAAGAAGGTGGGGGGGTACGGAGACACAAGCTACAACATCAGCTGTGAGAGAAGACTTGTGTGTGAGAACTGGAGGCTCTCTGCCTTTTCCTTGGAGGTCTCTGGGTGAATATGGCTCCGATTCCTGTTGCTATCCACAGCTCGGCCGCCCTAGTTGGGGATCCCTCAGTGAGGCTGCGTCTGCGGCACTCAAGCCTGGGTCACAACGACAGGATCCTGTCAAATGAGGGTAGCATGTGGCTTTCACATGTGGCTGTTGCCTCTTGCTTGGGGCAGTGAGGCAGGGTGAGAGCCCCTTGATTGCCCCACCTGGTACCAATCAGATGCAGGATTAACTGGGTAAGTTAGATGAGGGAGGTCTGGGACCTCAGTCTTGATGATGGTGATGGTAGTGGTGATTATGATGATGGTGATTGTAGTTCTCTAACAGGCTATCCAAAACAGCATTGGCTTCTTGTCTTTTGATTTTTTTCCCTATACCCTCTCCGGCTCCCAGAATTCTCTAAGAGCAGCCTGCTTAGCTCAGGCAGGTTTTCTTGCGAGAGCACAGCAGCTGCCCAGTGAAGGGAATGAGTTAGTAGTAGAAACAACTAGAGATGTGTCCCTCAGCAAGAGGACGTTCGCTGCATAGCTTCTCTGGTTTTCCACTAGATAAAGTGTCTACTCCTGTTCCCAGCCTAGTGGTTCTCATGGTCGGGCGGTTCCTTTGCTCCAGGAAGGCTCAGCAAAGAAGTGGCGTCCAGCTGAAGGTCAGCAGAGGCCACTCCAGGTCCTGCCCCACACTTTGTCCCTTTGCTCTCTGCCCACCCGTAGCTCTGACAGCCGGAATAGGAGGGGCTGCAGCTGTCAAGCTGGTGTGGGCTTGGGCTGTGTTCCACTTGGGCGGGGGAGTGGGGGGGGAGGCCTGATTGTCTCAGAGGATTTGACATTAATTGCCATTGTGACTGCTTTCTGTGTGAAACTATTTTCCTGGCACTTTGAGCCATCTAATGTAAAGGGGGCCTCCATACCACCCCCTCCAGATGTCCCGGCCTTTGGAAACTGGTCTCCCAGTTCTCTGGTGGCAGCGACATGTGCAGCAATCTGGAGGGCCAAGCGCTCAGAGACTTCCTAGGGCTTGGTCTGACATCACAGTAAGCAGATGATAATTACAAGGTTCCTTCGTTCCCCACTCTCCACACCCCAACAAGACACCATGGAGTTATTTATAAATGCAAGCCCCTGGGTGCGCTTCTCCTGGGAAGGACCATGCTGACAGCATACTGGTGGTGCTAATGGAAGGCAGGAAGCCTGCGTTGGAGGGATGCGGGATGTGTGGAGGGAGGGTAATGGGTCAAGCAGCTGCCAAGCATCCAAGGGGCGGGGCTGCCCCCTCGCTCTTAGAGATCTGCTGGGATATGGAACGCGGAGCCTACTCGATTGTCTCCCATGTCAAGGGTGGGGCTCTGAGATGAACCGCTTTTTCTCTTCCCAGGGTTGGCAGGAACTGGAAATAATTGAAAGTTGTTAGGGTCCAACATACTGCCTTGAAAACACTATCATTACTCTCCTAATGACTAAGTGTGTCTTCCAGGAGGAGATGTAGGCAGCTGAGCCCTCCCCCCTAACCCCGCGGCTCCTGGGGAGCGGAGAGTAGGAGGCTGGCAACCTGTAATCTGGAGAAGGGGGTGCTTCGGCAGAGCCTGATGTAGCTCCAGCCTCCGGAGCCACTGCGTAGAGCCAGGAGATCCATGGCCTGAGCTCGTCCTGAAGACACTTTAGATCTTAGTCCAAAGGCACTTCTGGGGGGGGGGGTTCAATGTCAATCTCTAACATCCTTGTGTTCATCCCCCCAGGGGAAATCCTTGTCTCAGGGACTCCCAGCATGCTGCCTGATATACCCTCCTCTAAATTTCTGTCCTCCTCTGTACCATAGCACAGGGCTAAGGTGCAGTAGTGTGCAAGAAGGCAGTAGTGTGCAAGAAGTGTGCACAGGCGCTCTAGATTCTCCAGGTAAAGATTCATGGTTTGCTGCAGCTAGATTAGTTTCTGGGTAGGGCTTGCAACAGCCCCTCCCCACCCCCTGCCCAGACCCAGGCCCTTGCTTTTCAAAGGTTGTCATTGAATCACACAGGTTATGTTGGAAGACAAATAAGAGCACACTTCTTTCGGACCCATTTATCCCAAGTGACTACTGTAGATGTCTGATATGGGGACTGGGACTTTTCCCCTCAGAGTATGATGTCCCCTCCAGGACATACCCACAGGATTCTGGGCATTCCCAAGAGTTACATGATTACTATGACGAACCTTCAGACCTACAGAGTCTTCCTGACTCTCCCATAGAGATCATGATTGGAACAGGTGGAGGGCTGAGGGGACAGAGCTATGTATACACCCGTTTGCATGTATGATATATTGCTATTGAGTCACTGGTGGTTTGAGGCTCAGGGCTGGATGAGTTTTGTCACCCTCAACCCACTTCTCTGCTCACCCATCTATTCATATGACAACATAGAAGCAACCCTGTTTCCCAGAGATGCTTCTCGAAAGTCTGAAGGTAAACGTGTGGACCACTCTCTCTACCTGTGAAGGGCAAAGCTTGATTCCTTGAGTCCAAAGAAGCCTTCTCTGGCTGGTTCAGGTTGCTCTAGAAAGGTCTTAGGGAGCCAGGACGGCCCTGGGCTCCTGGGTATCTAGGTACTGGTGGAAGGCAGGGTTCCCAGGACTCCCAGCTTCTACCAGTGCTGGGATTACAATATGGCTTGGTTTCTTCGTGTTGGGCAGAAAGGAATAAGTTAATAGAGAACAACCAGATGAGTTTAGTCTGATGAAAATGATAGTTAATCGACACCTCCTGGGAAAGGTGTACAAAAGACAACAACATGACATGTTTTCCAACAGCCACTACCACAGCCAGTTCTTCCATCAGCTTTGAATTATTTGTGGACAGGTGTGCAGGCTCAGAACCTGGCTGGATACAAGTTCTGCAGTCTGGTCTGTGTTGGCTAGCAAAGGCTCCCAAGCGGAGGGGCATCCTGGGAAGGGCTGCGGGTCAACGGAACAGGCCCACATAGTCGGGAAGGGCCCTAGAATATCAGCGCGCGCGAGACTGGGTGTCTGCAGTCTCTCGCTAGCCGAGTGTGCCAACACTTGCAGGCGATCTTACTGGAGATGCAGGCCCTGCAACCATCTCATAGCCAAGCATCCACTCCCTTCCCTCTAGCCTTCTGGAGGCCCCGCCCCAGGCCCGGCCCAAGCCCCACCCTGTTCTGCTCCTGCCTAGGTCCCGCCCCGTCCTGTCCCCGCCCCCGCCAGTTGACTAACCTTCCCAGAAGCCCCGCCTTCTCTCAGCCCCAGAGTGGGGCCCCGCCCAACCCTAACCGCCCTTCGACGCTAAACGGCTTCTAGCCGGAGAGCTTCCCGCGCTCTGATTGGCCGTGATGGTCACCGTTCCGCACTTCCATTGGCTCCTGGCGCCCGCTTTCTCAGGCCCTGCCCTTGAGCGGGGGCGGGGCCAGAGGCAGCGGGCTGCGCGGGAGTGGCTGGCTGAGCGGAGGGGGCGGGTCCTCGCCGCGCGCAGTGCTCGGGCCAGAGCTCGAGGCGCTGCTTACCGTCGCCTGAGCTAGGAGACGCCGCGGCCGCCGCTGGATCGCCTCGGGCTTCGCGTTGCGCCGTGTACGCCTCCTCTGCCCCACCCGATCGGCAGCATAGGCTCTACCTGGTCTGCGGCCTCCCTGTCTGCGGCGGGGCAGGTGAGTGAGTGGCGGCGGGTTGAAGGGGGGGGGGGGGAGGTCCAGCGCGGAGGTAGCCCGCATGCCGCGTCCCAGGCCGGCCGAGACCCCGCCAAAGGCCAGAGGACCGGACAGTTCGCAGTCAGAAAACTTCATTCGAGCCGGGGTGTTGGGGGTCCTGGGGGAAGGGTTGAGGTTGGCGATCTCAGTACTAGGGCCGGGACTCTAGGCTGAGGCGAGGGTCCCAGGCTGAGGCGAGGATTCCAGGCTGAGGTGAGGGTCCCAGGCTGAGGGCGGAGGTCCTGGGAGAGAAGATGGAGGTACCAGGCTGAGGGCGGGGGTCCATGGATGAAGGTGGGGGTCCCAGGCCGAACCCAAGGTCCTAGGCTGAGGGCGGGGATCCCAGGACCGAGTACAGAGATCTGAGGACTCAAGGCTGAGGTTCCAGGGCTTAGTGCAGAGTCCCAGGCTTAAAGCAGGGCGGGGGTGTCCCAGGCCAAAGCGATGGTGGGAGGACTGAAGATGGGGATCCCAGAGGCAAGTGAGCCAGGCTGAGCAAAGGGTCAAGGTAGGCAGCTTCCCAGCCTGAGACTGGGGTCCTAGGCTGAGGCAAGGAATCACTTGCTGAGAGAGAGAAAGAGAGAGAGATGGAGGAACTCAGGGACTGAGGGTCGGGCTCCCCGAAGAGAGTGGTTCTTGGTTGCTCTTGGGCTTGGAGCCGGGGCCAGAGCAGGGTCTTAGAAGTTTTCAGCGAGGGTCATGGTCTCCGGCCCTGCATGGTCTTTCCTGTGGTTCTTGGATACAGCCACGGCCTAGAGTCCTTGTGAAAGTCTGATGGTAACTGGCCCTGGCCCACGTCGGGGGTGTGGGGTGGAGCCAGTCAGGAAAATCCAGGCCTCTTCACTCCCTCCCCAAATTCAGAAGTTGTCAGTGGACACATTACTCTGCAGGCTTTCGGGTCAGCACACAATAGCTGTGATCTCACTGGGACTTGCAAGGCTTAGACGGATGTCTTGTGATTGAGGCGAGCTGGAGAGGGGAAAAAAAAGAAAAAAAAAAAAAGGAAGCCCAGAGGATGGATGTGGGTCGAGGGCTGGGTGCGGCCTCTTCTCCTCTCCCCTCTACCGCGGGCTCCTGTTTCTTCTTTCCTCTCGGTTCTCCTCAGGTTTTCCTGCACCAGCCATTAGAGCCAGAACAGGTAGACGAGACAGGCGCCGGTTCCTCTTTTTGATGGCTGTGTTTTCTGTTTTGGGAAAGAGGTGTACTCCAGAACTGTTTCTTGTTGTTTCCCCGAAGTGTTTTGTTTAGTCAAAGTGTATAGTTGTCCAGTTTCCCTTCTTATTCTGCACTATGTTGTTCATATCGGAGAATTTTAAGTTAATGGAAGGGTGGGCCCCAGGATTGGTTATTTTGTTTTTACTGATTTTTGCAGGCCTATGGACTTTTAAATCTCATTAGCTTTGTATGTGAACCGATGGCACTGTAGGTTGAGAAGGACGTTTAGTGCCCTACCAAAAGGAATCCTGAGTGCCAGCACCTTGGAGAAAGACCCTTTGAGGCCAGACTGCATAGCTAGCATACAAACCCTCTTGGATCCAGTTCTCTGACACAGCCTTCCTGAAACTTAGTTTGCTTTCTGAGGCAAACTTGTGGCCCATTTCGCTTCTTTGGACTTAATTGTGATTTCAGTTCCAGAAGAACTGTGGGCTGTGTCTCTACTGAGGACTGAGAACTGACCCTCAGTCTCCACAGGAGAACAGTCCATTATCTAACATCTGATACGACCATTTTGCTCCAGAGAGGAGTGTGTACAGGTCAGTGTTCTCTGGAGATGGCTGGAGCATCAGCAAGGCTGGAGGAGTCCCGCACAGTCTTGAGACTTGAGATTCTTTAGCAAGCTCCATCTTCTAGCCACAAGCTCAGCTGAGGCTGTCCCTTCTCTCCAATGCCTCTCTTGCTTGTTCATAGGTACCATTATTAACACGATGCATGTTCTGTGCACATGCTTTGTAATGTATATAATTTCATGCACACATAGTTAGAGCTTAGTATTGTAAAGCCTGGGAAGAGAACTTTCCAGGCTGGTGAGACGGCCTGGCATGTGAAAGCTCTTACTTTGTATGCCTGATGATCTGAGTTTAGTCCCTGGAGCCCTCGGTGGAAGGAGTGAATTGATTCCTGAAAGTGCTCCTCTGGCCACCGCATGACTGTGTGCACATGTGTGCAGACAGACTCACTCCCTAGTGAAATACGTTTGTTAGAAACAGGGTCTTCATAATGGAGAAGGTCAGACATTGTATCTGGAATTCAGAGCTGGTGTGGCCCCAGTAATGTTCTTTTGTAGGCAGAAGAAAATTCACATAGATTTATGATGAGTTTTGCAGCTTTTTATAAGAAAAAAAGAAGCACACAACGTATAACACACAAGGCATGGTTATTATATCTTGTCATTTTTGAGTCAGGAATTGTTCTGAACCCTAGTTCCAAGCATGTCACTGTGAGATAGGGTTATCATCTATACAGTTTTTTATGCTCAGTTATTTCATAATTAAGTTACAGAATAATTCTAAAGAAAAATATAACATTTTAAAGTTTGTGGTTTTATGTTAAGCCACGTTTATGGCTTTTCTTGGCTTCATGTGGCCACTGGGGCACAGGTTAGACACATCTGCCCGGAACTTGAGATCTTCTTCCTGTCTCAGCCTTCCAAGTGATGAGACTGTAGGCGTGAACCTCGTACCAGGCCTTGTTAGCTGTTTTAAAGAGGCTGTCCTTTCTGCCTTGTTGGATACCAGAGAGCATGCTGTGTGTGTAAATTGTAAAAGTTCTGTCAGGTTCTTGGAGCGGTTCAGACAATAGAGGTTGGATTTTGTATCAGTTTCTGTGAGTTCTGGATCTATACCAGTGTGTCCGGGGCACAGAGACCTCAGAGCTTTATTGTAAAGGAGATGTCTAAAGGAAATTGGTAGATGTATGTTGTATATACCCTTGGCGAAGGAGACAAGTGCTTTGGAATATAAAAACACTTCCACACACATTAAAATTGCCTCACCTTAAGTATTTGATGAAAGGCTGAAGATTTTGGGGGCAGCCCTTAGCCTGTATAGTGAGGACTCTGACTAGTGGAGGATCCGCTGTCCATGGTACTGAATTAGTTTTCTCTCTCTCTCTCTCTCTCTCTCTCTCTCTCTCTCTCTCTCTCTCTCTCTCTCCCCCTCCCTCCTTCCCTCCCTCTCCTTCCCTCCCTCTCTCTCCCCTCCCTCTCTCTCCCCTTCCTCTCTCTCCCCTCCCTCTCTCTCCCCTCCCTCTCTTTCCCCTCCCTCCCTCCCTCCCTCCCCCTCCCTCTCTCTCCCCTCCCTCTCTTTCCCCTCCCTCCCTCCCTCCCTCCCTCTCCCTTTCTCTCCCTACCTCTCCGTCCTTCCCTCCCTCCCCCTGTTTTCCTTCAGACTTTCCCTTCAGTGAGAATGGGTTTTAGAATTACATTTAAAATAATTTCAGAATTCACATTATTAAAGAAAAATTGGACAGGATAGCTATGCTGAACGCGAATGAGAGGTGCCATTTAAACAAACCATATTTCTCGTTTTAAAAAGATAGATTTTTTTTTTTTTTTTTTTGTTTTTTTTTTTTTTTTTTTGTTTTTTCCTCTCTAGGTAGGGAGTTTCTGGCTAGGGATGTCAAGTAATGAGTATTGAAATTAAACAAGTGTCTGTCTTCTTTTTTCTTCTTCTTCTTCTTCTTCTTCTTCTTCTTCTTCTTCTTCTTCTTCTTTTCTTTTGTTTGCTTTTTCAAGACAGGGTTTCTCTGTGTAGCCCTGGCTGTCCTAGAACTCACTCTGTAGACCAGGCTGGCCTCGAACTCAGAAATCCACCTGCCTCTGCCTCCCAAGTGCTGGGATTACAGGCCTGCACCACCACGCCCGGCAAGTGTCTGTCTTCTTAATAAGCAGCATCAAACTAAAGAGGGCCCTTGATTGCAATATGTACCGGCATCTGTTCCCAGGGCAGCGTGTCCCTACACAGTGCCACTTGTAACACCCTCACACCTCTCTCTCAGCCTTCCCTGGAGAGAGGCTGAGAACGTGAGTCTTGGTGATTGTCATGCGTTCCCTCCGTGGTGAGCAACATCTACTGTTGTGTGTATGACTTTGAGGAATTGAAACCACTTCCATAAAGTCTTTATTTCTCTTGTGAATAATTTTTTTGGTTACTTTAGAATTGTTCCGTAGGTTAGCAATAAGAAGTGATAGGTGTCACTTCGTATACATTTTTTCCACATGGTAGTAGGTGTCATGTGTTATGGTGCTTGCCAGGGGAATTGGGTAGCAGATAGAGAAAGGTTGATCATCATCAGCACGAAGCTTTATGGATGGTTTTGGGTTTTGGAATAACTAACCTGAACTGGTTGTCTGGTCCTAAGTTTCTTATGGTGTCTCATTAATATCCAGGTTTCAGGAGTACTCTGAGAAACTTAAAACAAGGACTTGTGTTCTTGCTAAATCTTGTGTTGTGACTTGGGAGCCCGTTGTGGGAGTGAAACAGTTCTTGTTGTTGAAGGGTCTCCCACTCGTACTAAGTCAGAACATGTACACAGGTAGCTGCAAGTGGCTACACCGTGATGCTGTTGGGATGAGCAGCCTGCTGGATGTGCTGAGGGGCGATAAGCTTGGAAAGCCCGAAGGCTTCAGAGAGGGAAACAGCCTTTGGGCTGAGCCTTAAAAGATGCATTGTAAATGTCTGGGCACGGATGGAATAAGTTGATTAGAAAAAGATGAGGAGGTTAGTGTGATTGGAAAACAGAGAGTTGATACGGAAGTGGGAGGGTATGTGTACGGGTATTCCCAAGGATCTGGATTCTGTTGGGTTGTGTGTGTGTGTGTGTGTGTGTCTGACTGAGAGGGGCTGTGTGGTAAGGAGAATGATGGCTTCCTGACACTCTGCCCTCATCCCCAAAGCCCGTGATGTGTTATGTTACTTGGCAGGGAAGTTGAGTAGCAGGCAGAGAGAGGTTGGTCATCAGTTGGTTTTAAAATTGGGAGGTGATCCTGGGTTGTCACAAGCATCCTTAAAGGTGGTAGAAGGAAGCACAAGAGTGAGTGTTAGAGTGATGTGAGGTCAGGGCTTTAGATGCTGTCGTTAGCTTTGAAGACAAAATAGGATATGCCAAGGAATGTAGCAGTCCCTGAAGAAGGAAAGAAAAGAGTCTCAGAAAGGAGCCCAGTCCTTGATTTTAGTCCAGTGGGACATGACTCTGTCTGCTGACCTTCAGAACTGTAGGGTAACAAAGGATGTTGTTTTCAGCTAACATGCTTGTGGAAATTGGCGGTAGCAGCATCAGGAAACTGATGTAGCCTGGGACTCTGTTTGGTGTCTTCTTAGCTGCCAAGTTTCAGGAGAAAGTCACATAGTGAGATGGGCCTTAGAAAATGAGGTGATTCCTGCTGTTTGGGCATTTGCCCCAAGTAAACGTGATTTTGATACCCGCTTTTATTCCCAGACAAGATGGGGGTATCTGAGCTGAGGCAGTGCTGTCTGACCTGAATTCCACTCTGTCTCCTCCATGCAGCTGGCTCAGCCTCTGCGTTTGCAGACCGCCATGCTCTGCTGGCTCACCCTTGCTCTGTGCTGGGCCCCTGGGAGACTGCAGTCCTGGTGCACACCACTGAGACCATGGGCCACAGCCCCTGTTGGTGTCGTCAATTACTTTCCAAAAGCTTGATTCCCAGCCTTAGGCATTCTTTAATCTTTAGATAATAGTGCTGCCAATCAGGTAACTCTGAAATATCTCACAGTTTTAATTTGCATTTCCCTGATTACTACTGAGTTTGACGATTTTTACCACCTCATCTCCCATTTTTTTTTTTCTACTTGGATTTTTTTTTCCCTATAAATTGTAATCTTATGTCATTCATTTATTTATTGTCTGGCTTGTGCCCTGGTGCCTTTTTTGGAGTTCTTTATAGGTTTTTTATTCTACTTTTATCCCACTATTATTAAAATTATTATTATTATTATTATTATTATTAAAATGTTGCTTTGATGAATAGATGTTTAATTCTAATGTACTCACATAAGACTTTGTGATTAGTGGCTATTAGGCCTTTTTTTGAGAAATCTGTGTAATTTGAAAGTTATAAGACAGACTTTTTAAAAAGATGAAATAATTTGGTTTTTATATTTTACTTGGAATTCATTTTTATATGCATTGTGAGGTAGAGGTTTACTTTTAGAATTTTTTAAAATTCCTAACAAATTGTACAATTACCATTTATTAACACCCTTTTTCCAGTGATCTGCAATGCTACTTTTGAAACAGACTGAATTTCACACATGGTGTGGATGAATTTTCTGTTTTGTTTGTTTTTGGTTTGTTTTGTAAAACAGGGATTCTCTATGTAGCTCTTTGCTGTCCTGGACCTTTCTCTGTAGACCAGACTAGCCTTGAACTCAGAAATCTACCTGCGTGTCCCACCATGCCTGGTCTTTTTTTGTGTGTATGTGTGTGGTATTTTATACATAATTTAATTTCTTTGTTTATAGTCCTTAAGTAATTTATTTACTTTTGATGGAGTACTAGGCAAAGCTCCTAGAAATTGGAGAAGATTAATTTTCTATTGCTTCTCACTTTAGGAATAATCCTGTTAGAAGTTTAATAGTGAACTTTGCTTTTATATTTTAGTAGATACCGTTTATTAGGTTATGGATTGTCTCTTCTACTAATAGTTTGATGAAAGCATTTTTTAAACAGTCAGTTGGGCATGATGTCAGATGCCTGTAATCCTAGCTCTCAGGAGAGTGAGACAGGATTTTGAGCTCAGGGCCAGCCTGGACTAAACAGTGAGACCCTGTGTCAGAGAAACTAAAAATATACTTTGGTTTTTATTAATGTTTCAAATGTACTTACTTAGAACATTCAAATGTTTTTTTTTTCCTCTTTTGTACTTCCACTGAAATAAAATTAGTTTAAATCTGCACATTTTAAGCTATCATTAATTTCCTGGGATGCACTTTTTTTGGTTATGATGTACCACATTAAACCCTATTATTTGAATTATACTCATTTCATTTAGGATCCTCATATATATTCATAAGGGGCACTGGTCAATGATGATCTTTTTCTGTATTGCCGTTTTCAGATTTGGTGTTAGGGGTTGCTTCACCCACTCTGGCACAGTTTTTGGAAGGGAACATACTTTTACCTTTTTTTTTTTGGAAGTCTTGTTGTGCAGTCTAGGTCAGGCTTAGAACTTAAAATCTTCCTGTGTAAGCCTCTCAGATGCTGTACACTTGTGTCAAAACTGCTGAGATGCTCTGGGTTCGCTCCTTTTAGAACCTCTAGGCTTTTGGATGGACAGTCAACTAAGGGTTTGCTAGTATATCTGCTCACATCAAATGGGGCCAGTGAGTGGAATCTCTCATGTCTCACAAGCATAGGAAACCTGAACCTTGGCAAATATTAGTGATATTCATTGTACTGGAAGACTAATGGATGTTGGTGTTGTAGAGGGCACCAAACCTTTAATGTGTTCCCCTCTAGGCCTTGCCTAGACTTTTCAGGCTTGTTGGTTATAAGAGGCCAATTAGGATGGGGCGCTAGACCTCATCTGTGATTTGTGTTTGTTGTGGATAAGCCCGTGTGGAGTTGTAAGCTTTGCATCACCATATATACCCAGTGTAATAAGCTCCTGTGCAGTAAAGAGAGTAAGTTCACGGTTGTGGAGGCTTAATCCCATGAATCGCTCTGGCCTGGGTATGGGCCTGTGGTATGTATGTCATGGTGTTAGCGCTTGCCACATCAAACCAGTGCCCATGTCTCTGAGCAGAAAGTCAGAGATCCCAGTCTCATGGTGCACTTGTGGGCACACCACCACAGCACCTCCTAGAACCATTACCTTGGGTTACTAAACATTCATAGTTGGACCTTTAGGGAGCCCCATTCTTACTCTTTCTAAAACTTGGTCTGGCCATACTGTATTTCTATAGAGAAAAGTACCTTTTTTCTCTTTCCAGGTATCTAAATCTTAGCCTTTCTTCAGGGCAGGTGTACCCTCTGGATTCCAGTGGCAGTTCTCTGTGCACCCTGACCCTTAGTGAGCTCACATTTCTCTCTTCTTAGAGTATTGTCCCGCCTTTGCTGTGCTCAGAACAGCGTTGTGTTCTTTGTGGTCAGTTGGTCAGAGAGCTTCAGAGCCAAGCGCACACGTCCCTCCATCGCCTGGCCTCTCTGTGAGAAGCTGGGTATGGTTAAGGTGGCCCCATCATGATACTCATCTCCAAAAGGAAAATAAAAAAGCCTCTTTGGGTGAATGTAGGTGGAACCTGTGGCTTTCTCCTAGACCACAGAATATGGCTAAGGTGACAGGTGCCACTCCCATGTTGTATTATGCCAAACTCCATCTTGTTGGTATTTAATGTATAGCATCCTTTTTCAACTTGTTAAAAAGTAGGCAGGAAGGCTAGAGATGCCAGAGAGCCTCCTGGAGCCGAGGTGGGCTCAGAACTAGTAGTCAGTGGTCTTACAGTGCAGAGAGACAGCCCTCTCCCCCAACGCACATGCTAGTTACATCCTCAGGTGAGAGAGCGCAGGGCTCCAGTGCCTTGACTGTGGCCTTGGGAGACCCTAAGCCAGAAAGGGTCAGCAAAACCTCCTGGGGTTCCTGACTTTCAAGGATGGCACGATAAGGCCATATTGTTTGAGCTTGTAAGTTTGTCGTCATAGCCTATACAGCCATAGAAAACTAATGTGCAGATGTCTCCCGATCTCCTAGTTAGACTCAGTAGAAATATGTTGGGATTGCTGAAGAGTCTTTCTAGTTGAGGTAGTTTATATCTAATTTATAAAGCATTTTCCCTACTTTTAAAGTAATACAAATGCTTTGTTTAGAAAAAAAGCAAGTAGTAAGATAATTATCAAAAGATATACAATACCTTTCACCTACTGTGTGTGTGTGTATGTGTGCACGTGTGTCTTGTGGTGTATAATGTATGATATGCCAGGCATATCTTAAAATTGTGATTCATTCCATAAACATATTCCATAAATACTTTTCCCCCCGTTAGGCCTGGGATTGTAGTGCTTAGTGTACAGTTGTGTGCTTAGTGTTCCTGAAGCTGTGTGTTCATGCTCCCATGCCAACAATCAAACAAACAAGCACATTTACTTCTTCTAAATCATGAGGACTTCCACGCTATCATGAGCAATCTGAAAGACGGTTGTGGATGGCAGCACCCTATTCCAGTGGATGTCCCAGTTTATCAAACTACTTCTTCATAACTCACTAAAGAGTCGAGTCTATGTAGAATTTAAGCTTTGGTAAATAGTCTATATAAAATGATTGTGTATTGGTGAATATTTCTGCAGGATAACTTTCAGAAGGCAGAACTATTCCGTCAAAGCTTATAAATGCTTTTTAAGCCTTTCCATACCTTACTATCTAGCCTAACAGCATTTCCAAAAAATAATGTATAACTTAAATGTCTGTTTCTATAACCCACCAGGTTGGGATAGGACAGCAGTATTGATTTTTGAGCATTTAGGTTCCTGTTTTCTTAACCCTGTTTGCAAAGTGCTTTTAAATTATTCATTAAAGTACAATATAGATTCTATTTATAGATATGTTTATATGAGGCGCTACCTTAATATTTGGGAAAAAAGCTTACACATTCTCTTCACTTCCTGTCTTTGTAAATCTTTTTATATTCCTATTTGTCAATTGGTTTCAGGCATTTGAATAGAGACTCTAAGACACACAAGGTGTGGTGGGCTTGTTTTACTCAGACAAAATGGCTGTTCTGACCTAGCCTAGTCCTTCTCACCACTTATTAACTACTTGACCTCATGAAGAGGGAGGTCAGCAGAATACTAATTACTAAAAATATTTTCATTATCTTAAAGTATGTTTATTTAGAAAAATGTTTAAAATAAAGAACAGCATTAGAAGCAGAATTAAAAAAAAATCTAAATAATCTTGCCACAGCAGAAACGTGTTATGCCAGCTTGTTCTTAGGATGTATGGTCAGACTCGGATGACTGGAGTTTTCTTTATGAGATTTGTGCATCCAAGCTGTGAGTGAAAGTTGATTCTGGTTTTTCTTTCTCATAGCTGGCCCCGTTCTAATCTGAGATGGACACCTAATTAATTTGTAGTTGTTCTTTTTTTTTTTTTCTAGTATATGTGCTTAAAATGATATATTTTCTAATAGATGATACTTCTGTTGTATCTTACAGAGTTTGATTTGTTTTAATTTATTCAATCTATTTAAAATCTTTCACTATGAGTTTTCCTTTAACTTATAGGTAATTCAGAAAACTATTGAGACATGTGTATATTTTCTTAGTTGGTTCTCTAGCGTAGCTCACAGTGTTCAGAGATTGTGCTTTCTAAGAGTTTAATCCTTTGAAATCTGCTGCTATGCTTTTTGAAAGGCATTGCCACAGATTTGAAAAGATTAACTACAAAGTGCTATACATTCTCTTTAGCTAAGTTGTAAACATATTAATCATAGCTGTTTTCTTATTAGTTTAAGTCTGCTTGTTGTGTCTGTTACCAACATGATTTCATTTTCATTATGGATTGCCTTATTTCTCCGTGTAGCTCTGTCCGTTGTTACTCATATATATTTGAGGGCCAGATTATTAGGAACATGCAAATTTAAGATTGTTCTGTCCTTTCATTTTTGAGATGGAGTGTTATGAAGCCCAGGCTGGCCGTAACTCATCCTGATCCTTCTGCTCCCTCTCCCAAGTGCCAGCACACTTCGCTTCGTCTTCCTGATGAGCTGGGTGTTTTAGGTACCTTCTCCATCTCCAGCCCCGTGTTTTTCCCCTCATGGTGGATGTGCATTATTTTCCTATAGCCAGACCTCATTGTTTGTTTTAGTCTCATATCTACAAAATATCGTTTTGTATGCTCTGATACTTTAAATATCTCTTTGGAAGCAAGGTGCTTGTTAGATTTTTTTTTCCCCACCTAATTTGACAATTTTTGTCTTTTTCTCAAAACATTCAGTTTATTTACATGAACTAAATACTGATATATTCGAATTTAAATTCACCATCCTGTGCATTTTTATAGTGCCTTACGTTTTTCTCTCATTTAGAATTGATTTTGTGATTTTGAAAAAAAAATGTAGCTTTGTGACCCTCCCCCATATATTGGAAGCCATGTTCTACTTTTCTTCCTTTTCGTAGTTGTCATGGTCAGATAGTAAATTATAGACCATCTGTAATACAACTTAGGGTTTTATTGTTGTGAAAAGACACCATGACCAAGGCAACTCTTATAAAGGACAACATTTAATTGGGTCAGGCTTACAGGTTCAGAGGTTCAGTCCATTATCATCAAGGTGGGGACATGGCAGTGTCCAGGCAGGCATGGTGCAGGAGGAGCTGAGAGTTCTACATCTTCATCTGAAGGCTGCTAGCAGAATACTGACTTCCAGATGTCTAGAATAAAGGTCTTAAAGCCCCACACCTACAGTGACACATCTACTCCAACAAAGCCACGCCCACTCCAACAGGGCCACACCTCCTAATAGTGCCCCCTGGACGGAGCATATTCACACCATCACACACCTTTACCTCTCTTTAAACCCTTCATTCATTTTCAGTCTGGTCCCCCCATCCCCCTTCCCGCTCCTCATTGTTCTAAGACATGTCTGATTTTCTGTCCTGGGATTATTCCTCCTGTGCTGAAATGGACTTCTTAGTTCACATCAGCTAGTGTTAGATACTTTGTTTTTCCCCTAAAAGTATTTTTTTTTATTTCATTTTTTCAAACATTTGTAGATATAACAGACAGAATTCTCCTTTTAAAGATCACAGTTCTGTAATTTTGTCGTGTTACTATGTATCCAATCAGCAGTAGCAGCAGCAGCAGCAGCAATAAAAAAAAAAAAAAATTAAAAAAAAGAAAAAAAACCCAAAGCAAGCTCATGCCATTGTTATGTTTGTTAATATGTATGCTAATAGTAATTCTTTGTTCTTTTCTCCTAGTGTCATTGGCAACTTTTAATTTATTTTGTGTCTGTAAGGATGTGACTATTGTAGACATTCCTCCTGAATGGAATCTATAACAAGTGGCCTCCTGTGCTTGCTTTCTTTTATTTAGTATAGTAATTTCAAGCTTCTTATGTTGTAGTGTGTCATAGTGTTTTATTTCTTTTTTTATGGTTGAATAAAACTGTCTTGTATAGTTAAGGTGTTTTAGGTGGACATTTGGAATTTTTTTTTGTTTTTTTTTTTTTTTTGTTTTGTTTTGTTTTCTTGGGTTCACCCCTGGGAGTAGAGTTGCTGGGTCAGCTCTTTGTTTAGCTGCTGAAGTGTTTAAAAAAAAGTCACATGTTTTTACATTGCCATCAGTATTGTATGAGGTTATAAGTTCTCCATATCCATTTCAATTTTTTTTTATTTTTCAGTTTTTAAAAAAAATCATAGCTAGCCAAGAGGTAGGAAGTGGTATCTCACTAATGGCATTAATTAGCATTTTCTTAATAACTAATGGAGATAAATACCCGGCCATGTACTTATCAACTGTTAGTACATTTTCTCTGGAGAACTGGCTGCCCAATGCTTTATCCATTTTAAAATTGGAATATATGTCTTCTTACTGTTGTATTATAGGGGTCCCTATCAGCTGTATGTGCTACAAATATTTTTCTTTTTATTATTTAATATATTTAAATCTTAAATATATTTACATCATTTCCCCCTTCACCTTTCTCCCTCCATCTCTTCCCATAGTCCTTTGTCTGGCTCTCACATTAGTAGCTTCTTTTTCTTTGATTATGGTTACATATATGTGTATGTGTGTGTATAGATGCATGTGTGTATACATGTATGTATACAGATATATAAATGCAACTGCTGAGTCTGTTTCTTTGCATCTGTATGATTTCTCTAACCATTTTGTATTGGATAACCAAGTCTCGACAGTCATCAATGTGTTCTTTGTCCTGGGGTGGGACTCCACAAGGTTCTCCCCTTTGGAGTTAGCGAGCGCATCTATGATGTTGGCATAATTTAGGTTTGTTTAGGCAGCCATTTCTAGGAGACATGGTCTCACACAGGCTTCCTGGTCCTCTGCCCCTACAGTCTTTCCACCCCCCTATTCGCAATGTTCCCTGAACAGGGCTTATGTTGCAGATGTAACCGTCGAGCCTGGGCTCCCCACAATCAGATGGCCTCTGCACTGCGTCCTGTTGTGGTTTTCTGTATGGTCTCTGTTGGCTGTAAAGAGAAGCTTCTTTAACAAGGGATGAGTACTCCATTTATATCTGAAGACATGGAGCTAGGAATTGCAGATGAGGGAGAACACACAGGGTTAGGCTTCCTGGGTCTGGAAACCTCCCTCAATATAATCTTTTCAAGTTCCACCAATCTACCTGCAAATGTCATGGTTTTATTTTCCTTTTCAGGGTACTAGAATTCCATTGTCTACTACCTGCTTCTGTCAGTGTGATGACTAGGGCAGCAGTGAATGTTGCTGAATCAGTGTCAGTGGAACGGGCTGTGGAGTCCTGTGGGCATGTCCATCAAGGGCTGCTATTGCTGGGTCATACAGTAGACTTACTTTCTGAGGATTCTGCGTACCGATTTCCACAGTGGCTGCATCAGTTTGCAATCCCACCAACAGTGAATGGGGGTTCTCTTCTCCCCACATCCTCGACAGCATTTGTCAGTTGTTTTATTGATCTTAGTCAATATGAATAACTGGGCTGGGATAAAATCTTCAAGTTGTTTCAATTTGCATTTTCCTGATTGCTAGGGATGATGAACACTTTTTGAGGTATTTTGTAGCCATTTTTTAATTTCTTCTATTGAGAACACTCTGTTCAGATCCCTAGCCCATTTTTTTTTTAATTTGAAAAAAAAATTATACAATATATTCTGATTACACTTTCCCAATCCTCCACCTTGTCCTAGCCCATTTTAAAATTGGGTCACTTTTTTTTTTTTGGTCTTGGTGCTTGTGTGTGTGTGTGTGTGTGTGTGTGCGCGCGCGCATGTGTGTGTGTGTGTGTGTGTGTGTGTGTGTGTGTGTATCTGGATATTTACCCTCTGACAGATGTGTACCTGGGAAAGATTTTGCTCCTCTCTGTGGGTCTCTTTTTCACTCAGTTGACTATATAGAAAGGTTTTAGGTTTTTTTTGAAATGCAAAATTTTTAAAAAAGATTTATTTATTTTATGTATATGAGTACTCTATGGCTATCTTCAGACACACTAGAAGAGGGAATCAGATCCTATTATAGATGGTTATAAGCCATCATGTGGTTGCTGGGAATTGAACTCAGGATCTCTGGAAGAGAAGTCAGTGCTCTAAACCGCTGAGCCATCTCTCTAGCCCCCAGAATTTTTAGTTTTATGAAATTCCACTTGTCAACTGTTGGCCTTAATTCCTGGGCAAACTAGAGTCACACTTGGAACGTCCTTTCCTGTAACTATATCATGTGGGATGTGGCTTTTATTTTCTTGTAGCAGTTTTAGCATTCCGTTTTTTATTTTATTTTATTTTATTTTATTTTATTTTATTTTATTTATTTATTTATTTACTTATTTATTTTTGGTTTGGTTTTTTGGATTGGTTTTTTTTGAGACAGGGGTTCTCTGTATAGCCCTGGCTGTCCTAGAACTCACTCTGTAGACCAGGCTGGCCTTGAACTCAAATCCGCCTGCCTCTGCCTCCCAGAGTGCTGGGATTACAGGCGTGCGCCACCACTGCCCGACCGCATTCCTGGTTTTAAATTGAAGTCTTTGATGCACTTGGATTAATTTTTTGTTCAGGGTTATAGATATGGATCTAATTTCATTCTTTTTGCATGTAGTTATTCAGTTTTCCCATTCACACTTTTCTTTGAACTCAGTGAATGGTCTTTTGATCCACACCAAAAAAATGGTTTCGTTTTGGTAAAACTCAGTTTGCTTATTTGTTTGTTTTGTTGCATGTGCTTTGCAGCTCAAGACACTGATGTTGGGTTGGGAGTAGTTAGCTAAGTAGGAGAATGCTTTCTTCTCATTCTACAGGACCTGTGGGTTCACTTTCTAGAACTATAAGAAAACAAAGAAAAATACAATATAGTTTATCCCAGGTTGCAATGACATTAATAACCACCCAGCCAACCCAGAAGACAACAGTTCTTAATCCCAGGTATTAATGATTTATATCCTCTATTCTGAGACTTTCTCGGTCCCTCCCGACGTGGAAGTCTTCACTATGTGCCCAGGTTAATCCCAAAGCTCATGCTACTTCTGTTTCAGCCTCTGGAGTAATTGGGTTATACGCATGTACTATATGCCTGCCTATTTTCAGTTACATTTTCACAGACAATGTAGAGAAGCATTGAAATTCAAAGTTCTCTAGGTGGCTATCTAATTGAATATAGTGTCTATTACTAGTTGTTGAAAAGACTATTCCCCCTTTGAATAAACTTAGTACTTTTGTTTAAAAAAAGTCAGTTGACACTAAAATTTCTGGACTTTTAATTCTATTCCATTGATCTATATGCTCATCTATCTTATATTTATGACTGCTTACAAGCGGATCAAACACCCCGGCTTAAAACCTGAAATGCTAAAACGGCCAGCAGAAAACATAGGCAGTATTCTATAAGGTTAGTTAAAGGACAGGACTTTATTTATTGATTTAGTGTAGGGATTAAGCCTAGGGCCTTGAGCATGCTAATAAATCAGTCAGTGCCCTGCCACTGAGCTACATCCCTCACTCTCTTTAGTTTTTATTTTGAGCCAGGTTTGTTCACGAAGTTGGCCTTGAACTCACTCTGTCGCTTGGGTAGGTCTCGAACTCGAACAGACCTCCTGCTTCAGTGTCTTTAGTAGCCTGGGTTCAAAGTCTGTACTGCTGAGCCTGGCTCACGAGACCTTGATTACTGTAGTTTTGTAGTAAGTTTTAAGACTGGAACATGTGAGCCTGCCTTTGTTCTTAAGATTGTTTGGGGGGTCTGGGGACATGGTGTAGTCAGTAGAGTGCTTGTCTGCAGTGCGAGAAGCACTAGGCTTGGTCCTTACCACGTAAAACAAGTTGGTGGTGTGCACCTGTAATCCCTTTACTTGGGAAGTAGAGGCAAGAGGGTCAGGAGTTCGAGGTCATCCTAGGCTGTATAGCAAGTCAGAAGCCAGCAGCCAGGAATTCCTGAGACCTTCATTCCAAAGAATCAAAAAAATCAAATCAAATCAAATCAAATCAAAATCCAAAAACCAAAAGCCACACCTATAGGACAAGATCGCTTTGGCTTCTCTTTCCTTTACATCTAGCCATGACTTTTAGGATTAGTTTTTGAAATTCTAAAAAATGGGGAGTTGTAGTGGGGCATGACTGGAATTCTGTAAAGGTTGTGTGGAGTCTGAAGGGAGTTTGGAGAATGTTGTTATATGTGCTGAAAGCTTGATTCCCCAGAGGATGGCGAGGGATCTGTAGGGAAGAGTAGCAGCTACATAGGTCCTTAAGTGGTGTTGATACTGTATTCTAGGATCGCGGTCTCACTCACAGAGGAACTGTTAGAAAGGGCACCTCACTGTAGGAGAGAGAGGCTGACACCTCTGACTCTCTCCTCTTTCTCTCATGTATGCCCTCTCTGCATGAGGCAGCTTCCTTGTCATCCCGCAGAAGCACGTGGCTTAGCCGTGCCATAGGATTGTAGCCAGGATACCAGCATCCCAGAATCATGAGCCAAGGAAGCTCTTGATAGGCTATTCAACTTCAGGTATTTTTTTTTTTAATTTTCTTTTTTTTTTTATTCGATATAATTTATTTATATTTCAAATGATTTCCCCTTTTCTAGCCCCCCACTCCCCGAAAGTCCCGTAAGCCCCCTTCTCTTCCCCTGTCCTCCCACCCACCCCTTCCCACTTCCCTGTTCTGGTTTTGCCGAATACTGCTTCACTGAGTCTTTCCAGAACCAGGGGCCACTCCTCCTTTCTTCTTGTACCTCATTTGATGTGTGGATTATGTTTTGGTCAGGTATTTTTTAAAATAGCAAACTAGAGGAGACTAAGAACTAGGTTAGTGCTCAGGCCTTCAATCCTAGTACTCAAGAGGCAGAGGCAGAGGCAGAGAGGCAGAGGCAGAGAGGCAGAGGCAGAGAGGCAGAGGCAGAGGCAGAGGCAGAGAGGCAGAGGCGCAGAGGCAGAGGCGCAGAGGCAGAGGCAGATCTCTGTGAGTTTGAGACTAGCCTGATCTACATAGTGAGTTCCAGGCCAGCCAAAGCTATCAAATGAGACCCTGCCTCAAAAGAAAAAAAAAAAAAAGGAAAGGGAAAGAAAGAGTAAAACATGGAATATTGCCATCTTGACAACATACATACAAGGGATGAATCAGCTACAATAACTTTTTGGTGATTTTCTGATGAATTCCTGTCCTTAATACCGTTTCTTTTGTTATTTAAATATATTTAAAAATAATGTATTTAAGATTTTTTTGTCTTATAATTCCAAAATTGAATCTCCCTTAGAAGCAATTCTTGTGACTGCTTCCTCCATTGTACATGAACTGTTTTCTCTTTTCTTGTGTCATAATTTGTTGAAATTCCTTCCTTCCTCCTTCCCTCCCTCCCTCCCCCCCTCCCTCCCTCCCCCCCTCCCTTCCTCCTTCCTTTGCTCATTCGATCATTTGTTCATTCGTTCCTTCCTTCCTTGAGCAGGATTTCATGATCTAGGCTGGTTTCAGACCTCATCTTTAGCGGAGGATGGTCTTGCATTCCTAACACCCTGCTCACATCTTTCAAATGGGATTGTAGGCTGGTTGAAACCTTTATGTTTTAAGTGATACAATGTGCAACTCCAAAACTTTGTTTCTTTTTCCTTCCCAAATGTGTTGTTGTTGTAGCTACTTACTTAATTGTGGTGGTTTCAGTTTGTTTAAGTGGCTTTGCTGCTGTCAAGTCTGTATTTTTGGTCATATTTCTCTATGGAAGCATGTACTGAGGCAAACTTCAACCTGCCAGGTCCTAACTTTGCTCTGGCCCTTACTTCCTACTTGTATATCATTTCCAAGTCAGCTCTGTGTGAGAGTTTAGGACTAACCAGGAGTCGCCGCTCTTTTCCGGGTATTCATATAACCTTGAACTCTGATGGATTTGACCTTCTAATGTTCTATGAATGTACCAGAGTTCTTCAAATCTCATTCCCGTACTTTCCTTGTAAGTGTTGGGGGTTATTTTTAGGTTATTACTTGCTCAAACTCATGTCCCAGTGTCTTAGGTAGTCACGAAAATCAAACAGTGGGGTCTAGTAGCTTTGATAGAAACTTGTGAAGAAAGTACTTTGTGCAAGGGCTGAGTTCTGAGTTAGGTCACATGAAGCTGGCTGTCAGTGTTGGTTTTCTGGGAATAAGTCTTTGCAGTGGCTCTCTCTGTTTGAGGCTGTTGGGTTTTTGAGACTGCTGTGATCTGGGGGTAGAGGTAAACAAAAAGGGGCATGTTAAGACACTGTAGATATCTGTCGACACTCAGCTATTTTCTTTAACAAACGCTTCCCAGTTTATGTCAAACTTTTAGTCAAGTTTTTCGACTCCTGTAATGTTGGTTGCTACAATATTTTGTCAGTTTTCACTGCTTTCCTATAGGAGGGATTTTGGATTTTTCCTATAGGAGGGATTTTGGATATGCGTCTTTGCTGTTTTGACCAATATCACCCTCTTATAGTCTTCGTGCCCTCCTCCCCTCCTTATTGAGTTTAATTGACATCGACATTGTTTTCTTCCAGCACATTGGCCGTGCATGCTATCCAAAGCGTCTGATGTTTCTTGTTCCTGGTCAGCAATCAGTAGTCAGTGTAACTTCTCTGCTTGTAACCTGTGTGCCTTCTGTTGGTGTTAGAGGGTTTTCTCACTGCCCTCACATTTCTGAAATTTCACTTAGTTCAACACACATCTGCCTCAGATGGACTGTTCTCATATGTGAGGCATGGCATCTCTCATAAATCTGGAAATGTTGCTGCCACGATCATCAGCTGTTACCTCTGTGTCTTTGCTCTTTTTTCCTTCCGGCACTCCAGTTAAATGTATATTAGATGTCCTGTCATGCATTTTCATGATTTTGACTTCACATGCTTTGGTTTGAATATTCTTTTTTGGCCTAATTTTCACTTCTTCTGTAAGATCACCTATGATCTTGTAATGTTTTAGTTTTAGATTCAAAAAATCTAGAACTATGTTTCTTGTTAATAGTTTCTAATGACCAGTGTTTGCTTTTAATGGTAGTAGTGCAAATAGTTATTTGATTAAGAAGGAATTTTCCTTACTTATATGTGTCTTTCCATATGACTTATTTATGTGTGTCTTTATGAGTGCGTGCGCACATGTATCTGTGGGTGTGTGCACCTGTACATGCGTGGAGGCCAGAACTGGGAATTGGAATGCTGAGGTCTAGAGTTGTAGGTGTTTATAGCTCATCAGAATTTTTACACAGGTGCTGGAGTCTGATCTTTGGTCCTCTATGAACAGCAAGTACTCTTAGTTGCCAGACTATGTCTCTAGTCCAAATACATGTTTCCTATTATTGTCAAGCATGTATAACATAAAACCTACCATTTATAGCATATATATTTAGAGATTGATTTTATTTTAAATTTTCATTATTTAACACTCTCTCTCTCCCCGCCTCTCTTTTTCTTTCTCATATGTATGTGTGATGCTTGAAGTTGTCTATGTTCATCATGTGTATACAAGCCTGCAGGTGTCAGATTCCCTGGAGCTAGAGTTACAGGTGGTTGTGAGCCCCCAGGTGGCTGCTAGGAATGAAACTCAGGTTCTCTGTGAGAGCACTAACCACTGACCACTCCCAGCCACTAAGCCATCTCTCCAGCCTTTTAGTTTATGTTCAGTGGTGTGTATAGGTATATGAAAACGAATGTAGGTGCCTGCAGAAGACAGAAATGTCAGAGCCCCTGGAGCGGGAGTTACAGGCAGTTGTGAGCTGTTCAGTGTGGGTACTGGGACTCGAACTCAGATCCTTTACAAGAGTCATGAGCACTCTTCGGTGCTGAGCCATCTTTCCAGCTTCTGAATGTGCAGTTCTGTGATGTTGATTGCATTCATATTGTACAGGCATGTATCTCCAGAAGTTCCTTAATTGTAAAACACTGAAACTCTGAACCAGTTAAACAATACCTTTCTTATTTCATCTCCTAAAAGTCACTATTCTACTTTATAGCTGTGAACTTGACTATTCTAGGTATCTCATATAAGCAGCATTTTTTATGACTGTTTTCACTTACAGTTGATCCATGAAGTATAATGTGTCAAAATTTTATTTTTTAAAAAGGCTGGATAATATTCTTAATTAGTCTTGCTTAGGATTCCTATTGCTGTGATAAAACATCACGATCATATGCAGCTTGGATAGGAAAGGGTTAATTTCAGCACAGGTCACACTCCATTGCTGAGGGAAATTAGGGCAGGCACTCAAACAGGACTGCAACCTGGCAGCAGGAGCTGTGGGAGTGTGCCCTCAGCCTGCTACTTAGGACTGCCAGCTGCTTGGTGGTACCGCCCACCATGGGCTGGACTCCTCCCACATCAATAACTAATTAAGAAAATGCACTACAACCTTGCACACTGCCAGCCTGGTGGGAGCATTTTTCTCAGTCAAGGTTCCCTCTTTGAAAGCTGTATAGCTTGTATCAAGTTGACATAAAACTGTGTGTGTTACATTTCCTTTTCTGTTTGCCCTTTGACACACTCAAGTTGCATCTGTCTCTTGGCTATAGTGAATGATACCATCCACGTACATATCAGGCTATCTGAGTCTTCACTTACACACATTTCATTTGAATGTATACTCCAAAGCACAAGTTGTTATCATCTAGAAGTTTACCAACTTGTTTTTTTTTTTAAACTATCCATTATTGTGAGTGTAGGTGGTTTCTCTTTGAGATTTTGATAATGCATTTTCTTAGTGATTGGTAATGCTGACCAACTTTTCGTGTGCTTGTTACCCATTAGTATATCTTCTGAAACTTTTTTCAGATCTTTTCCTATAGTTTAATTGGGTTATTTGCCTTTTTAATTGCTGAGGTCATGTTAGAGCGTTCTGACTTCTATATCTCTGTGGCTCTGCTTGGGCTATTGCTTTTCCTTCATGATGTTTAATTTCCTTATTGTACTAGACTTTGCATTTGCTGAATTATAGAATTGATTGGAGGAATAATTTGGGATCCTGTTTTCATTGGGTACCTCTATGGTTCTTCAGCCTTTTAAAAAAATTTATTCTTAATTCATGTGAACTGGTATTTTGCCTCATGTATATCTGTGTGAGGGTGGCGGGTCCCCCAGAACTAGAGTTGACAGACAGTTGTGAACAGCCATGTGGGTGCTGGGAATTGAACCCAGGTCCTCTGGAAGAGCAGCTCTTAACCTCTGAGCTGTCTCTCCTCACCCCTGTTCTTTAGTTTTAATGGAGACAACTCAACTTAGTCCTGTGGCCAGGCAGAGAAGTAGAATAAAGCTGTGGTGCCTGGGAGGGTGAGCTTGCTTCTCTAGAAGCTTTAGGGTTTAGCGATGGTGTTTCCAAAGCAAATGGGAAGTGTTTTCTCCATACTTGACCCATAATAGGAATGGTACAGGTACGGGTAGGAGAGAACCGTCTATAAGTTTGTCTCAGAATAATTGAAGCCTTATGTCTTACTTTTAGGGAAGGAGTGGCCTTTCCTACTTGGTGAGGCGCCTGTTTCAGGATTATCTAACTGCCTTGCTGTCTTTCTCAGACTGGGCTGTTTTTGTCCAAGCTTCACTATGTGGTGGCTCAGTTGAACAGTGGAAGACAGCCTTGCAGATAGCTGCCGCTCCCTGTCTCCTCTCCCTGAGCTGGTGGTTGGATTTGTACACTGCCTACCTTCTGGGGTAACACTGTCACCAATACTTCCTGGTATATAAAGCAATTCATCATTATCAGCTTATGGGTTTTGTTCTGGTACCACTTCTCTTCAAAGAATTCATTTCTGCCTTAATTTGTGTCTGTTGAAATGTGTATTTAATGATAGAAAAGTTTTAAAAGATGGAAATTTCAGATTCAAGCTCTTTCTTTGGAAGTTATTTGACCCATTTTTTTCCGTTCTGTTGTGTTTCTCCACTGCCTGGAAATGAAGCCGTACGTTTTTGGCAGTTTTCTAGGCAGATATTACAAAGACACCGTAGTCTTGTCTTTTTTTTTTTTCTCCTAACTGTATTCACACAGAAAAAAAAAATCAAGCCTTTTCTGATGGTACAAGAAAAAGAACCCAAGATGCTCCAGTTCTCTTGGAATAAAAGTAGCAGGTAAGTAAGAGAAATGAACTTGACGAGGAAAGCGGTTTCGAGTCCAGCTTGTAATAGTGCAGACACTTTGGAGGAGATATCACTTTTTGTCTGAGGAAGCTCGCTCATTCCTGGGCCCCCTTCCCTGAGTTGGTTTCTGCTCTGACGAAAGGCAGATGGAATTGCCTGGCCTGTGCTTCTCCTGGGGCCATTATGGAAGCAACGCGAAATGACTGAAGCAAACACGCTCAATAGTGAAAGCTTTCTGGGTAGAGGAGCCATTATTATTTTATCTCCAAGTACTTTTAGGGGATTAATAATTTATTTAGCTCACTAAGTTCGTCCTCTGAGGCCAACTGTTCCTATTGTCTGGTGCCTGAGTCAGTCCCGAGGCCTGGCTGTGTTGCAGAGGGATGGTGTCTAACGAGCCTGCCCCTCTGTGGAGTTTACTGAATTGTGCTATCCTCGTCATTGCTAAAACACCTGTGACCTTTTAGTTATAAGATGAAAGTGGATTTTTTTTCCTGATGATGGTTTTGGAGGTTCCAATCCCCCAAATCTGGTTGCTTCATAGTTTTAGACTGTAGTGCAGCTGCACAGCATGGCAGGAGTCTGTGGTAAAGGGAACCTCTTAAGCTGCGGTCAGTAAGGGGGAGATCCAGGTAAGGACATGCCCTTAGAACCTAAGGTGTTATCTCACCTTTCTGTACTGTCACCTGGGACTAACTTTTTTTTTTTTAAATTGACTGTCATCTTCGTTGACATTGCCAATGGTAAAACCTTTCCCGATTTCCCACCTCCCCCAAACCCCCCAACCCCTTGTCCCACCCCCTGCCTCCATGTATATGCCCCTCCACCCGACACACTCTTTCCTCTCTCCCCCCCCAGTTTCCCTTTGTTGGGACCTCTATTGAGCCTTTACCTGACCAAGGACCACTCCTCCCACTGATTCCCAACAAGGCCTTCCTTTGTCACACTTTTTGGCTGGAACCATGTGTACCCCCCTTGGTTGATGGTTCAGTCCCTGGGAGTCTTGGGGCGACTGGGTGACCGAAATCATTGTTCTTCCCATGGGGCTGTAAACTCCTTCAGTTCCTCCAGACCACCCTCCAGCTCCTCCATTGGGGACCCCATGCCCAGTCCAATAGTTGGTTGCTAGCTTTTGCCTCTGTATTTGTAAGGCTCTGGCAGGGTCCCTCTGGAGACAACCATGGCATGTTCCTTTTGGTATACACTTCTTGTTGTAGTGTGAGGGTTTGGTGACTGTTTATAGGATGAATCCCCAGGTAGGGCAGTCTCTGGGTGGCCTTTACTTCAGTCTCTGCTCCACACATTGTTTCCCTTATTGCTCTTTTCTGCTTTGTTTCCTTTCTCAGAGGAACCAAAGCACCAATGCTTGTATGGTGTGGGCACACAGGCGACATTTAGACCACAGCGGCCATCTCATCTTTCCTCTTTCTTCCCTCTCTTCTTTCTTTTTCTTTTGTTTTTAAGAGACATGGTCTCATTCTGTATCTGAGGCTCACTTAGAATTCATTGTAAGCTTCCTGCCTCAGCCTCCTCAGTGTGAGATTACAGGTACTCGTTTTAATGTCCAATGCAGCCATATTAATGTCTTCCACAATCTTTATTGATTAATTGGTTGCTGAATTACCTACTTTTCTTTTTTTCTTTTTTCTTTTTTAAATAAGGTTTTTCTTTATAGCCTGGGTTGGCCTTGGATTTGTGAGCCTCCTGCCTCAGTTTCACAGAACTATCTTATTAAGTATCTCATTAGTCAAAACAGATAATAATGAAGTCGACTACTTTGCCTGCTGAGAAACTGTTCATCTTAAAGTTCATCTTTCTGTTAGTCTCTCTATGAAGCTTAAAGTTTTGAGTTAATGGGGTTTTCAAAAATAGACCATGTAGCTCTCTCTCCTGTCACCAGTATGGAGGCTTACACTAAGGAAGATGTAATTGCTTGCCTAATGTGTGCATGTTAAAATGGGATTTGTCCCTTGATCCTCCCAGTAGACTATAGCCCATCTTGCACTGGCTTTTTTCTCTACCTCTATTATGTTAGCTAAGGTATGGCCCTGTAAACAGTTGGGTGCCATCAAGATGAACTCACAGAGAAAGTTTTGGAACTGTTTACAATAGCACCCATTATATAAGATCTAGGCTGGAATTTGGAGCTGGAAGGGTGCTTATTAGTCACCACTGGACAGAGAGCTAAATGCAACTCAGAGAGGACAGTCATTGAAGATGCATCAATAGGATGGCTCCGGTTTATGAACGCTTGCTGAAGACTGGGCCTTGAGCTAGGCATGCTAGAAATGTTACAGAACTTGTAAAGTTAGAGTTAGGACTCACCTTTTTCTTCTGTCTGTTATATGTACAGTCGTCCGGTAAAAGCTCTTGTGAGCTGTTGCCCTCAAGATACTTGGAAAGCTTTCAGGTCATTAGAGCATGTCCTTGCCTGGATCTGTCAGGTTCAAACTTTATGCAGTGGGACCCTTTTCTTGTTGGTATTTGTATTGAGGATTTGAAAGTGGTGGTAAGGGCTCCAGCACAGACCGAGACCATGGGACCAGTCTCTATTGGCAATCAAGGTCTCACTAGCACTCCGAAAGATTGTACTCTTTATGAATGCCCTTGATAAATTTGAAATTAAGACTGGGAGGAGAGGAGGAAGGGGAAGTTCAGATAGGATGCAAAGTAAATAAATAAATTAGTTAGTGAAAAAGAAAAGAAGAGAAAAGAAAGAAAGGAATATGCATGGATGGGATCTCAACAAATCCATCCAGGCCAAAGGAATAAGGGCTGTTCCATATCATGTCCATGTCCAAAATATATAATGTGATGAACATTCACCAGACAGATTTATTTAATAATAAAAAAGAATTTGTTTAAATTTAACACAAGAGCACTCCTATGGTTTGAGTGTATTTTTTCTTTCAGAGGTTCGTATGTTGGAAACTTGGTCCTTAGTTTGGCAGTGTAGAAGTGGTAGGACTCTTCAGAGGTAGAGCCTAGTGACCATTAGGTCGTCAGAAGGGATTCACAAGATAGGCCCTGTGGACTTGAGTCTGTTCTTGCTAGAGTGAGTTGGAAAGCCCGAGGCTGGCCCACGAGCCGCCCTCTGGCTCTCCATCTGGTACTGTGATTTCTCCCCCCATGTACCATTGCTTTGAGACTGTCACTATAGTCCATACTGGTCCAAACCGGCCACCTTATTTTGAACTTCTAATTTCCAAAACTGGGAACCTAGCGGACCTCTTTCATTATGAAACTATTCAACTTTGGGTATTTTATTATAATAAAGAAAATAGACAAACAAAAGTATATACTTAAAATAATATTAATTCTCTGAGAATCTCATGCAATGGTTTTTTGATCATATTTACCCTGTAGTTCTTCCCCAGACCTACTCCTACCTTCCATCTTCCCCAGCGGCATGTTTTTAAAAAAATTAAAGTAACCCATTAAAGGGCTAGAGAGATGGCTCAGTTGTTAAGAACTGCTAACTGTTAACTGACTGCTCTTCCAAAAGTCCTTAGTCTAATTCCCAGCAACCACATGGTAGCTCACAACCTGGTGTACTGGGATCTGATGCCTTCTTCTGGTGTGTCTGAAGACATCAACAGTGTACTTATATGCATAGGATAAATAAATAAAACTTAAAAAAATCAAAACCAAACCAAACCATTGAATCCAATTTGTGCTGTCTATGTTATCCTGGTCATGGGGCCATCCATTGGAGTGTGGTTACCCCATCAGGTGCTGTACCCTTAAAGAGAACTGGCTCTCCCTCTCCCAAAGTCATCAATTGCCAATAGGTCCTTAGTTAGGGGATGGGGCCCTGTGAATCACTTCCCTGTCCGTACTACAATATTGGCTGGATTGATCTTGCACAGGCAGCTATAGCTTCCTTGAGTCATAACTGATTCAGTCCTAGCATATCTAGGTGACCTTGTTTTGATCCTTGCTATAGTCCTTCTAGACCCCTGGCTCTTCTAATACTCCTGGCCTCTTTTCCACTATGGTCCCTGAGTTTGTGTGTGTGTGTGTGTGTATGTGTGTGTATGCATGCATATTTAGTATATACATATATAATGCATATATATACACAAACATATACTACATGTTCCACTTATCTCTAGATATCTTTTGAAATATTGTGCTCTGTG
The DNA here is from genome assembly GCF_947179515.1 of Apodemus sylvaticus. Lineage (NCBI taxonomy): Eukaryota > Metazoa > Chordata > Mammalia > Rodentia > Muridae > Apodemus > Apodemus sylvaticus. Next base: position 10,696,399 of record NC_067490.1, read on the forward strand.
TTTGGTTAGTTTTATGTCCCATTGAGCCAAGCTAGAATTATTTGGGAAGAAGGATTCTAAACTGAGACGATGCCTCCATGAGACTGGCCTTAGACAAGCCTGTGGGGCATTTTTGTACTTGGTGATTGACGCGGGAGGGCTCAGGCCATAGATGTGCCTCTCTTGGGCTGGCGGTCCTGAGCCTTATAGTAAAGCAGGCTGAGCAAGCCATGGTAGCAAGCTAGTAAGCAGTGCTCCATCATGGCCGGTGCTCATCTCCTGCCTCCAGGTTCCTGCCTCGACTTCCTTTGATGAACTGTAGAGTGAAATAAACCCTTTTCTTCTCTGAGTTGCTTTTGGTCATGGTGTTTTATCCCAGCAATAGAAACCCCTGAGACAGCTTCCACATGGCTCTTTCAAACATTCTTAGTGTTATATATATTTTTAATATCAGTGGCATATTATGGGATTGGAATTTGCATAATGTCCTTCTGTAGGTGGAAGCACAAAGGCTCTTTGAGGAAAAAAAATGCTTATGCCTTTGTTGGGTTGGAAACTAAGCCGTATATCCTCCTTCCATGCGGAACTGTTTTCTTCGGGGTGGGGGAGGGAGTAAAACACTTGGCAAAGCACGGTTACTCCAACTTGTGATTTTGGCTGATAGTCTGGAAATTAAATAAGTGAACCTGCTATTTCAAGGGAACCTGTATTTGTTGCAAACGATAAAGTTTGTGCCTTCAGGCAAAAGTTAGAATTCGGGGAAACTTGAATCTACCATGGTTGGTTGGAATCCAGGGATGCTTTTAACATGTGTGAGATGTTGTGTGTTGAAGTTGTTGTTAACTTAGGAGATGTTTTCATTCAGCGAGATCATGTTGCCATCGAAAGACCACACAGAAGCAAAAATATTTGTTCACAGAGCAGTGTTAGTAGATAGTACAAAGTGGTTGTTGCAGCTAACTTACAAGAAGACTACTTGTTCAGTTTTTTTTTGTTTTTTTTTTTTTTTTGTTTTTTTTGGTTTTTCGAGACAGCATTTCTCTGTATAGCTCTGGCTGTCTTGGAACTCACTCTGTAGACCAGGCTGGCCTCGAACTCAGAAATCCGCCTGCCTCTGCCTCCCAGAGTGCTCGGATTACAGGCGTGCGCCACCACCGCCCGGCTTACTTGTTCAGTTTTAATGCTCTATCAAACAAGCATGATTTGCAATGCTGACTGAATTCTCAGTTAGTGTCCTGCCACAAGTCTATGTAAGGCTGGATTTTCTTCATGTACTTAAAAAAAAAGAGTTATTTACTTATTTTATGATTACAAGTACACTGTCATTATCTTCAGACACACCAGAAGAGGGCATCGGATCCCATTACAGATAGTTGTGAGCCACCATGTGGTTGCTGGGAATTGAACTCAGGACCTCTAGAAGAGTAGTCAGTGCTCTTAACCAATGAGCCATCTCTTTAGCCCTTTCTTCACATACTTTAACCCAAACAATATAGCATGTCAGACCAAATGTAGAGGCAGATGTGTTAAGGACACTATTTTCTGTTAATTGTGAGTTTTAAATTTTCGCAAAAAAAAAATAACTAAATTACTTTTAAGGTTAATTTTATTATTATGTAATGAATCCACTATTGATTATAAATGAACTTTGAATAAATAATTTAAAAATCTGTGTTACTTTTTAGTAGTGTCTCAATAGAGAAGACCCTTCCTTAAACAATGTTAGAGGTTTGGCAATATAGTTTAGTGGGTAAAGAGACTTGTTGGATAAGCCTGGTGAGTTCAGTCCCCAGGACTCAGGTGGCAGAAGGAGAGAACTGACATTTACAAGTTGTCCTTTAATTTCCACATGTGCACTTTAGCATGTGTGTGTGTACCAACACTCACTGTGCTGGCTATTTATTTTTTTTATTTTGTATTTTGTATTTTGTATTTTTTTTTCCGTCAGCTTGGCACAGGCTAGAGTCCTCAGGAAGGAGGTAGTCTCAATTGAGAAAATGCCTCTATAAGATCAGACTGTAGGTAAGCCTAGAGGGCATTTTCTTAATTAGTGATTGGTAGGGGAGGGCCCAGCCCATTGTGGGTGGTGCTATTCTTGGGCTGGTGGTCCTGGCTTCTACATGAAAGCAGACTGAGCAAGCCATGAGGAGCAAGCCAGTAAGCAGTAGACAAAGAACCCACTCCTAGCCTAGGGCCTAGGATATTATGGGGCCTAAGGGAGAGTGTGGTTACCAAACTCTCCACTGGACCTGAGTTTGGTGCAAGTGATAATTAAGTTGTTTGTGCTTTTAGGTGAGTGACCTTTGCTGAGTGGCAGTTGTCTGAGGGCTTCATTTTAACTGTAATATTATAAATAATTGTAGGAACTGACGTCAGGATTTATTTTTGAGGCAAATGATTCCTACAATGATTGTACTTTGTAACATGGGTCCAACCCAGATGATTCTGATATCCAGCAATGTTTATTAGTGCACAGGCATAGATATTTCTGCCAGGTGTGGAGGAGAGGGTCATAGATACTGTAGATGGTCTTTGTACTCCTAAGAGATTTCTGCCCCTTGGGTTAAGAGGGAAACTAAGTTGCTAGGACAAGCTTCATTAAACCGAAAAGCTGCCTAAGAATATGAGCACGGGCTAGGAGTACTGATTGGTCCCGGGCTCTGCAGCCTCTGTACAAGGGTTCTGAGTAGGAAGAAATGGCCAGCTGTGCTCAATGACTGGAACAGTTTCGCAGGCTAGACCCTTGGACAGGTGTCACCTTTCATTGCCTGTTGTTAGGAAGCAGAGCTAAATACCTTGCTTTTAATGGTGTCTATGGGCATCGTGTAGAGGAGAGTCAAAAGCAAAGGGACCATGTCTTGGTACCAAGGAGCTTGTCACTGGGTGTGATGGTTCATTCATATCAATTGTTAACTCAAATGTAGACTCATTTGAGAGATGGGCCCCTAGGTATGCCTGCTGGGAATGATTAGGTTGAGGTGGGAAGATCTGCCTACTCTAGGTGGTACCATTCCCTTGGCAGGAATCTTAGACTGAATGAAATGGCAAAAGGGGACTGAGCACAAACATTCAGCACTGATTCCTTGATCATGGATGCTATATGACTAGGTGCCTTAAGTTTTGTGCTGTGACTTCCCTGTAGTGGTTGACTATATAGTCTCGAACAGGAAACGTAATGAAGACATTGGGTAAACTACTTATGAGAGGAGTTGTCCCGTGAGGTGTGTTGGAAAATGGGGACAAAGTTGGGTGCAGGTATCCTGTGTGTTCATCCTTTTCCTCAAGGGCGGCTCCTGTGTTCCTTCTGGAACTACAGTTAGTCTCTTGTGGGGATCTGGGAGTAAGGAATTCTGACTAATTGCATTTCCCTTTTTGGCTTTCAGGTTGTTGAATATTCCTTAATATGTAAGGTTAAGTTTCTGGTTGATTTCTTACAACACATTAAACTTGAATGGATCTTTTAAAAGACAGGCTGTTGGAGAACAGCATATGTGGAGAGCTAGCTCTTCCTGCTATGGCTGGACCGCTGGCCAGACTGCAGAGTGGTTGCTGGCATTGAGGGGGTCCTGCCTCTGAGCTTCTTGAAGGTAGAAATGAAATCAGGAGGCCTGACCTGGAGCTCCATGGAAGCTCCACATGGCTTTTCGCTCTCCTGTCTATGGGCAGGGTGATTTTTGTCACTGGAGTGTGCAGTGGGAGGGGGACAAATTGACCTTTCCACACAGGATCTTCAGCATGGAAGAGTAACAGAACTGGAGGCAGTGATGTGGAAGGCAGTGCTTCTGGCTGGGGACTTACTTTCCAATCCCTTCAGTGGGGTAGATTACCTAATAAGTCTGTGCCTCCTTTATTGGTGAATGAAGATTTTTTTTCTCTGTTTGTGGACCACGTTTAAGTGTCTACTTGATGCACAGGGCTTTGGTAGGTAATGTTACCGAACTGGCCCGTCCTTAACTTGCACATCTCCCGTGGAACCACTGCTTTCCAGCCTTCTTGTGAGGAAGAGTGTTCACAGGTGATCCCAAATGTCTGGCATAACATTTGAAAGGTACTAGGAGGCTCCTGCTCCTGCCCTGAGGAGGATGGCTGCGAGTGGTGCTCCACAGCAGAGACTGACTTCCTTTAGTGTAGCCCGGAATCATTAGTCATGATGCATTAAACTCAGGTTGAATCAAAATGAAGAATGGCTATGGCGAAATCTTGATTATCGGAAAGTTAGTCATTTGTTCTCTGAGTCAGCTTAATGGTGTATAATGTTCAAATCACTTTCTCTTGGGGCCAGGCCAAGAAGCTAGTGCGATTGCCAGGGTTTTAGCAATGAGCTAATCGGCCCATGGCTTCCATGGTCCCGGCCAAGAATTTCTTTGGAATTAGTGATGTCACCGCATTAGACCCAAGATCTCATTGAGACTTCTTTTCTTTTCTTTTCTTTTCTTTTCTTTTCTTTTCTTTTCTCTTCTCTTCTCTTCTCTTCTCTTCTCTTCTCTTCTCTTCTCTTCTCTCTTCTCTTCTCTTCTTTTCTTTTCTCTTTTCTTTTTAAAAGTTTTTAATTTTTAAAAATATTATGTTTATGTGTGTGATGTTTTGCCATTGTGTATGTTTGTGCATTCAATGCATGCCTAGTGCCCAGGGCTATCAGAAGACAGTGTTGGATCCTGGGGCTGGAGTTGGAAGAGTGTGAGTCAGCGCATGCGTGCTGGGAATCTGAACCAGATCTTCTGAAAGAGCTGCAGATGCTCTTAATTGCTGAGCCATCCCTTCAGCCTTTCCTTCCTTCCTTCCTCCCTCCCTTCCTTCCTTCCTTCCTCCCTCCCTCCCTCCCTCCCTCCCTCCCTCCCTCCCTCCCTCCCTTCCTTCCTTCCTTCCTTCCTTCCTTCCTTCCTTCCTTCCTTCCTTCCTTCCTTCCTTCCGTCTTTCCTTCCTTCCTTCCGTCTTTCCTTCTGTCCTTCCTTCCAAAATAATATTTTATTTAGCATTTTCATATATATATATATATATATATATATATATATATATATATGTATAGGTATAGGTATAGGTATAGGTATATACACACACACATATGGAACACACATGCAAATACACACATATGGAACATATATATTTTGATTTCATTCATTCCATTTATTCTCTTATCCCAGCCACTGCTTCTGGACTTCTTTTCCTTCTTTTCCTCATGTCCTCCTCTTACTTTGATAATTTAAAAACAACAACAAAACCTCCCTTGAATTTAGTTAGGGCTGGTTGAATGTGTACGGGTGTTATGGAGAGCTTACAAGTGGCTACACCCCTGAAGAAAAGGTTCACCCCTCCCCATCTCCTCATTCATTCTTAAAGTTTCTTCCCCTCACTATCCGAGCCCCTATACCATTACATGTATTCTCCTGTTCCCTTCCCACCTTAAGGCTCTTCCACTCCTGCACTCATAAGCCCCTTTCTAGCTTTCTGATCTCTATAGATACTCCAGATTATACACACATTTCAAAGGTAGGACCCTCATATCAGTCAGAACTGAAAAATTCCATTGTGGTTGAAACAAGGTATTGTGATTCAGCCTCCAGCTGCATTTTTTTCTACCTTTGGTTTTGTTTTGTCATAAAATCATGGTTGTTTTGTTTATTTTTATGAAGCATGGTACTAGGATTTTGATTGAGATCTGTAATCTAATTACAGATTACAATCTGTAGATTGCTTTTGGTAGGACAGCCATTTTGGCAGTATTAGTTTTTCTGATCCATTCAAATGGGAAGGTATTCCATCTAGTGTTTTCCTCAATTTCTTTCTTTATTGTTTTAAGAGTTTTCATTATAGAGCTTTTTCCACTTCCCTGGTTAGATTTATTCAAAAGGTTTTAGTTTTTGATATGATACTGAATGAGATTTTTCTCCCCTGGTTTCTTTCTCAGTATTTTTTGTCCTTGGCATGTAGGAAGGCTACTGATTTTTATCCTGATACTTTGATGAAGTCATTTATCAATTATGAGAGCCTTTTCTCTGTCTATTGAGATGGCCATGTTTTTTTGTTACTGAGTCCATTTATGTACCTTATTACATCTATTGATTTACATATATTAAACAGTCCTTGCATCTCTGGTATAAACTCAACTTGGTCATGGTGAATTATCTTTTTGATGTGTTATTGAATTTGCCTTGTAAATATTTTATTGAGAAATTTTTCATCTGTTTTTCAGTGTAATTGGTCTTTAATTCTCTTTGTGTGTGTGTGTGTGTGTGTGTGTGTGTGCACATGTGTTTATCAGTTTTTGGTACCCAGATAATATTAACTTCATAAAAAGGTAATATGACTTTCTTATTTGGAGATTTTAAGTTTCTGCTGCAATGCCAGTGTTTGTTATCTGTCTATCTCATCTTGGCTTAATTTTGGAGGCCATCAGCATCTAGAAATTCACCTGTTGAGATTTTTCCAATTTAGTAGAATGAAGAGCTAATGGTTTTTGAGTTTTATTGGTCTTCTGTTGTAATGGCTCCCTTTCTATCTCTAATTCTATTAAATTGGGTTTTTGGTTGGTTTGGCCAAAGTTTTGTCAGTTTTGTTTATCTTCAGAGAGCCAGCTTTGTGTCTCCTGATTCCTTTGCCTCCCACTCTGTTCATTTCTGATAATAAGCCACTCTGGCTGATCATCTTACTGATTTCTTTGTTTACTGGTTTGAGGTGTGGTTTATTCTTTTCCCGGGCTCCCTTTTGAATAGATCTAACCAGGGAAGTGGAAAAAGCTCTATATGAGGTGGCCTTCTCTGTAGGTTTGGCTTGATGTCTATTCTGTCAGATAATAGAACAGTGAGTGGCACCTGCTTGTTTCCCAGGTTCATTTGCTTGGGGCGCCTCTTTCTGTCTTTGCCCCTAAGATCGCATGCTGATTAGGTAGTCCATCTGCCCTTCCTTTTTACATTCCTTCCTTCCTAACTTGACAGAGCCTGAGTTATATGGGAAGAGGACTTTTTTTAATTGAGAAAATACCTCCATAAGATTAACCTATAGAGAGGCAATTTTTTTAGTTAGTAATTGATGTGGGAGGGGCCAGGACCAGGGAGTGGTGCCACCCCTGGGCCAGTGTTCCTAAGTTGTGTTAAAGTAGGCTGAGCAAACCACAGAGAGCAGCACTCCCCTGTAGTCTCTGCTTCAGTTCTTGCCTTGAGTTCCTAAGCTGATTTCCCATCATGATGGGCTTGAAGCTTCAAAGGAGCTCTTTCCTTGCAAGTTGCTTTGGTCAGTATTTGAAACCAAACTAAAACAAATAGTGTCTGTCTTCTGTAGTGAGGTGGTTTTTCTGATGTCAGCAAATAGATGGTTTCTGCTTTTTGATCCAGTCTACTAGTCTGTGTCTTTTGACTGGGGGACAAAGACCATTATTATTATTATCATTATTATTTGAAAGGTTTGTATTGATTCTTGTCCTTCTGTTGTTCTTTCTCTGTCTTTGTCTGTCTCTCTGTCTCTCTCTATGCCTCTATCTCTGTCTCTTCTCTCTCTCTCTCTCTCTCTCTCGTTTTACTATTTTAGGGTCGTTTATTCACGTCTCTGGTCCTGTAGATGGACTTGCTTTTCTCTTTGGTCTGATTTCCTCAAGTACCTTTTGTAGAGATGAGTTATCATAGCTCAGTGAGCCTATCTTTATCATGGAAAAATTTTATAACTTCTCCTATTGTGATGTATTTTTGCTGTATCTTATAGTGTGGGTCAACAGTTGCCTTTCAGAACTCATAACACATCTGTCAATGGCCTCCTGGCTTCTAAATTCCTGGTTGAAAATTTGTTGTTATTTTGCTTCCTATGTCAGCTGGTGGGTCTGTCTTGACTCTTACCTGTAGATTTGGTCTTTTCAGAGTGTCTCCCATATGTTAAAATCCCCACTTGTCCCTTCTTCTTTCTGTCCTTGTTTGAATGTTCTAGTTTCCCATCCTGCCTTCAGGTTCAGATGTTGTCCTCTCTTCATATCCATTCTATCGGGCAGACTTTCCACAGTGTTTTGACATATTTCTCCTCTCTAGCATTGCAGGCTGCATTTTCTTATGTATTTCTGTCTTTGCTGCATACCTGTCTCAGAACTTACAGTGCCTTCCTTATTTCAGCCAGCTCCCTGTGTCCCCAGTCAGGAGCTCATTTTCTTCTTTGAACACATCTTACAATGGGCTTAAAACTATCTCCCTTATTGTTTCCTTACGTGTTGTTGTGCTTGTCAGGGTGTGTGCTTTGGGGATGCCTGCAGAGTCCAGAAGAGGCGCTCATCCCGTGGAGCTAGAGTACGAGGTAGACTTGCCTGATGTGGGTGGGAACTGAACGCTGGTCCTCTGAATGAGCAGCAAGAGCTCTTCGCTACTCTTCATCCTCACTCTATCCTCTGAGCGTACTTACAAGCATTCTTCTTAGTTCTCTGTCTGATTTCATCACCTCTCTCACTAGATGCTATTACTATAGGATTAGAAAAATGTGAGGAGCTATGCTGGTGTGGTGTGGTGTGTGTGTGTGTGTTTATTAGTAACCACACTGAGACTTCCATATCTGGTGTTACGACTATGATGTTTGGTGTATTTATTTTTATCACCTACGTACTTTCAGTTGAAGCATTTACAATGTTTGCCTGGGACTGGATATGGTAGAATCAAGTGTATGGTTCAGAAACTAGGTCCCTCACTCTAGGAGCTCCGTGTTCCTAGTGTAATCTCCATCATATTGCCTGAGCAGGATATTAACCACAGGAGCAGCCACAGCTGCTTTTGCTAGTCAGTTAAGAATAGTGGGCCCTTTGACTTCAATAACTGTTGGCAGATAAACAACCAAGGATAGTACGGAATGTACTTTTTTAGTTAATAAGATTAGGAGTGACTGAACACTACAGTAGGTAAGCATAATGAATAAGTATTGAATTGATTCTGAAAACACAACTAATCTGATTAAAATAGCTAGCAGGGACAAGTTGGGACACTTAGAGACTGTTAGAACTATGGAAAGTTGTAATTATGTAACTAGAAAGTGAATAAGGGTGATAGAAAGAAGATGTAGGTAAAAAATATGAACTATTATACATGTTGCTGGAGAGTAGTAGAGAATGTTCTAGAAGCTGGAGAGATGGCTCATTGGTTAAGAGCTGTTTCTGTTATTCCAGGAGACCCGAGTTCTGTTCACAGCACCCATATATTGTGCAGCTCCAGGAGAACTGACACCCTCTTTTGGCATCTGAGGACATCTGCTCACATCTGACAGTCACTCACACAAACACGTGCACATAAACAAACATACATTTTAAAAGTAAGTAAAGAAGACCCCCTCCTCCCATGGTAAACAGTGGAGCAATGTAAACAGTCCGGAGACATATGTACAAGAGTAGGAAGTAGAAAATAATAAATAGACTACTTAAGGAGGGGCAGCAAAGATGGCTCAGAGATTAAGAGTGCTTGCTGATCTTTCAGAAGATCCAGGTTCAATTCCTAGGACCCACGTGGCAGTTTACAACCATCTTAACTACAGTTCTAGGGGACCCAGCACCAGGCACCAGGCACACAAGGACTTCACAGATGTACATGCACAAGCACCCACATACATATAAAAGCCCTAGAATTTAAGAAGAATACTTAATGGAGTGATTGGCTGGCTTATGCTTGAGCTGAAAGGGGAAGTTCTCAGATCCCTGTGACTCTAGCAGGTGCACATGGTCCACATGTGGGAAGGGCAATTGGGATCTGTTGGTCTTTGCAGCTTAGTCCCGGTTTTGGTTGGTGGGAGAGGGGAGGTTGTAGGGCCTTTCCTGGTGGCTCCTGTGGGTTCTTTAGCTCCACTGTGGGCTCTGCGGGTCTCTTCTGGTCATCTTCAAAGGCAGGCTTCGTTGAACTGGTGGCAGGCCGCTGGCCTTCCAGACTCTCTGCCCTCTTGTTTACGGGCCTTTCCTTTTCCAGGACGAGAGCCTTCTGTGTTATATCTTTGTGGTTTTCTCTCGCTGAGTTTCACTGGTGATGCTTTTAATTTTAGCATTTTACCCAGCAGCCTTGAGACCTTATGTTTGAAAAGTGTATACAAGAAGAGCTTTGCTGGTTTTTAAGATCTACCATTTCAAGTCATGAAGTAACTAGTCACTTATAAAATTCTGGCCTCATGCACTCACTAATAAGTGGATATTAACCTAGAAAACTGGAATACCCAAAACATAATCCACACATCAAATGAGGTACTAGAAGAAAGGAGGAGTGGCCCCTGGTTCTGGAAAGACTCAGTGAAACAGTATTTGGCAAAACCAGAACGGGGAAGTGGGAAGGGGTGGGTGGGAGGACAGGGAAAGAGAAGGGGGCTTATGGGACTTTCGGGGAGTGGGGGGCTAGAAAAGGGGAAATCATTTGAAATGTAAATAAATTATATCGAATAAAAAAATTAAAAAAAAAATAAAATTCTGGCCTCACTTCCCATCCTTACTGTAATTCAGACATTGTTCTTTACATTTCCTCTGCAGTTCTTTAGGTCTTATCATCTCACCTTAGTGCCCCTGCCTTCACTGTATCTAACTTTAGGTTCATAGCAAAGGCGTCTGAATTTACAAAGGCCTAGTTTCACTCTGGAGTTCCTGTTCCTAGTCATTTCCTGTTCATTATTGAATCCGTTCCTAAGTGCACTTTGCTGTATTATCCCAGCAGACAACTCTTCCAGGCTTGCCAAAGATATGCTTGACTTGTCAATCCATTTGCCTCTCCATAGCATCTGGATCCAGCCATAGATAGCTTCATAACTGAAAAGCAAAAACAAGTTTTAAAAAAGATTTACATTATGTTATGTGTCTGAGTGTTTGGCCTTCTTGTGCATATATGCACCATATGTGGAGGTCAGACAAGACCATCTGATTCCCAGTGGTTGTAAATAAAGTGCATGAAGATCTGAGTTCAGATGCCAGAGCCCATGTATGGCTGGACAAAGTATCCAGCCTTTATCTGCTTTTATATGCCTGGTATCTGCTTTAAGAGCCAATGTTCTTGATTATTTAAGGTGTCCTGTGGAACATTCAACCAAGATCAAAATTATTAAACAAAACCCATATTTTAGTGTTAGAAAAGGAAATGGACAGTGTCACAGTGACTCCTAGCTTCCCATTTTCCTTCCTGTTAAGATTAAAGAATAATAATATTTGGTTGTGCCTGCCTGCCAGGCCTCTAAAATAATAATTTCTGACAAGTCTGACCCTTTGTTTCTATCGCTATTATTAACAATATTTGGTACAAGAAAAAAAGAAAATTCTGTTTAAAAGGAATTAAAACTAACACTATATTGGCATCTGATTCCTTTTATAATATAAATATAACTGCCTATTTACTTCTTCAGAGTATACTGGTATAATATTAAGACAATAGAAGATATCAATTTATCATCCACATGTAAGAGTTATAAAGGTTAGATATTAAAGACCAGTCTTCTCTAAAAGTTAGGGCTAGCCATTTCATATGAACTGATAGCTATAAAATCAAACTGATTAAAATATTGCTAAAATGAAAAGACAAATAAGTTATTTTAAACACCCTAAATATAAAGTATTTTGTAGAGTACAAACATGCACAGAAAACCATGGTTGGTCTAGTTTTAAAATTATTTATAATTTATTTGGTTAAATTACTTGTCTCCCTCATTTTCTACCTTTACTTTGTTAAGGTGGACAATATTTCTGATTATTTTAATTTTCAACATAATATTCCTATTATATGTTACATATAAATGTCTTATTTATGTCACATATAAATGTTATATCACATATAAGTATTGTATCAAAAACAGAAAAAAATCAGATCCAGATGATAATAGTGAGTTAATAGCCCCTGATTGCCCAAAATGGGCTGCCCGGCCCATGTGGCAGCTGTGAACAAAGTTCCCAGGAAGAAGCTGCACCTGTAAAGGCTGAACAGTTGATAAAAACCTCAGTGGTTGTGGGGAGATTGGGATGGTAAAAGTCCAGAGTCTAATTACAAATAATCTTGCATTATCTTCTTAATAATCAACCATTGCCTTCATTGTATGTGACCTAATACCCTTGTGCTTGATCCTTTAAAGTGTAGAGGTAGGTCCTTAGCTTCTGCCAACTCAAAAGCTAAGTCTATTGTCACAGTAGTGCCTGAGGCCTATAACAGAGATTTTTCACACTGATGTAAAAGTATCTGTGACTTTCTGTGTTCTGTAATACTTAAAGAAATTGCTAATACATCGGAACATAGAATTAGAGGTATCCTAAATCTGTGTTCCCAGGCCATGGTTATTCACATTTGCCTCCAAAATAAACTATTTCTTGTCCCTTTGAGATGTAAGCTGGCTCATGTTTGATTTTAATATGGGAATGTGCATGGATATAAGCCTGGAGTTGAGGGTTCAGGATGCAGACCAGCAGGGTGTGGTGGTTTGAATGAGGGTGGCCTCATAGGCTTATGTGTTTGAATGCTTGGTCCCCTAGTGAGTGGAATTGTTTGGGAAGGATTAGGAGGTGTGGCTTTGTTGGAGTAAGTGTGACCTTGTTGGAGAAGGTATGTCACTGGGGCTGAGTTTTGAGGTTTCAGAAGCCCATGCCATGCCCAGTGTCTTTCTGCCTGTGGGTCAGGATGTGGGTCAGGATGTAAGGCCCTCAGTTACTGCTCCAGTGTCATTCCCATCAGCTTCCCACCGTAAGCATGTGAGCATCGCGGATTAACTGTAAAACTGTAAGATGGCCGCTAGTTAAATGCTTTGCTTTATAAGAGTTGCTTTGGCCATGGTATCTCTTCACAGCAACAGAACAGTGACTAAGACACAGAATGTATTTGATTTTTATCAGTACCAGATAGCATCAGGAGACATGAAACAAGGCAGGATCATCAGGGAGAAACAGAAACAAGAGGAGACTCAGAATCTAGTGCTGGGTTTTCCTAGTGAGGGCGGGGATTAGGAAAGAAAGCTTTTTAATCTCTCTCTCTCTGTCTGTGTGTGTGTTTGAGAGAGAGAGAGAGAGAGAGAGAGAGAGAGAGAGAGAGAGAGAGAGAGAGAGTGTGAGTGCTAGCTTTGGGTGTTGGTCCCTGATTTACACCTTGTTTGAGACAGACATTCTTTAAAAATTATTTCTTTTATTTTCAAGATTATAATTTCATTATTTCACCCCTTTTCCCTTATACCCCTTTCTTTCTCTCTTTCTCTCTTTCTCTCTTTCTCTCTTTCTCCCTTTCTCTCTTTCTCTCTTTCTCTTTCTCCCTTTCTCTTTCTCCCTTTCTCTCTCTCTTTCTCTCTTTCTCTCTCTCTTTCTCTCTCTCTCTCTCCTTTTCTTTCTTTCTTTCTTTCTTTCTTTCTTTCTTTCTTTCTTTCTTTCTTTCTTTCTTTCTTTCTTTCTTTCTTTCTTTCTTTCTTTCTTTCTTTCTTTCTTTCTTTCTTTCTTTCTTTCTTTCTTTCTTTCTTTCTTTCTTTCTTTCTTTCTTTCTTTCTTTCTTTCGAATTCATGGCCTCTATTTTCATTGTTGTTTTTACACCCCGTCCTAGTTAGTATCACTGTTGCTGCGATGAAACATCATGACCCAAAGCAACTTGTGGGGGAGAGGGTTATTTGGCTTACACTTCCACATTGTAATCCACCATTGAAGAAGGTCAAGGCAGAAACTCAAACAGGGAAGGAGCCTGATCTCAGGAGCTGATGCAGAAGACATGGAGGAGGAGTGCTGCCTGCTCATTGTGGCTTGGTCAGTCTAAGATTTGCACTGCCCATCAAGCACTAAGAAAATGCCAAATAGGCTTTCCTATAGCTATATCTTCTCAGTTGAGGGTCTCTCCTTTCAGATGACTCTAGTGTGTGCCAAGTTAACACAAAAACTGGCCAGCACACATGCATATATGTATATACAGATTCTTAGCTATAACCTGCTTGGTCTGTATGTGATGTGCATATATCTTTTCAGGAATGACCATTTCTCCTATTCTCACCCTTCCTTAGTGGCCTGTAGTTTTGTGTAGGGTGAAGGACTCATGGTCTTAAATTATTTGCTTTGACATGCCTATTGTCCATGCTCAGCTCACATTTAGGCAGTCATCTCGGTAAGGCTTTATCTGTGTAGCTTCCGACATTCCTAGAAGACACAGTCGCACAGTAAATTTCGTGATACCCTGGCTCTTAAATTGTTCGCCTCCACCCTTCATTCTCCAGTGTTTCCTGAGCCCTAGATATGGTAGTTGTTTTGTTGATAACTTCCATTGGGACTAGTCTCTACCCCTCAGTGTTTTGATTGGTTGTGGCTGGTTTTTTTTTTGTTGTTGTTGTTGTTGGTTTGTTTTTGCTAATAGTCTCCACCTGTCGTAAAGAGATGTTTCCATGATGAAGGGTGAGGACTTTACTTATCTGTGGGAACAGATATATAGAAGGTAGATAGAGATCATGCTGACTTAGTAAGGTGGTAGTTGTAGCTTCTCCTCCAACATCCACCATGCATGACTTCAGTAGCCCTGGGTAGTGTTAGATTTCCCATACCAGGCATGCTTTCCCAGTTGTTGAGTTGGTCTTCAAGTCCAATTTTAGCTGTTGGTTACTGCCAAGGAATGTGTGCCACTACAACAGGGTTATCATGCTGTGTTGGTTGTTGTGGTTCAAACGTGTCATAGCTGGGGGTGACTGCTGGTTGCTCCCTGTCCTTTGGAAGCTTGCAGGCCACCTTTTTGAACTATGAAAGCTAGTCTTCAGAGAGAAGGCTTGCAGTTAGCCCAGGGTTTTCTGGGCTCTGTGTCTGAAGTACCTGGTGTCTTCAGAATTATAGAGTTATCTTCCACCTCTGAAGAGTAACCAAGGGTGTTAGCAATAGTCTGTAATGCTCTGGGAGTCTTTTGGACAACTCTGACCATCGTCTCAAAAGAGAACTTCTCATGCTCCATGGTAGGGTTTTATAGGGTGGTCTTTGCCTCCTGGAGGGAGCCCTGTCAACTCAGATGAGAAAATTCTATTAAAACTATGTATGCATATTTCTATGCAGATGTCTGTGTATTTTTTTGTGGATGGTTAATAGCATGATTCCTGACTTTCAGATACCCTTAGTGTTATTTTACTTACTCCTCTCCTCCTCTGTGCTTCCCTCCTCCTTTGTAATTAGAGCGCCCCCTCCCTTTCCCCATTTACTTGGTTAGATCACTGGACTCCGGCTAGTTCCTTCTCTCTTGCTCCCGACCCTGCCCACCCTGGCAGTGGTTCCTTTTTGCTTTCCCGCCAGCCTGGTCTTGGTGGACACTCTTTTTTAATGTATGTTGTATTCTGTTTGCAAGCATTTGTGGAGCATTTCTGAGTCCAAGTTCATTAGGGCTGTTGGCCTTCAGTTTTCTTCATTGTTGTTGTTGTTGTTGTTGGGTCTTAACTTGCCTTGGTATTAGAGTGATATTGGCTTTGTAGGAGTCTGGGCACATTCCCTCTGTTTGTTGCCGTAGATCTTTGAAAATCTGGTAGAATTCTGCAGTGATGCCATCTGGCACTGGGCTGTTTTCTGTTGCAATCTCCTTGTTTGTTGTGGGTCTATTTTGATTGTTGACTTCTTGGTTTAATTTTAGTGATCTGGGCGAATCTAAAAATTAATGTATTTCTTTTCCAGATTAATGTAGTACAAGTATTCCTGAATAATATTCAGGATTTCTTTGGTGTCTGTTGTAATGTTTCCCTGTTTGTTGGATTCTGTTAATTTGGGACCTCTCTTTCTTTCTTTTGGTTAATTGGTCTGAAGGTAGGTTAATCTTTATTCTAAAAAAGAACTGGTTTCTAGATCCATTGATATTTTTCTTTCCTATTTTATTGATTTCTGGTCTGATTTTCATTATTTTTTCCTGTCAACTGGGTTTGGATTTGGTTCGCCAATTTTAAGTTATATTTCATTGTGGCAAGATGGGAATCCTAAGGAGTTATTTCAATTCTTTTTGAGTTTGTAGAGATCTGGTTTGTGCTTCTGTGTACTGCTGAGTGGAATGTATATTCTTTAGTTCTTGGATGGAATATTCTGTAGATATGTTAGGTCTGTTTGATGTATGATGTCAGTTAATTATGATTTTTTGTTTATTCCATATGGCCTCTCTATTGGAGAAATTGGGGTATTGAAATAATTTACTATTAATGGATTAATGTCTTTAAATCCAGTCATACATTTTTTATGAAATTAGGTACACCAGAGTTTGGTGGATCTATGTTTAGGATAGTAATGTCTTCTCTTTGATTAGGATGAAGTGTCCCTCTTTATGTCTTCTGATTGGTTTTGGATTGGAGTCTATTTAGTCAGATTTTAGGAGAGCGGTGCCTGCTTGCTTCCTGGTCCCATTTGATTGAAGTACGTTTTATCCATCCCTTTATTCTCAGGTGATACCTATCTTTAAAGGTAAAATGTGTTTCTTATAGACCATAGATAGATAGATTTGTTTTTTGTTGTTGTTGTTGTTGTTTTTTGTTTTTTGGATCCATTCAGTGAGCTTGTGTCTTTTGATTGAGAATTGAGACCATTGGTAGTTAAAGTTTTGGGAGTGTGCGTGTTAATTTCCATCCTTGTGTGTGCTGTTCTCAATGATACTTTGTGTTTTAATAATTATGGATTTGTGCTCCTTTCCACAGTCCCTTGGCAGTGCTTATTCATCTCTTCAGCCCAAAATATTGCTTCCAGTATTTTCTTTAAGTTTGGTTTATTGGATGTATAAACTTTTAAGGCTGTTTATGATGTGAAAAGTTTTTTTCTTTTTTTCTTGTCGTCTGTAATTATGAGTCATTTTGCTGAGATATTAGTCTAGGCTGGCGTCACAGTCTTTTAGCCTTGGGAACACATCTCTCCAGGCTCTTCTGGCTTTCAAAGTTAAGAAAGCAGGTGTTCCTCTGATGGGTTTTCCTTTGTATGAGACTTGTAGCTTTAAATACACTCTCTTTGTTCTGTATACTTAGTGTTTTAATTATGATATGCTGTGGGGATCTTTCCTGGGCTTGTCTATTTGGTGGGTTCTGTGCTCAGATCTGTATGGGTTTCTTTCCTTTGTTTGGGGAAGATCTTGTTGAATATCTGGTCTGTGCTGTTGACTTTTGGGATTCTTCTCCCTCATATTCCTATAATTCAAAGGACTGGGATTCTTGTGATGTGTATTTCTTGTTTGCTCCTGTCTCAGAGATTTTGTTGTTGCTGTTGTTAAATTTTAATGTTCTTCATTTCAGCTTGAGTACTCTTCCTCAATGTTTGTATTTCCCCATTGGATTCTGTTCCAGTCCTGGTCTTCCCCATTGGATTCTGTTCCAGTCCTGGTCCTGGAGTGGCGTAGTCATTTCCATCAGTTGGATGTTTGTGTTTTCTTGGAATGTTTTTCTCCTTATTTCCTTTTAAACTCTGCAGTATGAGAACTGGTTACGGATTCTGATGGTAGATGGAGCCCTTCTCAGGCTGACGGCAGTCCTGGCTGCTGTGTGTCGTCACCATTGATGACACTGCCAAGGTGTCTTCTGTTTCCCGGGCTCACTGTAATCGCTTCTGAATTTTTAGTCTTCATGTTTAAAAGTCCTTTATAATGGTATATGTCTTTCTTTAATAAAGATGGATCATAAAGTTTTTACTTTTTATTTTTATTGTTTAGTATAGAATAGAGTTTATTTAGGGCATGGAGAGGGGAGTTGAGTGGGTAGTAGAGACAGACTAGTTTTTACTTTTTAAAATATATGATTCCATACAAAATATGATTCTGAGTATGTACTTTATAAGGAGAGAATGGACTTTTCCAAAAGGTATAGATTTTTATATAAAAACCGAAGCTTTAGTTGATTTTACAATTTATTAGTATCATTTGTGCATTTTCCCCTTTATATTTAACAAACCAAATTTTATAAATAGATACAAATACTTCTGAACATGAATCTGTGTTTCCCAAGGGAAAAAGCCTTTACAAATGAGAATATCAAATATAGTATGGGATCTCTTTTTCTATAGCTATAGAACTTTTCTATTTGATCTAAATTTTTATTTTATGTCTATGGTTTTTTTTTTTTTTTTTTTTTTTTTTTTTTTTTTTTTTTTTTTTTTTTTTTGCCTGTCTGTATTATGTACCCTTTCTATGTGGCTGGTGCCTGCTAAGATCAGAATAGGCTGTCAGATCTCCTGGAACTGGAGTTATAGATGGTTGTGAACCATCATGTGGCACTGTGAATCAAACCCAGGTCCTCTGGAAGAGCAACTGTTCATCTTAACTACAGATCCATCTCTCCAGCTCCCTTCTGTAGCTTTTATCTTAAAATAGACCATGCATTATGTGAGATTTTTACTGGGGAGCTACCAGATAAGGAACCAGTGGCAGACCAAAGTAATGATTTTACCGTTGTTGTCTGATTTGTCAAGAGAATTAATTGAGGTTACTTATCTGGAGTATAGGTGACGGGTTCCAACAGGAGAACAGACAACTCAAAGCCAACTGTGTCACCAAAAAGCCCACCCAAGTTTGAGTTACAACAAAAGCCGCAGTTGTGGAGTGCTCTGTGTGGCCTTTAGGTGGCTCCGGAGGTTGGAGGGTCCTCCAGGCAGCTTGGTTGGAGAGTCTGCATCCAGCAGGTGTTTACTGCTCCCATAATGGTGTGGAGGGGGCCTTGTATATCTTTTTAGTTTTAGGAACTGCTTGAGACTTGAGTTGTTTACCTTTTGAGTTTCATGGGCCTCTCCCTCCTTACTGGAGTGAATGTTCCCATTTAGAACTTTCTGGGACTTAGGGAATTACCCTCAAGAATTGAGGCTTCAAATGGCAGAATTGATGTCTAATACTTTACCCTCCCTCTTGTTCATTAGTGATTTATTTTTGTGACAGAGCTTCACTACATAGTCCCACTAGCCTGAAACTTTTTACATAGACCAGGCTGGCCACAACCTCACAAGGATCGATTTGTCTCTTTCTTCTGAGTGCTGGGATTACAAGGATGTTACCATGCCTGGCTTCACCCTTCCATTCTTTCTGTCTTCTCTTCCATTCTTTCTGTCTTCCCTTCCATTCTTTGTCTTCTCTTCCATTCTTTCTGTCTTCTCTTCCATTCCTTCCGTCTTCTCTTCCATTCTTTGTCTTCCCTTCCATTCTTTCTGTCTTCTCTTCCATTCCTTCCATCTTCTTTTCCATTCTTTGTCTTCCCTTCCATTCTTTCTGTCTTCTCTTCCATTCCTTCCGTCTTCTCTTCCATTCTTTCTGTCTTCCCTTCCATTCTTTGTCTTCTCTTCCATTCCTTCTGTCTTCTCTTCCATTCTTTTTGTCTTCTCTTCCATTCCTTCTGTCTTCTCTTCCATTCTTTTTGTCTTCTCTTCCATTCTTTCTGTCTTCTCTTCCATTCTTTCTGTCTTCTCTTCCATTCCTTCCATCTTCTCTTCCATTCTTTGTCTTCTCTTCCATTCCTTCTGTCTTCTCTTCCATTCTTTGTCTTCTCTTCCATTCTTTCTGTCTTCTCTTCCATTCTTTGTCTTCTCTTCCATTCCTTCCATCTTCTCTTCCATTCCTTCTGTCTTCCCTTCCATTCTTTGTCTTCTCTTCCATTCCTTCTGTCTTCTCTTCCATTCTTTGTCTTCTCTTCTATTCTTTCTGTCTTCTCTTCCATTCCTTGTCTTCCATTCTTTCTGTCTTCTTTTCCATTCCTCCTGTCTTCTCTTCCATTCTTTCTGTCTTCTCTTCCATGATGTTTCCTGAATTTTTAGTGGTTGATGAAGACACCTATCTAAGGATAAACACTGGGGTCCAGTACCAGTGTCAGTTAGTCATTTAACAGTGGTTATGTGTCTCTGTGGTACACATATATTGTAAAAAGTAGTTTCGTTCCATGACCAGTTGCTACTTACAGCAGCAGTAATCTCTGGGCATAAGAACAAATGTATAGGAGGCAATTTAACAGGCCCATCAGATCTATATTTAAGAAAACAGAAGCGGTGGCCTTTGCCCTGGGACCTGTGAGCTCCTAGCCGTATGTTAGGTCCTGGCTGGTACCTGGCATAATTTTATTCTGTGAAGTAGGCCTTAAAGACAAAAGCTGATTAGAAAGCTGTTTGTTAGACCATGACAGTTTTGCCACAGTTTGTACCAGCAGGAGCACGTGGCCTGGTATTTTGGCCCCATGACGTTTAGCATTCATGGCTGATCAGGAATGTTGATGAGAGTTTCCTCCTGGCAGCCTACACAGCAACTTCCGGCTCTACAAAGGCCGGTCTGTAAGATGTGCATTTCCAGGCCAGTTGCTACTAACACCAGAACAGTTTTTTCCTTTTATATAAATTTTGCTCTATTAGGAGGCAAGGATGGAAGGAGCGATGGCTCAGCAGACCAAATGAGATTAGAGAATCAAGGAGAGAGGTCTCAAAATTTATCTTTAGTTCTGACATAACCCTTAAATTTTAAAAAATAATTTCCTATTTTTAACATCTTTTAACTTATGTGTAGCTCCTGGGTTGTTGTTGTTTTTTAAATTTGTAAGTTGCCAAATTTATTATTTGTTGTCTTTAGTTGTTTTAAAATTCCAGTTAAATAGGGTGCTCATAATGTCTTAAAAATTCTATTACTATGTTCAGCTAAGCGTACAAACATCAATAACAGCAGCAACAGTTTAGAGATATTAAATAATGTTCCTTGTTGAGTGAATCAAGCTATAAAGGCTAGTTCTCTTAAGTTAGCTCCTGTCTTCATTACTTTTCTGTCACTATGAGAACACACCATGACCAGAAAGAATGTAGAGGAAGAAGGGTTTATTTGGGCTTCCAGTCCATCACACTGGGGAAGTGTGGAGACTAGTGGCAGGCTTGTGGCAGTAGCAGGGAGTCAAGAGTTCACATCTCAGCCCCGAGAGTGAAGCAGAGGGGAAATAGAAGTGGTGTGGGTCTTTAAAGTCTTGACTCTGATCTCCCGTGACATACTTCCTCCATTAAGGACACACCTCCTAAGTCCCCTGAACAGTGGCACTAGCTGAAGACCAATGATGTCCTCATGCAAACCACTGCAGATCAGATTCCTTGATCCTCAGATTCAGCTACCTTTCAAACAAAACAAAACACCAAAAACCAAAACAAAACACTTGTAAGTTGAATATATACACTTACCAAACATAAAATCAGCTGGAACAGGAGTACCTATTTTTTCTCACAGATCCCCACCCTTGCATTAAGATATTGGATGAGGGGCTAGAGAAAAGGACAGCATGTTAGCAGATTAACACTCAAAGGCCAGACCCCAAAATACTTTCAAAGCAAACAGACCACACTGATACTTCAAATCAAATGCTTTTAAAGCAACCCCCAAACAGGTACCCAACAAATAGGATGTAAAAACCAGCATGGAATAAACAAATAGACCATCACCCAAGCCAAGAGAGGTCCACTCACAATATCTACCCAAGGTAGGAAGACTGGATGGTTGGGCACAAGGGGTCAATGCTGGTACCTAGCTCTGATCCATGTGTCTCCTTTAGTGAAAAAAGGATTCCGGACTTCTATATTGAGGCTACTGTTAAAGTAAACAAATACAGCTTTAACCTCAATGGGGACAGAGAGGTTTATTCCTGAGCCAAATATGAAGGATCATGGCTTAGTCATACAGGCTTAGTTCATTTCATATTCCATATTCTAATGCGGTAACAATACCATGAATTCTGTATAGTAACTTAACAAATAAGATGATAAAGACACTTTTTAAAATATGGTGGGCATATCAGATAGGTGGGAAACAGCATAGTGGGGGAATCTTGTTAACAGGCCTCTGATGCTGCTGTGGTGACATTTTTGTGTTTGAATCAGTGGAAGTGAGGGTTCTGTTCGTAAACCTTAAAAGATGTACTTACTTAATAGTCACAAGGATGGCAGGGCACATGCAGAAGCAGACAATGTATGGTTATCTGCAGATGCATGATTATGTAGAAAATCCCCAGGATCTATAACAAAACCTACTCTAATTAGTGATTCAGCAATTTTTACAATAAAAGATAAATGCAAAAATGAATTTATTCTTATGTATCATCAACATCTGGACACCAAATTTAAAATAGCGTACAATCACTGGAAAATGAGGACATAGTTAGCTACAGATCTAACATAAAAGCATAGGACTTAGAGGCTGAAAACTTTAAAATGCTGATAAAATTATGGCAGATCTGAATTAATGGAGAGACATACAGTGTTCATGGAATGAAAAAAATTAATGGTATTATTTCCAAAATGTTATATAAAATGCAGAGTAGCAGGAATAGCTGAAGCAAAACTGAAAAGGAAGCACAGGCAACAGTTCTTAAAGATTAACTTTTTTCTCCCTAGACATGGGTGGTCTCACTGTGTATTCCCAGATGATCTGGGACACACAAGAAATCTACCTGCCTCTGCTTCCCAAGTGCTGAGATTAAAGACATGCGCCACCATTCCCCTCCAAGACTTACTTTATAGCTGTACTGCTCAGAAGATAGACATATTCATCTGCAGTACAGAATAGCAGATCCTGCACATACTGTTTCTGCATATGAGTTTCTCAAATCCAAAAGCAAGAATGGAGGCAGGATGACCATACCAGCAAAATGGTGTGAGAACAGTCCTTCACAGGTTGAGAATTTTCCCTGCAATCTGTTTCTAGCGTCATTACAGAGTTAACTAAAGCAGATGTTAGATTCAATTTAAATTCCAAGGAAAAGAATAAGGGAATTCTACACTTGACTCAAACTCTACCTGGAGGAGAAACATAAATTGAATCTCATCAGAATTAAAAAGGGTTATGTTCAAAGAATGAAAAGGTAATTTTATGCAGGGAAAATATTTTAAAATCATATACCAGAGGAAAGAGTGGTCCTATAATGTATGGAGTTCTCCAAATCAGTAGTGAAATAAAGGATTTAGTAGAAATAGAATACAAGACTTGAGACATTTTATCAAGAGATATTGCAGATGGTACATAGCACATGAGAACATCTTCCATATAACTGACTCTTTAGGAAATGTGAACACACACACACTTAACAGAATGGATAAAATAAAAAAAATTGTAATAACAGCAAATGATAGCATATGATAGAAGTGGATCCTCACATATCGCTGTCTGGTGTGTGACATGGTACAGCTCTCTAGAAAACAATCAGGTGGTGCTTACAACCCTACACAGCAGCCACCACCCAGTAAACTAATTATATGTAAACTCTTGGGCATTTGTTCCAGGGAAATGAAAACTCTTGTTTATCGAAAACCTATTCACACATTATCTACAGTATGAAGTAGCTAGAAACTGGGAAAAGCCTGGGTAGGCATTCTTCCTTGGAGGGACAAAAGAGTCAACAGATAAACACACCTGTGACATTGCGCCCGGGCAGCAGTGAAAAGGACTGAGCATAAACAGGCTGCCCTAGTGAATCCCAGGAAGGTAAACTGGGGAGAATTGATCCCCAAGGATTTATACTGGACATCCTAGTTCAGTGTCATTGAAATTGACATTCTGGACAGAGAGAGCCAATGAGAGGTTGTGAAGGACTACGGAGTGGCTTTTGGAGGGATGTGGTTATAGCTCTGAGAATCACGACATTTCCTTGAGGGACTGTTTTGAGTCATAACTGTGCCAAGTGTTAATATCGGGACTCTGATATCCACATTGTCTTAGGAGGAAACTAGGTTAAGGGTATGTAAAGTATCTCTCTGCTGCTTCTGCAATTGCATGTGGATTTATGGTTACCTCAAAATCTAAAGTGTAGTTACAAAATGGGAGCTGCATCATACTGATGGTGTAAAAGGAAAAGCAGAGGAAGGTCACGGCAGAGAGGCCGTGGCCTCTGAGGACAGGGAGAGGTTGTAAAGACCCTCGAAGGCCACTGGGAGAATTCAGCTTTTCTTTGGATAGATTAGGAAACCGTTGCAGGATTATTTAGAGATTATGAATGGACTGTCCCTCACTGGATGGCTTTGCCTGCTATTCCAGGGGACCGGGATAGAAGGTGGCACCTGTTAGGTGCCATTCCATTAGCTCAGGGAAAACATGATGGCACTGCTGTCCAGGGTGGCAGCAGGAGAGTTGAGAGGGGAGTGGGTTCTAGGTGTGGTCTGATGCAGGGTTTTCACAGCCTGCTTGAAACCTTCGCTCTGTCCCCAAGAAGAACACCCTGCCCCACAACCGTAACATATATGCAGAGGGCCCAGCTCAGCCTCATACAGGGTCTGAGGTGGTCGCTCCAGTCTCCCTGAGCCGGGCTTATTGATCCTGTGGGCTGTGTTCTCATGGTGTCCTTGATCCCTCTGGCTCCTACAATCCTTCCTCCCCCTCTTCCTCAGGGTTGCCCTGGCTTTGCCCAGTGTTTGGCTGTGGGTCTGCATCTGCTACCATCAGTTGCTGGGTGATGCCTCTCCAATGACAATTGGGCTAGACATAAATCCAATCGTATAAGGGAGTATCATTATGGTGTCTCCGACTCTCTTGCCTGGACTTGGGATCCTTATTTTCCTACTGGGTGGCCTTGTTCAGCCTTGATATGAGGGTTTGTGCCTGCTCTTACTGTAACTTGTTGGCTATATTTGCTTGATATCTCTGGGAGGGCCACTTTTTTTTTTTTTTTTTTTTTTTTTTAAGGGAAGAGGGATGGGGGGATAGATCTGGGGAAAAGGGAGATATGTATGTTGGGGACTGAGAAGAGTGGAGAGAGAGGAAACTGGAGTCAGGATGTAATGTGTAAGATAAGAATAAAAAATAAAAAGAAATAAGTGTTTAAGTAGGGGCAGACAGAGATATTAAATAAGGTTGATTCAAAAACACAACTCTCAAAATCAAAATTAAGCAACCCCAAACTAAACTAAACCAAACCAAACCAACCAACCAACCAACCAACCAACCAACAACAACAAAATAAAAAACAAACCCCCAAACCCCTTGGCTATGCAGAACCATAGGACGGAAAGGCAGGCTGCCCAAGGTTGCTGCTTGAGCTCGTCAGATGGGAGACAGCAGTGAGTGCTGCCCTAGGTTTGGTTTTAGTTAGGGTTAGGATGCAGTAAGTCAGTTAGGACTGACTTAGACTTGTCGGATGGACAGGGCATACAGGAACCAATGCCCAGGACAAGGCTAGATCAAAGTTTGTTGGAAATGTACAGTTTCTGGAGGTGAAGGCAGGCTTGGTCCAGGGTGGAGCACTGTCTGGCTGGAGGGAGGGTCCTGGTGACAGTTCCGATGAGTAGCAACAGCTGACAGTGCTGATAGTTGAGGTAGCTTGTAGCTTTACTGCAGAGAAAGTTAAGGCAGGGGAGGGGGGTGACTCACAGGGGAAAGCGATTTTTTTTTTTAATTTTAATTTTCAAGACAGGGTTTCTCTATGTAGCCCCGGCTGTCCTGCAACTGACTCTATAGGTCCTCCAACTCAGAGATTCACCTGCTTCTGCCTCCCAAGTGCTGGTATTAAAGGTGTGTGCCATGTACCACAACTCCTGGCTTGGGTAAAGTGATTAGTAGGCAAATATGAGACTTGAGTTCGATTCTCGCACCCACATGCCAATCTAAGGTAGAGAAGCAACTGAGGAAGACATCTTAGCATTGACCCCCGGCCTCACGCATTCACATGTGGTAAGAATGTCACACAAGGTGGATATTTACCACATGCAGTAAGGAAGTGGGTACTCAGGATGAAAGTAGGACCAAGCAGGGATTTTTTTCCCCCACAAAGGTAATTTCATATTAATTTTTTTTACATACAGAATACATAATGATGAGTGTCATAGTGATTTGTAATGTTTATTCTTGAACCTGCCATTGCCTTTTCTCGTCTCCATCCCCCTCATGCTGGGCTCATTTTTCCCTACTTAGTTCTTTTCTCGTCTGTCTGTCTGTCTGTCTGTCTGTCTGTCTGTCTGTCTGTCTTTTCTGCTCTGAGTCTCTGAAAGAGGAATTTTATATAAATTTAAAAATTCTTTTGTAAATATTTATTTATGGCATGTGCATGTGCCGCATACACATGCTCGTGGGGCGTGTCCATATTTGTAATGCTCCTGTGTGTGTGCACATGTGTGTATGCGTGCCCACATTCAATGTGTATCATGGCACACATGATTTTTAACCTGAGTACTAAGAGTACTCCTCATGCCATTCAGAATTTGTGCTCATTGGCCCAGTATTTGCTGTGTGATTAGAGGACAACTTGTGGAAATGATTTCTCTCTCTCTGTCATGTCGGCTGAAGAGGACTGAGCTCAGCTTGTCAGTTGAGTTGCGGTGCTTTTATTGCTAAGTCATCTTGCTGGCCCCCTAGAAGCAGACATTTTTAAAAGTGCAAGATATATGAGCCATTGTTTGGTGCGAGCGAGGATCTAGCTAGCTGCAGAGGAGAGGCTGCCGGAAGTGCCCCTCCCATCCCTGCCGCTGTCCCCAAGCCAGGCGCCTCAAGGAGATCTGAGGGACTGCTGGGTGCCATGGAGGAGGTAATGGGATAGGGGACAGATGCAGGCAGGATTGGAGACATAAAACACTGTCTAAGTGAAGGGCAATTGTATTTGAGGTAATTCGAAGATTGACAGGAAATTCATAAGAGAATATGGAGTTCCATTTGCTATGGTAAGGGATCGCCTCGTCCATGGCTTCCTGACCTGTGCAAGAACCGCACTTGCTGCTGGCACGGTTCCAAAACATGAAATGTAAAATGGAATTGAATAATCTCTCCTAAATCAATTTTGTGAGCCAAATGACCTACAAAGCTGTGTGATATAGTGCAGGTGTACAGCACAGAGAACGCTGTCTGCGGGATACATTACAGCAGGGTCTGAAGATAACCAAATGCTGCCTCCTTTCGTTTCTGGAACCTGCTCTCTAGCTCACCTCCACCAAGTGGTCGGTGCTTGTTTCTGTTTGCTTTGGAGCACTGACTTGAGTCCTGAGGGCCTGGGTGTGGGGAGAGCTCTCTAACCAGTCCTCCTTATGAGCCCTCACTTTGTGTCCTGTGGGTGTGGGGCGTGGATGCTCTTAGACTGCTTCCTGAAAGCGGCCTCCTTCCTGTGTTTCTACCATGTTCCTGTTTATACAGGTCCTGGAAACAACCGCCTTGGAGCTCAGGGCTTTATCCTTAGAAACAGAGGTCTCCTAGTCAGGTCGATGCTGGACCCAGACTGGAGTCTTGGCTCCAGCTGTTGACTTTGAAGGTGAGACATGGTCAGCTCTTCTTACCAGTTAACATACTGGACTACATAGAGATTCCTTTGCTCACTTGGCTGGACCATCCTCAGTGGGCATGGAGACGATGGACTCTAGCTGTTCCTTAGGGACCAACAGTTAATGGCTGTTTTTGTTTTGTTTTTCTTATTTACGTGTTTGTTTGTTTGTTTATTTGAAATTCCTGCGATAACTGACAGCCCACGTCTACCTAACTTCACTTTTTAAGGCATTTCCAGGGCTTTCTAGAACTTGTTTGCAGGAAAAGCAGCTGCCAAAGTGGACCTCTACTGGAGATGTCAGCTGTCTGGGACCACCAGGGACCAGGGATCTGCATGTGCTTTTGTGTTTTATAGACTACTACCATGCAGGCATTGAGCTGCCAGCACAGTCTTTATTTAAACTTAGAGATCTACCTTCCCCGTGGCAGCAGGAACACTGGATGCAGTGGATCTAAGCAAGTCTTTTCCTGGAGCAGAAAAAACTGGAGAGATTCTAGCCTGGAAAGGCAGAATCTCTGTGTGTAGGGGGTGGCGATCATAGCCACTGGTATGACCCCATAACCTTAGCCTCCAGGAGTGCTGGCGACTCTGTCTGCCCTGCTTGTCTTCAAGCCACTGATCTGTAGGCTGGAGTCCTGAATGTGATCACTCCCCTGACAGTGCAAGCTTCCCTCCTTTCCTTGCCTCTCTGTACTTCCCAGTTCTTTATCAATACTTTCTGGTCCTCCCTCTTCCTAATTACCCTTCTTTATATTTCCTCCTGTCCCTCCTTTGAACTTGTCAGTGCTATAGAATGAGGATGGTTTGGCTTCATCAGCAACCACTGGTCCAGGGGGCACAAACAGTGGCATGAGGAGGCCTCTTAGTGCATCAGCTGAAGGGGCAGGGAAGGGATGGCTGAGGTGCTTATGGCTGGGAGGCCCGGGTGGCTCGTCTGCTCTCTGAAGCCCTGGTGCTAGCTCTGAGGCTCAGCACAGCCCACTTCGGTACCTGAATGTGCACATTCCTGGCTCTAAGAGGGAAAGGGAGGGAAAGGAAGGGAAAGGAAGGGAAAGAAAAGTGGAAAGGGAAGGAAGGAAGAGGGGGAAGGAGGATGGATAAATGGAGGTAGTAAAGAAAGGTAGAGGAGGGAGGGAGGGAAGGAGGGAAGAAAGGAAGGAAGGGAGGGGCGCCCATCCGAAGAGCAGGGCGCCGAGTCCAATAGGAGCCCAGAAAGGATGTGGCTTGTCTTCAGAGACCAGGCCAGAGCTTCTCAAACTCTAACGTGTACAAGACCCCACTGAGCTTTATTTTGCATGTGAATGATTTTTGTGCATGTATTTCTGTGCATCATGTACATGCATTGTCTGTGGAGTTCACAAGAGGGTGTTGAATCCCCTGGAACTGGAGTTACAGATGGTCATCAATCACTGTGTGGGTGCTGGGAATCAAACTCGAGTCCTCTGGTAGAGCAGTCAGTGTTTTACTATCTGAGCCATCTCTCCAGCCCATCTCCTGAATTTTAAAAATTGCAGTCTAGATCCAGTAGATACGGGGGTGGGGAGTCTGCACTTTTTATGTCCATGCTATGAGAGGCTCTGGCTCAGACACATGGTCCTCTGCAGACATAATCAGATTTGCTCCAGAGGGTGGCTGCCAAGTACAGATTGGGTTACAAGGGTCATGATATCTGAGAGCAGTGGAGGTTCTGCAGGAGGGGAGAGTCCTGCTTTCCTGTGTACTGCCTGCTTGCTGTTATTAGGTTCCTGTGAGCCTAGGTGGGGAAGTGTCAGGAGTCTCTGTGCTGAACGATCTGCTTAGGTCCAGAACCCCCTCCTCGTCCCAGGATCACCCCAGCATCACCCCAGCATCACCCCAACACTGGTTCTGCATCCCTGGGCAGCCAGCTGGCTGCTCACAGGGGAGGTGGACTCTGAGGCTTAGAATGGCCGAGATGTGCACATCCCTCGGGGCCAACTCACTGGGTCTTGATTTTCCTCAGCTTCTCTGACTTCAGAGTCCCTGTTTACTGGAAACAGCAGGACTGAGAAGGCGAGCCTGAACCCTGCTCCTTCTCCATGCTTCTCCTATGACTCCACTATGTACAGGCCTGATGTTTGGAAAGAGTTTTAGACCAGTCCTGTGGGAAAGGAATGTATTTAGGGTCACAGGGTGGGTGCTGTGAGTGTGTGTGTGTGTGTGTGTGTGTGTGTGTGTGTGTGTATGTATTGCAGCAGCCTGTCTCACCGAGATGAGTCATATTCTGGTCATCCTGAAGGTGTCCTGAAGCTTGTGGGTTGTCTGGTGGGGGAAGGTATATGTGGAGGGGATCAGAGGGAATCTGAGGGCTTATACAAAATCTTGCCCAGATTAAATTGCTTGTGGGATGTGTTTGTGACATAGTTTTAACCAATAAGTCAGGGAGGACAGCACCTGAGGTTTGGACTTCAGAGTCGTTTATCAGAACCTCCCATGTTCAGTTCATAAAGTGAAGGGACCATCTGTAAACTAACGTACCTTATTATTGATAATGGAAAGAGTCAGTCTCATTTAAGTAGAGCCAGAAAGCCAGTCAGCATAGCATGTGGAAGGGAGAGTTTGATAGAGAAAAGCAAGGGTTAATCCCTTCCTGGCTCAGAAATACCCCTGAAGGGTACCATCCTGGAGCTAATGCATATTGATGGGTGTGACTCATATGGCTCTGGAAGCTTTTAGGCCCTGGCCCTGTTTCAAGACGGACTCCAGACGCCACTGCCTGATCTTTCTCTGGTAGGAAGAACCCTTTGTCCCTGTAGGGGCCTTTGCACCACTCAAGGAAATGTTCATTGTCTAGAGAGCTCTGCTTGTGGCTGGGCGTGGCTGGGCGGCAGGTCCACTGGGCCCATCTTCAGCACTGTAGCTATAGGCAGAGGGAGGGACCCTGAGGACGAGCTGTGGAACTTCAACCTGGGACGTATGGTCGCAAAGACAGGCTGACTCCCTTGCTTGCTAGCTAGGGGACTTTAGTGCAAACTGCTTAGCAGTCTTGAGCCTTAGTTTCTAAATCTGTGAAGAGGAAAGCAAGAGTGGTCTCAAATCTGCTGAGTTGGTGTGAGAGTACAGCAGTGTACAAAGAGACAGCACGCATGGCAGGCATGGCAGATTCTCTCTCTCTCTCTCTCTCTCTCTCTCTCTCTCTATATATATATATATATATATATATGTATGTATATATGTTTAGTGTTAGTGTTCTAGGCTGAATGTTCAACATTGGAATTAGGGAAAAGCACACCTGATACTATGACAGAGAAAATACAACTTCTTATACTACGAGTAACCCAGTGCCCCAGATAACAGCTCTGAGCTGTCTGCCACTTGGACACACCTCCCCTGTGGACACACCTTTGCCCTGTTTTCTGTGACAGGGTTTCAGGATTTAATGCTGCTGTGAAAAAGTTGGATTTCTCCCTCTAGGAGTAGATAGGGACCAGCGTCTTTTTCTTTGATCCTGTTTTTTTTCTTTTAATTTTTTAAATTTATTTTTATGTTTATTTTAGAGTTGTAGACTTCTAGAACCATTGCAAAGATTATAGAGAAAATCTACATACTCCATATCCAGGTTGTCATTTGATGTTGGCAAAGCACACTTGTCTTGGTTACCACCATCGCAGAGGTGCTGCTACTAAGATCTGTTCTTGAGGATTCCTCAGTTTCCCTCTCTTGTCCTTCCCTCTTCCAAGGTCCCATTCTGGGGACACATTACAGGCAATCCTCATCTGCTCAGGCCCTCCCTGGGGTGGGGGATGGCTTCTCACACTCCCCTTTTTTGTTGTTCCTGAAGATACACACACACACACACACACACACACACACACACAGGTGATGGTATAGTAAAAAGATACAGATACAGAAGTCAACTGAAAGAACTCCCAAAGTCAAAAGTTGGAATAATTTGAAAAATAAAGGAGTATAAAACTATAAGCCAGAGTATAAAATAAATGACTTCATACCAATAAATAGGAATGAATACCCAAATCTCCGAGGGTAATTCCAAAGTGTGCATAAAACGCCTCCGGGCTCACTGAAGTGAAGCACAACTCCCTAGACGCGTTCCTTGCACTCAGAGATTTTTTTCCCAAATAGACAACACCCGCCACACTGGGGCCTAGAAACATATCCCCAGCTCGGGTTCAGGTCCACATCTCAGTGCTAAGTTGGGCTGACTGTGTGCTTCCTTATGTGAGACAAAATGATGCTCCCAAGTTGCCTTCTTCCCAACACCCAGGACCCTGAGCCACTTGCAGTGGACCCCAGCAGGTGTCAGCTAAGAATATTGTGAAAAAAGTCAAGGGCATTAAAAACTGGCAGAGTGAGGGCTAGAGAGAGAGCTGGCACTTAAGGACACTGCTGCTCTTCCGGAGGACCTAAGTTCAATTCCCAGAAGCCAAATGGTGGCCCACGACAGTCTGAGGCAGTCTGAGGGACCCCATTTATGGAGAGAGAGAGAGAGAGAGAGAGAGAGAGAGAGAGAGAGAGAGAGAGAGAGAGAGAGAGAGAAAGTATGTGTATGTGAGTGTGTGTGAGTGTGTGTGTGTGTGTGTGTGTGTGTGCGTGCGCGTGTGTGCGTGCGCACACTGTTAAGGACTTCTTCCTCCCTAGGTTTTTATGGTCTAGGCTCACTTTGTGTATTTCCTGCCCCTGTCCTGGGATCATCCACATCTCTAAGGAATCCTTGTTTCTTTTTATGAGCAAATAGTAAAAGAAGCCACTATCAGAGTGTTGAATCTAATTGCTCTATGGGATTTTGTTGCTTTTGAGTCCTCTTGCTGACTGACCTGTGGAGCTCCGTGTGTCTCCCAGCCTCTAACTCTTGCCCTTTGCCAGTGGATCACTGTAGCCCTTCTCTTGCTGGTGAGTAAACCCTCCATCTAGCAGGGAAGCAGCTGGTTTCCACTGTCCACCAGGCTGCATTGCTCAGCCCAGCAGATATGCAGAACATGTTGGAACTGTTAACACATGTTCCCTGAGAAATAGCCTTACCAGCCAGAACACAGGCTTGAGTGGACTCTGTCTCACCTCTTACCTAATAGACCAGTCATCTCCAGAATGCCTTAGATGGGCACTGTTGACCCAGCCCTGTAGTGAGAAGTTTCACTCTTTCTGTGGTAGTTAAGGCTGTATTATCAAATTCCACATCCTGTCTTAGGATGATTCTCCAGTGTTCTGGATTATTCCTGAAAACACTTCACAAAATCAGGTTTACTTTTAATGTTGCAAAATTCTATAACTTTTTGTTAATTGCTTTGTATCTTTATAACTGTCATTACAGTATCATACAGGACAGTTTTACTGCCCTAAAAATTCCTTACTCTATCCCAGTCACTGATAACTACTGATCTGTTTTCTGGTTTATTTTACTTGTTCCAGAGTGTTATATTGTGGGAGTCACACAAAACGTAACTTTTCCAAACTGTCTTCTTTCACTGTGGTACTCATTTGTTTATGAATCAACTGTGTCTTT
Source organism: Apodemus sylvaticus (assembly GCF_947179515.1). Taxonomy (NCBI): domain Eukaryota; kingdom Metazoa; phylum Chordata; class Mammalia; order Rodentia; family Muridae; genus Apodemus; species Apodemus sylvaticus. The sequence goes on from NC_067490.1 coordinate 10,728,939, forward strand.
GTAGCTAGTCAACTCATGTCTTTTTTATTGCAATAAGAGTCTATGAATGGACCCGCCTGCTTACCCATTCACCCATCGAAAGAGAGCTTGGTTGCTTCCATTTTTGACAGTTTAAATTAAGCCAGTGCTAACATTTGTGTGTAGGTCTTTGTGTGAATGTTGTCTCATTTGGGGATATTCCAGGAAGCATCATGGTGGGGTGCTATGGTCAGAGCGTGTTTAGTTTGTAGGAAGTGGTCCAGTTGTCTTTGAGTGGCCCCAGCTCTGTCTTACTTCCTGCCTGTACCACATGCGGGGTGAGAGTTCCTACATCTCTGCTAGTGTTTGTCAGGTATTGTTGGTTCTTTGTATTTTAGTTCTTGTAGGTATAAAGTTATATAGCTCATTGTTTTAATGTGTCGCTCCCTGACTTTGCTGGGTTTTTATCTGGTGGCCCAGTCTTGAAAACTGATTCTCTTGGGCCTCTCTTCCCCCAGATGACTTGCCCCTGAGTCTCCTGCTGACAGTGTAAACAGTGGTCTGTGGTCGGTTAGCTTGATTTGCTCTTGATGTCTACATACCTGCAATAATTATGACTACACATTTCTAGTGAGGTTGCTTCTACTGTGTAATTCATTTGCATGCTATTGAGCCTTTGCAGTGAAGTGTCCATATAGGTCAGGAGAATTTGGGGGGTGGTGAATGTCTAGACTATCCGTAGTTCCAGAGCCCCAGCTTGCAGCATGCTGCTACTGCTCTGACACTGAACTTGGCCTCCTTTGATCTTTGACAGCAAAGCCCAGTTAGCCAGTACCTTGGCCTTTCTTTCCATGTCTCTGGCATTGGCTTGCAGCCTGCCTCTACAGCTTGCTGACCATAGTGTGTTTGGTGCTCCATCCAAGCTGGGCCGAGCCTCTGACCTTGCTTGTGGTTTCCCCCTGCCAAGTTTGCCCTTCAGAAGACTATATGCCTAGTTCTGTCCACTTGTCGACGGTGCCTTGTCTTTTACATAGTTCCGCTTTACCTGAGAGGAGGCCATGTTTGCTTTTGCACCTTATGAGGGTGGAGGTTTTCATCCAACCAGTTATCAAAGATGCCTATGAACCTAGCTTCTCTCCTTGAAGTGTGTGACTCCCTGAAAATGTGCCCACACCCCTGACTCCCTGCTTGCTCTGCTGCCTTTCAGGAGAGTCCCGCCTGCATGGCTTGAGCTAGGGGTATGCAGTGGGTAGGACTCCAGTGTCCCCCACCTCCTCTCTGCTGTGGCAAACAGGCCCCTGGGGCCCTATTTCCACAGCAGCACTAAGAAGCATGGTAGCAGAGATGTCAAGCACGGTGGTATGTGACTGTCAGCAGTGCTTGATCCCTTTTGTCACAAGCAGATCCCTGTGCTGGGGAGGGATCCTAATCATAAATCTGCTCCAACAGCTCCTCTCAGGACATTTTCTGACGGGGAGCTTTGTTAGCTCTGTTTTGTAATGCTGTCGTAGTTACTTTTCCTGTTGTCATGATAAAGTACTCCAACAATAGGGCTGGAGAGATAGCTCAGTGGTAAGAGCTCTGGCCGCCCTTCCAGAGAATGAAGGCTGGAGTCCCAGCCACCCATATGGCAGCTCCCAACTGCCTGTCACTCTGGTCCTAGCAGGTCTGTTACCCTCTTCTGTCCTCCATGTGCATAAGGGACACATGTGGTACACAGACATACACATGGACAAAACATTCATGAGAAAGTTCTTGGCAAAAGCAACTTAGAGTTTGTTTTAGCTCATGGTTGAAGACCACAGTCTACTGTGGTGGGAAGTTTGATGGTCATGGTGACAGGAGCTTGAAGCATTGCACCTGCAGTCAGGAAGCAGAGGATGAGACATACTCTCTGTCTTAGTTAGGGTTACACTGTTGTGAACAGACACCATGATCAAGGCAAGTCTTATAAATGACATTTAAGTGGGACTGGCCTACAGGTTCAGAGTTTCAGTCCATTGTCATCAAGGCAGAAGCATGGCAGCATCCAGGCAGGTGTGATGCAGTAGGAACTGAGGGTTCTATATCTTTATCCAAAGGAACCCAGGAACAGACTGGGCATCCTCAGGCATCTAGGAGGAAGATCTCTAAGCCTATCCCCACAGTGACACACTTCTTCCAACAAGGCCACACCTTCTAATAGTACCACTCCCTGGGACAAGCATATACAAACCATCACACTATCTGTTCTCAGCCAGCCTTCTCTTTTGTGATGTCCAGGACTGAAGTCCTAAGAATAGTGCTGCCCATTTTTAGGGTGAGTCTTCCCACTTCAGTTAGTGATTTCAAGACAATCTCAAATAGTCATGGTCAGAGGCTAACCTACCCAAGATAATCTCTCATAGATATGACTGGAGGTTTGTCTGTAGGTGACTGTAGTGCCTGTTGAGTTGACCAACACCACCAACCATTATAGTTGGTGTGATAAAAAACAAAAACTAAAACCACCATGGTAAAGTAACTTACTGGCAGGAAAAGTTATTTTGGATAGTAGTTTGTCTGAAGGCATGCAGTTTGTGGTGGCTAGTCTTGGTTATCAGTTTCACACACCTGGGAAGAGGGGCCCTCAGTTCAAGAATTTTTTTCATCAGATTGGACTATGGCCATACCTGTGGGTATGATGTAGAAGGACCCAGCCAAATAGTGGGTAGTGTCATCCCCTGGCAGGTAGGCAGGCAGGCAGGCAGGCAGGCAGGCATGGGCTGTTTAAGAGGGCAGCTGACCAGGAGCAAGCCAGTTAGCAGCACTTCTCTATGATTTCTGCTTCAGTCCCTGCTTGAACTCCCACTGGAACTTACCTCCACGATGGACTGTGACCTGGAAGTGTAAGCCAAATAAATCCTTTCCTTCCGCAAGTTGCTTTTGTTCAGTGTCTTATTACAACAACAGTAAAGTGGAGCATAGTCCATCATATAGGGAGGACATGGCACAGGCTGCTTCATGGGGCAGGAGCGTGCTCCTCATATCTAAGCAGATTAAGAAATAGGGCAGGAAGTGGGGCTAAGATGTGATTATTAAGGCCCACCCCCTCTTAGAGTTCCACTTATCAAAGCTTGTAAAAATTCTACTTTTCCTTCAGATGCTTTCAGCTGGGGACCACATGTTAAAACATGTACGTTTATAGGAAACTGTTAGAGTTTTTTTGTTTGTTTGTTTGTTTTGTACTTTATTGGGTTCTTATATCTTTACCTCCCTTCCAACCTTTATTCCACCAACACTAGATAGGAGAGAAAGATTAGAGGGAAAGGGGAACGTAGACCCCCTTAGGCTACTTCCTGCTGATTAGGGGTGTTGGGTTCCTAGGGCAAATCTAATCTTTATCATCAGAATATCTACCAATCCATCAAGAGCAACCCAGCAAATTCAGCAGCAGGGGGAGGCTCACAGGCTCTCTTGGAACTCTCCCATTTATACCCTCTCCAGTGTCCCCAGAATTAAATTATCTGTAGCTGGCAAAAGTCACGCCCCCACTAGTGCATGAGGCAAATCATAATCACTTGCTGTGAAGCAGCCTCTTATCCTACATCTGGGATTAAAACATAAACATATTCACATAACATAACTGGTTTTTTTTTTTTAAAGAAACCAAAATTCTCACTACAGGGAACATTTTACATCTAAGCTATAACTAGAACCAACTAGATACTTCCTTGCTTAGTGTCATATTTCAGTATTTCCCTCATCAGCTGCCTGATGGCAAGAGTGTCCCATGAACAGAGCCACTTGGTCAGAAGTGGCTTGCTTTTGCTTTGGTGACTAGGGGGATGCTGAGTGTTTCTGACCCTGTGAGGGTGGTGGTCTGTGTACACACTCCCTGATGTACTTTCCCACAGTTTTTCTTTCTTTAGCAGTAATTGGACTCTCATCTCCCACTCAGAGAGCGCTTGGCTCTTTGGGAAAAAAAGAAAGTGGTTAAAACAAAGTACCCAGACATTCACATTAACCTAGGCCTTCAACAGTCATGGCCATTGGTGTCATTGCCTTTTACTTCTAGACCAGTCATCCTCAACCTTCCTAACGCTGTGACCCTGTAATATTTACTGTCCCTCATGTTGTGGTGATCCCAGCCATAAAATTATTTCATTGCTACTTCATAACTGTAATTTTGCTACTGTTATGAATTGCAGTGTAAGTATCTGATATTTAGGCTAACTGCTGGTATACAACCCTAGAGCGGTTGTGACCCACAGGTTGAGGACCATTGTTCTGTGTCTTGTTCCCTTGCAAGTTCTTCAAGGCAAATGGCATGCATGGAGATGTCCCCTCCTATAGTAACAATTCCTTCTTCTTGAATACCCTCTGAAAGCCTAGTATGAAAGGTAAACTAACTTTTTCCAAGAAGAAACAATATACATTAAGAACATGATAAAACTATAATACAATAGGCATAGTCTCTTGTCATTATGCAGTATTATATACTGCACACAATTATTTGTGCTGTAGTTTTATGGGAATGGCAGTATAGTGGATTTGCTTACACCAGCATCACAGTGCACGGGTAAGGCAGTGTACCGCGGCATCACAGTGGCTGCTGGACCACTGGGAAGCAGGACGTTTTCAGTTCCTTCATAATTTATGTTTTACTGTATTTCTCAGGCTGACCTTGAAATCCTAGGCTCAAGCAATTCTCTCCTGGCTCTGCTCCATTATTCTCTGAAGAGACTGCTGTGGTCTGTCACTGACTGAAACATTGTTTGGTGCTATATCACTGTATTTAATAACTAAGTCTCAGCCTATATAGAATGCTTACATACATATGCAATCACTGAACTGCATAGAGAGGAATTGGCTGACTCAGAAGGAAAAAATGATATGTAGTCATGCATATGCAATCATGTGAGCTGTTGTATTCTTTCTAAAAGAATTGGTTGATCATATAAACACACATAAAATAATATTGAAGGTTTAGTCATATGGTCATATACAAAACCTGTAGTCTATAGAGAATATATAACACCTTGAAATATGTGAAACATTAAAGAAAATCTGTTCTTATATTTGTTTATAAGGTAAATCTCAAATTCAGACCATTTTCTTTGACCAAAAGGGTCAAGTGAGAGTTAATAATAAAATTGCAGAGAAGGAAAGCTTATGTGTTTGGTATTTTAAAAAAAAATCTTTCAAATTACATAAATCAGAATAGAATTATCTAGTACCAAATGATTAACAGGGTCAATAAGACTTACAGAAAACATAGTACTCAGAACGAAATTGGTATCTTTAAAATTATGTATTTTAAAAAGATAAGAGTTAAAATAAAGTTCATGTTACCAAGTAAAAAAGCTAACAAGATAGGAAAAAAAAAAAAACCCGGAGGCTAAGAAAAGAAATTATGAATGGGAATACACATCATCATTCTGACAGTGTAAGTATGAGTGACATTCCGATTTGCTCTGTCACTGAGCTAGCTATCCCTTGGGTATAGACATGTGTACCCCAGGCTGCCCTTGAAGTTGAAATCTTGCATCTACCTCTGCCTCCCAAATACTAGCATTATTTGAGTTATGGGGTTATGTATGGGAGTGTGCACTATCACTCCTGTGATGCTGATTACAATTTGGATGTTAAGCCTTGAATTTTGGATAAATGTCACTTTGTCATGCTGAATAATCCTTCACATGCACTTCTGGATTTAATTTGTTAGTACTTTGTTGTGCTTTGTCTCAGCCTTTATGTTTGTCTTAGGCTTCTTCGAGTTAGTTTTTAAATATGTTTTTGGTGTCTGACTATTGCTGACCTCATAAAATGTCATAGAATGGAAGAGGATGACATATCCTTTTGTTCTTTGGAAGAACTGGGGAAGAACTGGTGGTGTTCATTTAAAAAACAAAAACAACAGGCTGGAGAGATGGCTCAGCAGTTAAGAGCACTGACTGTTCTGAAGGTCCTGAGTTCAAATCCCAACAACCACATGATGGCTCACAACCATCCATAATGAGATCTGATGCCTTCTTCTGGAGTGTCTGAAGACAGCTACAGTGTACTTACATATAATAAATAAATAAATAAATAAATAAATAAATAAATAAATAAATCTTTAAAACTAAAACACTTTGGAGAATTTACCAAAAAGCTACTTGGGGGAAGTTTTTTTGTTCTTGTTGTTGTTGTTGTTTGTTTGTTTGTTTTTATGAGTGCACTGTGGCTGTCTTAAGACACACCAGGAGAGGGCATTGGATCCCCTTATGGATGGTTGTGAGCCACCATGTGGTTCCTAGGAATTAAACTCAGGACCTCTGGAAGAGCAGTCAGTGCTCTTAACCACTGAGCCATCTCTCCAGCTCCAGAATTTTTTTTTTTCATTTCTTAATTCAATCTCTTTGTTTCAAGTTTGTTTATATTTTCTATGGTTAGTTTTTATTTTGTTTTGTTTTGTTTTTGTTTTTAGTTTGTTTATAGGAATTTGTTAATTTCATCTATTTTGTTGCTAAAAATTATTTTCTGTGTGTCCTTGCCCTTTGTTTCTTGATTTTACTGATTTTTAGTCTTTTCTTTTTTGTTTTGTTTTTGTTTTTGTTTTTGTTTGGGACAGGTTTGCCAGTGGCCTTTGCAAGGTGCCAGCTTTCGATCATGTTTTTCTGTCTCTTCATATATTTTTTTATCCTAAAATTTACTGTTGCTTATGATTGAATGGAGTTGAAGTTTCTGTCCCTTTCTAGTTTTTGGAGGTAGATGCTTCACTTACTGAGCTGCCATTTCTCCTTGTCAAATGTAGGTGGTTTTGCTGTGGTGAACTCCTGCCCTGCCTTCCGGGTAGCTGGCTGCTGGCTCCCGACCCTGAGCTCTCGGTGAACCTGGGAAGGGGATGAGAATAGGGTAAGTTAAAAGGGCCTTCTTACTGTGTGCTGTTCTTTACTACAATATGGTTGTTCTTGAATAAAGGACTCTTAGATTCCTCCAACCTTTTGTTTCCAAAGTTCTTAAACAGGTAATTGGGAAGAATTTTACTTTGTTTATATAGAAGAGAGGGTGCTGAAAGCAATTATTCTCTTCCATTCCCACTGGCATTAGCAACTTGCCTAGAGTTAAGAATTAATAAAAAGAATATGTATATTACTATAAGGTGTTTTATGTAAATGAATTATATTGGCTTATAAATATCACAAGGAAGTTTGCCAGTAACTTTTGGAAAAGAATATAGTATAGGACTGCTGATTATAATGTCACACGTTCTCAGAAGCTGAGGAAGTTAAGCCTGTGTAGATGTAGTGGCGAGCCCACCACTTTCAGAGCTTCTAGACAGACTGGAGCCAAGTCCCTCTAAGTGAGGCTAGGCTATCAGAGGGTGTGCCGGGTATCCGTATACAGAGTGTGGAGACCAGTGGTGTCTGCAGCATTTCTCATTGAGCATTCACAGTGTTCTGAGCAAGGTCAGTTTGTCCCTTGGGTCCAGGCTTCTAGTTGAGGCTGAGGAAAGGGCTCTCTGCAGGGGAAAGCTCCTGGGTACCCGTCCATCGCTGCGGGGAGCAGCTGGAGTTGTATAGCATAGGGAATTGAGAAACCCCAAGAAGACCTGCATTATTGAAGTAGAGAATATGGACAAATGTTTTGTTTCTAACCATTACACCACATCTGGGAGTAAAAAGAGGACCAAATCTGTAAGGTAAAACCTAGCACGTGTCAAAGTTCATTCAGTAAAAGGAAACAGTAACCTGTAATGATGAGATGCAGCACCCACAGTTGCCAAGAGAGTGGGGAGGAGTGGTAAAGGTTTTTAATATCTGAGAGTCCTGGAACACTCACTATTTGTACTTTAAGACACAATAAGTTTAATATAAATACTAGCCTAAAATATATGTCTCTGTTAGTGAATTATTCTCTTAATACATTGGCAGGAACAGCATGCAAAATTGCAGTGATCAGGAAATTGATCTGAATTTAGATCTTTGGAGATGCTGGCATACATTAGTGTGCTACTACCCTTGTAGGACCATAGTAGCCTCACCTGCTGCCTTTTGTATTTTTGATACAAAGATAACTTCAGTGGCCCAGAAGTTGTATCTCAGATCTTTAGAGAGCGGGATATACTTGTTAGACCAGCTAGCTGGTGAACTAGACTATGTAGTTGCATATTCTGAGACGATTTAGACCTCGAGTTTGGTCTGATCTGTGTTTCAGAGTTGAAACAGAAGATTCTTATACACTTGCAGGCTGGGATAACTGAAACTCCGCCAGAGCTCCGTGTACGTGGAAGCTTTGTGGCAGCTTCAGACATTCCATGCCATCTTGTTAACTGGTAACCCTCCCCTTCAACCTGGTGGAGAGTAGCCATAGTATTAGAGTCTCAACTCTTGGGCTCAGGCACGTCCGTGAGTATTTCTGGAGGCTACCTTTGGTGAGAATTGGGCACAGACCATTATATACTAAGGCCACAGTGGTGTTCATCCCCACTCCAATGTTACCATGATTAGATTCATTTAAAAAATAATTCTAGTTTGAAAATCCCTGAGTTTCTTGTTTACAGTATACTCAGCTACATTGTTGGATCTTTGGTGTAACTTTCCTTAACTCCTCACACGCCTCATCACTTCCATCCGGCCACGCAAAGTCTTGTCAGATGTTGAGCCCGTATTTCACAATAGGAGCACGGTTACCAGCCAGCTCAGAGTGAGGCTGACCCTACCACTCAGAGCCAGAGCCAGTGCACAGGTGTGAGTCGCCCACCATCTTACTCACCATCGACTTGAAATTTGTAATACTTGTGCTTTGGCCATGAAGCACAGAGCCTGAGAGTGTCATCTTATGTCCTGGGATGGCTGTAGAATTTCCTAGGTTTCCAGAGGGCTCATTGTTCATGCATGTTAGAAACTTTAAAAAACATTTATGGACTTTGAAATTTACCCCCCCCCCCACCTACACACTTCTGAATTTACCTTTAGGATATAGTTAGAGAAATATTAAATTTATGTATAGAAAATACTCATTATAGTATTAACTGAAATAATTAATGGTTGGAAGCAATCACATAGCCCCAAATAAGAGGATTAAGTAGATGAGTTACTGTATTTCTATAGCACAGTGGGATATTAGATAGCAATTAATGTTCATAGAACTGACTCATGACGTGAAGATATACACCCAAAACACTGGCACCTTGGATTGCATGTGTAAAAAATAGTGAGTGCAACATAAAGTTACCCAGGTTTCTGTATGTCTGGTGCACGTGTAGAAAGGTGTGACTTTAAAGACCAAGGGATTACAGCTGGGGCTTTGTGATGTCTCTGTGGGAGGGTAGATCAATACTACTCAGTTTCTCACCTTTCTGAATTTTCTAAGTTTACGTCACTGGGCACATGCCACTTTTACATCTATGGGAGAAAGAACATATATTTTTATTGCTAGAGAATAATTATGTAACTATTAACTTGGTTTTTTAGTCCTTATAGAAATGCTGTTGTCTTTTAGTCCTTATAGAAATGCTGTTTTGTTTCAAGATAGGTATAATCATGGAAAATGTCTTAGGAGAAAACATGCCGCTCTCAGCACTTCTGTGTGGGAATTGGGGGTATTTCTTGTGCTTTCCTGTAATTCCCAAGGCCTCTACACACAGGACAGGCACACATCCTACAATGGCCTGTGCTTATGGAAAGCAGGGTGTGAGTGCTTGGCCTGCTGTCTGTGCAGGGTCTGCTTGTACGGGGAGCCAGCTGTGGCAGACTGGGGTACAGCTGATTTCTCTGTCCCTGATTGCCATGTGGTAGGTCGTCTGGAAAACCCAGAAGATGTATTTTTAGGCAGTGCTGGTGAGTGGGCAGATAGACCCAGGCTGGCAGTGAAAGTGACCCACTCAGAAAGCTGGGAAAGTACTTAGCAAGGAAGTTTAACATTTTAACATAAGTCCACATTCTGACACCAAATCAAAAACCCCTTTGCAAATCATTGGAGGCTTATCATAAATAAAATCCACCCATCTAATTAAAAAAAATTGAAATATGAGTATATACACCTGTGATGGTTTGTATATGCTTGGCTATTAGGAGGTGTGGCCTTGGAGTGGGTGTGGCCTTGTTGGAGTGGGTGTGGCCTTGTTAGAGTGGGTGTGTACTGTGGTGTGGGCTTTAATACCCTTGCCCTAGCTGCCTGGGAGTCAGTCTTCCACTAGCAGCCTTCAGATGAAGATGTAGAACACTCAGCTCCTCCTGCACCATGCCTGTCTGGATGCTGCCATGCTCCCGCCTTGATGATAATGGACTGAACCTCTGAACCTGTAAACCAGCCCCAATTAAATGTTCTCCGTATAAGAGTTGCCTTGGTCATGGTGTCTGCTCACAGCAGTAAAACCCTAACTAAGACGACACCTATGCCTACACTTACCTAATGTATAATCTATTGGATCTAATAGGAAAACAAAACAACAAAAATCCCTCCTCCCTAGATGTGGGCAAGGCACTGAACTTCCTTCTCCATGGTGGGTGTTCTCAGGCCTGGCTATCTGCATGGAGGGACGGGCCGCAGCCTTTGAGGGCTGTATCCTCCCACCCCACAGATGCGTCATGGCCACACATTGTCCTCACGATGCTATTTTTTGAGTTGGAGGAGTAAACAAGCTCATCCCCAACTATTTCCTTCCCGTTCCTCTGTTCCTCTGAGACCTAGAGTGCTAATTATTTAGAAATGGTAATTGTACCAGTGAATCTGTGGTGGGAATTGAGCCGGAACACCATCGCCTGTCCTCCCCCAGTAGGAACCCTTTTAAGCCCCGGCTTGTCCTCCTCCTGAATCTTGTCAGCACTGCAGAACTCTGTTCTGCTTTCGGAGGCATGGTAATGAGACACTCTGCCCCTAGATCTGCAGGAGTCAAGGTCGCTTTCCCTGTGTCTGCTTGGTTTGGGGAGTTCTTTATTGCCAACCATGAAGATCTCAGTGGCTGCAGATATATTTAGCAAAAATGGTACCCGTGAGTGCCCAAGCACAACATTTCCTGATGTATCCGTCCATAGACCAGTTCGGCTAGTCCCAAATCGTCATGGTGGCCTTTGGAGTGCTGGGCTAAAACCTCCCCCAGGGCAGTTCCGAAGTATTGCTGCTGGTCTCCCTCTGCCCTGTGCCTCTTGCTCATCCCTTCCTAATGGGAAAGGCTCCAGAGGACCACACTGCATCGGAGGGAGCCTCAGTCCTACCCTGCCACGACACAAACACAAAGCCCATGGAAGGCGTTAGCTGTGCCACTGAAAATGTGCCAATAACAAAGGTCTATTCAGTTTACGGTGGTGTGGGGTGGCAGAGTGTGGGCCCAGAGACCAGAGCAGGAGCATCTGGTGTTGGGTTGGAGCTTCAGAGGGTCTTGAACAAATCCCCTTTGTTAGCAGGCGGGACGCAGAGGACACAGCTAGATCCAGAGCAGTGTCTACTCTTGGTGCTTGGACTGGTTGGACTACTGTAGCATGCTACAAAACTGTATGCTCCAAAATAGGCTGGTTATAGATAAGAACTCAAGGACATCCCGTGACTGTGGGCCAGCCTAAGTGCTCTAAAAGCACTTTGCTTTTTCTTTTGCTTTATTACTTCCTGTTTTAGAAATATTACCCTAATGAAAAATGTTTCTGTTGTGGGTGAGTGGCTTCACATCACTCAGTGCTTGGGTGTATATGTAAATGCACTGTAAGTGTGTGTGTATGTGTAGTTCATATGTAAGCCCATGCCTGGCTCGGCTTGTGCCACCTGGATGCCTTTAGCACAGCTGTCACCTGGGTATCTGTCTGCAGGTGCAGCACCTGAATTCTGGACAGAGAACATCTGATCAGATCCTTGTGTTCTCATTATATTTTTTCTTCTTCCATTTAACTGAATTATCTAGTGCTAGATACATACAATGGCTTCTCCTTTCATTTGAAAAGTCTACTTCATTCTGTGATTTTTTTTTTAAACAAGAGAGAGAACATTATCAAATTTGGAGTCATACACTTTCTGGGACTTTCTGTAAACTCCTCCCCACACCCCCTCATTGTTCTTCAGTATGCTGTCCTCCAGGGACAGGCCCTGACCTGTGTTGGTCCCACTTGCTACCTGTCGTCTTTGTGTGTGCTTCCAGCAAGCCTCTGCTGGGCATCGTGCATGCTAGGCAAGGGCTCTGTCACAGAGCTTCCTATCCCCTTGGTTACTTTTAGGTGAGTTTTTAAACCTGTGTAATTTAGCCGGGATAGTCAGACCGTTTGTATTTAATATGGCTGTGCATAAGCTGGTCATTTTTGCTGTGGGTTTTCTACTCTCAAGTTTTATTAGATCCCTCTGCCAATTTTGGATTCATTTTAGTTTATGGCCAATTTGATCACCTTTACTATCTTATTAGCTATGTCTAGTTTTTTTTTGAGAGACAACTCAGGGATTGATTATTCACGACATTCACGGTATTCATCTTCAGTTTACTACAATTCATTTTAATGCACTATTAGTCCACACATGGTATAAGCCCTTACAGTAATCTATTTCCAGCTCAATGCACTTGCTCTCTAGGTTGTAATTATCATACACCTCTGCTTCTATATTATTATAAGACATTAGTATTATTTTTGCTTTAAACATTCGATTATCTTTGAAGACAAAGAGACATCTTTTATAGTAATGTCTTTTCTGTTTCCGATATCTTCTCTTCCTCTCAGTCTGGAGTTCTTCTTGGTAGTTTCCTTTTGTGTTTTGGACTTCTTTAAATGTTATTTGTAGTTCAGGCATGTTGGATTGGGAATTAGTTTAACTTGTGTTTGTTGGAAAAACTCATGGTTTTACTTTCATATTTGAAAGCCATTTTCATCGTGGCCATTGATGGTTTTTCCCTTCACTAGTCAGGGATAGCATTCCATTTGCTTCTGGGTTGCATTTTTCTTTCTAAAACATCCTCCATCTACCATGTCTGTGTTCATCTGTTTGTACATAATGTTTCTCTAATTTTTGAAATAAAATTTATTGTTTAGGTATAATTAAAGTATACAATAGTATCATGGGATATATACAAACGGCATAAAAGCTGCTGTAATTATAATTATTCTTTTTGTTTGTTTTTAGGCAATATCAGTTAAGTAGATTTTAATGCCTTTTACTTTTGTGGCACTTGAAAAAATAAATTTGTTCACATTTATTTGTGAGTATGTGTATACATGCACATATATGTGCACATGTGTATCAATGCACATGTGTGATGGTGTTGGTGTGGAGGCCAGAGGACTGCTTGCGGGAGTCAATTCCTCTCACTGTGTGGGTCCCGGGGATGGACCCAGGTCATTAGGCTTGGTGACAAGCACCCCCACTTGCAAAGTCAGCTCACCAGCCCTCTGGAAGCTTTTAGGACTTTCCTTTTAGGTAATTGATTATGATGTACACTGGTTTAATTTTCTTTATGGATCTATGTATTTACTTATAATTTTTAGCCAAATCTTTAAAATGCTTTGGGCTTTTTTTTTTTTTTTTTTTTTTTTTTTTTGGTCTTTTACTGCCCTTTGCATCTCTAGTTGAAACATGTCTCTAGTTTTGGAGAGAGATTTTTATAAAGAATCTTTGTGTGTTTCATTTTACAAAGTCTAGACCTATGCAGATTGTTCCATTTCTGCGTATCCCGTCTTCCATGGTATCTGGTGTGATGCTAATCCCATCTCTCATGGATTTTCATTTCACCCCTAGACACTCTATTCAGGACTTTCTGAAATATGCTTGTGTCTCCTTAGCATTTCATACATCATCATTTTTAACAAAATGCAATGTTTCTATTATGGTCACTTTATTGTCTTCATATACTAATCACTTTTGCATGATTTCTCAATATGTTTTTTATTGATCAAATACATTCTGAGGTGTGTTTTTTAAAAGAATATACATACTGTTTAATTTGTTTAGTTGGGATATATATAATTCAGTACTAAATCGTTAATAAAAACTAGTCACTGTGCTACTGTACAAATCAGTGTCTGGCTACATGGATGAAAGAGAGTGACACCCGGGCGTGAGTACCTTGGAGATGTGCGTGTTGGTTGGAGTCTGAACTTCGAGCTGTGGGTGATTCTCTGGATGCTGATTTTATATTAATTCACTGGGCTGAACTCGCATGTTTTATTCACTTTCTTTTTCTTTAATTTATTCTTCTTTCATATCTTACATCCCATCTGCAGCTTCCTCTCTTTCTCTTCTCCTGCTTCCCCCCTTCATCTCCCCTTCTCCCCCAGATCCATGCTGTCTTGGAAGGCCTGCTCTTTTCTGAAGGGAAACTGAGGTGTACTTTTTAACTATTGAATTTATTCCTTGAGAATTTCATAATGTACATGATGCACGCTGACTACTCTTACTTCTAAATCTCTGTCCCCCAATTATCCCCATCCCAGCCCTTTATCTTGTCTTCAGGATCTTACACACTTTCCACCCCAACCTCTGACATGTTGTCCGTGCCTTAGAGGGCTGACATTGAGGACTGAGCCCACAGGTATCACTTGTTCTTAGCATCTTGGCTCTACACTCCTTTAATAAATTACTTTGATAAAATTTGATATCTAAGATAATAGGTTACTACAACCTCTCTTTTTATATACAATTTCCAGTTTTCATTACTTTTTCTTATACTATGGCAAGACCAAACTGAAAGATATTTACACGGTTCTAATTAATGCTTCACATAGTCCTGTTTTAGAGATTGTGTCTTAGTACTGGATGTCTTATATTAATTTTTTATTTATTTGTTTGTATGCATATGTGAATGAGTTTGTGCACCATGAACTTACAGAGACCAGAAGAGGGTATCAGATCTCCAGACCTGGAGTTACAGATGGTTTCTAGCCGGCATGTGGGTGCTGGGAACTGAACTGAGGTGCTCTACATGTTCTACAAGGACAGGCAGTGCTCTTACCCACTGCACCGTGTACTTAGATCACTCACTTGCATGTCATGCTAGCATCTCTCTTTCTGATTCCTTGTGAAGCATCAAGGTCCAAGAAGAACCTGTGACTGGTTCAGAAATAGCGGCAGTGTGAGTCATGTCCTTTGCTTCTATCTATGAAGCCATGATGTAACAGAGGCAGTGTCCTCCTCTTCCGGTCCCATCTCCAAAGTCTGCTGATCCGACTGAATGGCCCAGCATGGGTCTTACAGTATCACATGCACTTGTAGAAGTATAGCCTGTGAGCAGTAGGAGTGGAGATGTCTCTGGCCCACAGCATCAGACATTCATTCTGGGTTCTGAATTGTGGCCCTGACTCGTCACACTGCCTTGAGATGATTCAAAATTTTAGTTTATTTATTTGTAAAATATGTAAAACTATGATTACATTATTTCCCCTTTGCTTTTCCACCCCTCAATTCTTCCCATGTTACCTTCCTCTCTTGTTCTCTCGAATTCATGACCCTTGGGCCGTTTTCTCTTTAATTGCAACACACACACACACACACATACACACACACACACACACAATACAGACTAAGATATATATTACATGGACTAATCAAAATGTAACACATCTATCTATCTATATATCTATCTATCTATCTAGGGTTAGGGTTATTTCTCCTATTTCTATTTAAGACTATTTCTCCTGCTCTCTGTATTTCTTAGTTGCTTTATTTAGATATGTTTTCCCTCCTGAAGTTTATAAAGGTTGTTTTCATAGTTTTTAGCAGGAGATTTGTTTTTAAGCACCCTTTTAGAAAACCTATGTAAGAATAATAGCTATTAATATTAATGAAGCACCTGCTTTGTGCTGGCAATCTCAACTATCTCCATTAGTAATTAGCCCCGTCCCTACAGTGCTCCTTCACACGGGTATGACTCTCTCTCCTGCCCCACTCCCAGGCTTAGAGAGTAAAGGCACTTTAGTGTTATTGAGATTGCAAGTGGTAGGCCAGATCTGAGACCATGGTAGTGAGATGAGAGCTCCCAGGTAAGCCTCCTACTGGGCCTGACAGCAGCCCTGTGAGGCTGTGGACAGTTCAACAGTCACAGATCACTGACCTCCCTGAACTATCACAATGGAAGAGTGCTCATGTATTCACAAGCCTCCCACGAGAGATGACAGGAAATGCTGGGAACTTGGGACATGTGTCGTACTGGAGTCGTAACTATTATGCAGAGAGCTTTTATTAGCAAGTTCCTGGGGCAATGTCTCCCTTTGTTCCTTCATTCACACATGTGCCTGATGTTCCTGGGAACAGCCTCCATGCCGGACACTCCTCCAGCATATTGACATCCCTGTTCAGGACCCAAAACATGACTGCATTCAGCTGATGTTGTATATTGTATGCCAGGCCATAAAGGAATCATGAAAAGGAGAATGTAGTGTTGGTTCCATGCCAACGTGGTAGTTAGAGTAGACTCTGGGATGATGGGCATCTGAGGACGGCCTTTCAGAGGGTCCTGGAGTGAGTGCCATGATGCTGGTAGATGAAGGCTTCTGTGCTCATGGGAATTGGCACAAGGGCTTTGAGGCATGCCCAGTGTGTTCACGGAGCTGTGAGGAGATATTACAGCGGGAACTGTATGTGCAAGGGCATGCGGAAGTGAGGTCTGGTGCTATCATCTTAGACTAGTGGTGAGTCTGTGTGGGACAGGGTGAGGAGAGAACATGGGGGACAAATATGGAACATGGGGCTGTGAGCCTGTGTTCTCTCTGTGCTGGAGTCTGCTTGTAAATGTGTGATGCTAACAGTACCTTTGAGAGGACATCCAAACAAGTCCCCGTTGCCTGAAAAGCACCTTTATAAATGTGCCAATCAGATCCAATTTTCACAGAAATCTCCAGGGAAGGCCTCTGGGTCTCTGGCATAGAAACACTTTCATATTTTTATGCCAGTTCCTCGTCCTGGCAGATGGAGGCCTTGAGTTTTGATCTGGCCTCCCATGCTGGAAATAAAGTGGACTGCTGGGCCAGAATCCATCACAGTTACCTCAGCCGTCTGCTCTGCACAGTGGGCTCAAAGCTAGTGACAAAGCAGCCAGGCTGAGAGCCTGGGGTGAGCTGCACAGCCTGAGCCATCAAGGCTGTGAGCAAATGGATTCTGGCGGGCTGTGGCAGGCAGGCAGGCAGATTCTGGAAGCTCCCAAAGGCCTGAGTCAAGTCGAGGCAGGAGCTTTTTAGTGGGCACCTGCGGCCTCTACTGCCAGTCAGGGGGGAGCTGTTAGGGGTTCTGAGCTGCTAGGAACTGAATACCTCTGCTGCCAAGGGTGATGTTGATTGGGCGCTACAGTTGCTTCCGGTGGGATTCCTGGCCCATGTGCCAAACCAGAACAGAGCTTGTGTGGAGCAGAATCTTCCGAGGGGAAGCGGTAGCTCTGCAAACACTCGGCTTCCATTTCAGCATTCCCTGAGAACCCCGCTATTTCCCCAGAGCCAGATGAACACTGCCCTCCCTAGAGAGGCCTGGAGGGCCCTTCCTGGGCTGTGAACCTGCAATCCGCTGTATTTTGTGGGCAAAAACTGATGCCCATTGCCCCTCAGCTGCCCCTCAGCTGCCCCTCAGCTGCTCCTAGTCCCGGCTCAGAGCTCCTTTGTCTCCCCTGTACTAACATCAGAGAAGTAAGAAAAAAACCAAATCCTTGGTTTAAAGATTTGTCTTTTGTTCTCTTAATATCAATTTGCTTATTTGCTTTTTATATTTTATTCAGATTGCTTTGAGTACTTAGAGGATTGGAAACATTTGAAATGGTAGAAAAGGTTTCAATACATTTCATTACTAAAGATGTAGATTTTTTATTGTTTGTTTGCTTGTTTGTTTTACCAAGGAGTTACTGAGTGGCCCCTTCTTGTCCTAATCCTGGTGGTGACGTGCCCCAGCGTCTTAGCGTCCAGGCATCAAACAAGCCCTTCACTTTGCTGAGCATATTGAGAGTCATTTAGACGGAGAATACAGGGCCGTGGGAGGCTGCACAGGCCTGCACACTGGCCTCCTGTAGCCTATTGGGCCAGGGTTTGGCTATGCCCTGGACCCTGGCCAGTCTCTGCAGCACTCCTGGCAGACTGACCTGCCTCTGTCACTCCTGTTTCCCTTCTTCACATTGCCATCAAATCAGATGTCAGGTGTCAGGCTCTGCTGAGGGCTACCTGCACTGACAGTGAAGAACAGAGGCACTTCTCCACCCTATCCCCAGTCCAAGGGCTCAAATCACTTCTCCACCTTTCTTATTCCTACACTGTAGCTATGTGCTCTGGCCTTGGGTAACATCCCCTCTCTTGTTTGCTTAGGGATATGTTCGTGTGACTCCTGGTGCTCCCTGTTTCCTGTGCCCTGTTTGCTAGCAGACCACTTCCCCTAGCATCCTAGATAGTTCAAGCTCTCTCCTTTCCTCACTCCCTTTTGGAGACACTATCTTGCTATATCATATACATTGTTCTCAAACTCATTACCTCCTCCTTAATCTAAGTACTGGGATTATAGATGTGTAATGGCACACCAGACTCGAAGCTCCCTTGACTTGAAAAAAAAAAAACACTCCCCCTCCCCCCGGCAAACTCAAATGGCAGATATATATATATATATATATATATATATATATATATATATATATATATATATTTTTTTTTTTTTTTTTTTTTTTTTTTTGGTGTTTTGGATTTGGTTTTTTCGAGACAGGGTTTCTCCTTATAGCCCTGGCTGTCCTGGAACTTACTCTGTAGACCAGGCTGATCTCGAACTCAGAAATCGGCCTGCCTCTGCCTCCCAGAGTGCCAGGATTGCAGGCGTGCGCCGCCATCACCACCCGGCACAGATAGAATTTATAATGAGCCCGGCCGCTGTCACTGCCTTCTCTGTCTATTCTTTGAAACAACCGATCAGCTAAATGGAGCTAAAGATATATCTTGGTGATAGAGCTCTTGTCTGGCATGTGTGATGGCCTAAAGACATCTAGCATCCACAAACAAGAACAGGTCAACTACCTAGCCAACCACCCAGCCAACCAACCGCCCACCCACCCAACCACTCAACCAACCATCCATCCAACTTAGGGCTGCAGAGTTGCTCAGTGGTCAAGAGCACTTTCTGCTCTTTTAGGAGTCCCCAGCCAGTATCAGGCAATTCGCTACACCTGTAATTCCAGCTCCAGAATATCTGGCATTCTCTTCTGCCCTCCATGGGCACCACACACATGTGCACACATAGGAACAGAGACTCTCACATAAATGAATAATAAAAATAGATCTTTTTTAAAAATTCCCTAAAATTTGACAGACACACACAACAACCACATGACAGAAACATGTGTGGCACCTTTGTGAATGTGTATACATGCATGCATGGGGTGGAGTGGGCACATTTATGTTTGTAAGCAGTACATGTGAATTGTGTATGTACTGTATATACATGTAGTTCATATGTGTCCATATATATATATATGCTTGTTTGTGTCTGTGTGCACGCACATGCATGTATGCATGTGCTAAGCAGTACTAGGTATCGTCTAAGTCTGAGGAATGGTGCTATTTGTCTACCTCTGAGACTAGAAGAGGCAGTAAAAATGGAGATGAGGTAGGAAATGGATGCACAGCCTGTTTGAGAAGCAGTCGCCTGCTTAACTCCCTCCAAGACTGGCAGAAGAGTAAGGAGCTTGCCCTAGAAATGACCTAGTAGCCTGTGGGTGCGGCAGGGGAGTGTTCTAGGCTGACAGTAGGGCCCCACTCTAGTGGGTTTCTGATTCTGGGAACCTAGGATTGCTATAGGGGAGAGGGGGCTGCTGGAGTGACTGAGTTCAGCTGGAGGGTGTCCTGCTTCCAGGAGCTGCAGCCCAGGAAGATGCCAGGGGTCAGAGCTGCTCCAGTGTCTGAGCAAATCTGAGGGCAGCTGGGCCCCTGAGTTTGGAGACGAGTGATGTAGGGTATGTGGAATGAGAAGCAAGCCATATTTTGAGATCTGAGAAGGGCTTAGCACTAGGTGAGGAGAGTCATAGTCAGCATTGAGGATGGGGAGGTGGCGCGGAGGCTCGGGAAAGTTAACACTCAGCTTAGTAGAAGGAAGTTACAATGTAGAACATCATCTGTTAAAGTTCATGATAGCAATTCAGACCCACTTTATTTTACCAAAATACAATGAAAAAAAAAAAAAAACCACAGGAGCAAGACAAGTGACCTGGTGTGGCTGCTGCTCATGAGAAACCTTGTCTAATTGTTTAATTTTGAAAATTGTTTATGGCTTTATGAAAAATGAAAATTAAAAGGCTATAGCAAATGTTTTAGAAAACAAAAACTATGAAATTAAAAATCCCTTAATGTTTTCTTCCCTTGGTTCCTGGGGCAGAACTCAATCCCAGTCACTACAGTGGCAGGGAGGGTTGCTCGGCCCAACCCCAGGTGGTCTGGCTTCCATCTTGCAGGATATGGGGCCTGCGGGTCTGTTCAGGCCACTTGGGGCCTGCAGGTCTGGCCCCAACACCCTTCATTCAGGGTTCTCTTCCTCAAGCTCCTAAACTGCATTCTCCTGGGTTCCTCCATGTTTGTGGGTCACCTGATCCTCACAGTCCTTACTGTGCTCATGATCCAGATGTTGGGCACAGTTCCTGCCCATCACCCGGGGGCATGTATGAGGTCTTATGCCTGATGGGAAGAAATGGATCGACAATGCCATGGTGTGATTTCTACTGCCTAGCATTCTGTGAGATGTACTACCTAGTCCAGGCTGAAGGCCTTTTAGAGGTTTGTGTCGTTTCTTCTGTGTGGGTGTGTTGTGGTCCATCACCCCACTGCACACTGTCGCTCTGCTAGCAGCATTGAGGTAAGTGTCCTGGTGCACAGCTCATCTCTACTGTTGTTGGGTTCCTCAGTTGGAGAGGACAGCCCCGACATAGACTGCCAAGATGGGTCCAGGTTACTATTTTATACCAGACTTGGGCCAGCCAAACTTGAACTGCTTCCCCAGACGTGGGCCTGGTGCATATCCTCACACATTGACACAGAAAGCAGTGTCACAGTGGGCAGTTTTAACACCCAGTAGGGGGTCTGCTCTGGTGTCTAAGCACTCTCCTCTGTAGAAGACAACTGAGGAAGGCGGTTTCCCAGTGTGCCATTTGCCTTTGCCTCTGCTCTGCAGTCTGTTGGGCGACTCACTTCATAGTCCACTAATACTGCTATCTTCTTCTTCCCATCTCTAGGTACTGGCTGCCTTGCTCATTTGCTTGCTTGCTTGCTTGCTTGCTTATTTATTTATTTATTTTACTTACTTACTTACTTACTTACTGTGCAACTTACTTGAGATTTAGAAACATAAAGACCTAAGTAATTTTTTAAAACATTAAATATTTCCTAAATATTAAAACCTCACACATTGGAAAGCTTCATTTCCCCAGTGATTGTGCGATCATTTCCATGTGGTACATCGTGTTCCTTTAGTGGTCGGTCTGTTCTTTGCCATTGCACCCCACGCCTGTTAAAATGACTGTAATCTTATAGGTTACTAACCATCTAATAAAGAATTCTGCTCTTTTAAATAGTTGTCTGCTTTCCTAGCCTCATGCTGTCTAGATGAACTTTAGAAGGACTTTTGAAGTTACAGAGTGAAATAAAGACAGTAATGTGTGCCTGCGATCCTGGGACTCTCTAGAGGGTCATGAGTTCCAGGTTGCTTTGGCTACTTAAGGAGAGCCTGTAAACAACAAACAAAATTATTCACATTGAGATATGGGTTTAAATAGATCACACATTGGTTGGTTGGTTGGTTGGTTGGTTGGTTGGTTGGTTGGTTGGTTGGTTAGTTAGTTGGTTGGTTGGTTGGTTGGTTGGTTGATTGGTTGAGACAGTGACTTGCTATATATTCCTGGCTGGCCTGGTACTTGTCATATAGCCCAGCCTGGCTTTGAACTAATAGAAATCTTTCTGCCTTGGTCTTTTTGAGTGCCTGGATTACAGTTGTGTCCCTGATTTCGAACCTGTAGTTTAAACTGTGAGCAGTCGAAGGCTCTTCAGTTTCTGACGCAGGGAGCCATGTTTCGCTGTTGTTTGTCTTCTTTGCTGTAAATTTCTCTTCCTTCAACTCCTTTTCCAACTGACTTGTGTCACCTGGTTATTGTCATTGGGATTTTGGTTCTGCATTTGTCTGATACATAATGGTATAGAGGAAAATAGCACATGTATACGTGACTGTGTGTTAGGATGGTTTTAGTTGTGAGGGATTTCTAGTTGAGTTTTGATGTCTCCTTTACTTGGCCTGAATGCTGCTTGCTGTAGTTGGCTGCCAAATACTCTTCACTACATTTAAGAGTTTCTTTCTATTGCTACTTCTCATTTGTTTTTAAAAATTGAAAATTGCAGTTTACTAAACATGTTTTTCTCAGCTGGGGCTGGAAAGATGATTCAGTGGGCAAAGTGCTTACTGTGCAAATCTCGAGGACCTCAGATTGGATGAGAAGCACCTACCGGGCATGGTGGTGCACATCTGTAATGTCTATGCTGGGAGGTAGACAGGAGGATCCTGGTGCCTTGCTGCCTGCCTGGTCTAGATGATACTGCACGCTCCAGATTTAGGAAGAGGCTTGTCTGAAAAAGAAGGTGAAAACTGAAAGAAGACAGCTGACATTCACTTCTGATCTCTACATTCCATTACATGTGCACCCCGACACGTGCACCCCGACACATGTGCCCATACACATTACAAACTACAGGCATTCAGTTGATGCCTTCCTTTCATCTCTTAATGTAGCGAGTTCCACTGATGGTTTCAAATGCTGATTTTAGGGAAAAATCCCTATTTTACCGATTCTTGTAACTATTCAACTGCATTAAGCTCCCAATATTTTATTTGGCCAAGCATAAGATCAGAGCTACAGTTAGGTCAATGCTAGGGCTAGAGTTCCATAGTCTTATATCCAGTGTAAAACTCAGGATCAAGGTCAGTGCAAGGTTCCTGTGGGGGTTAGGATTAAGGTTAGTATCGTTGCACATTTAAAGTTTCTTTTCGTCTAATTTTTTGTATGTATGTGGATACACATGTATGTGTATTTTTACATGTGTGAGTACTTGGGTGCATGCATATATTCATGGGAGGGGAGACCAGAGAACAATGTTGACTGTTGTTCCTCTGACATGCTCTCTCCCTCTCCCCTCCCTCTCCTTCTTTCCCTCCCGCTTCTTCCTCCACCTCTGGAGGCAGACTCCCTCGCTGGCTTAGAGCTCAGTAGGCTGTCAAAGCATGCCTGGGGATCTGCTTGTCTGTACTCTTCAGACCTGGGATTACAAGCATGAACCATTATATCCATTATACTGAGATGGCTCAGTGGTTAAGAGCAGTGGCTGTTCTTCCAGAGGTTATGAGTTCAATCCCCAGCACCCACATTGTGGCTCACAACCATCTATAATGGTGGTTCCCCCGTGGGATTCGATGCCCTCTTCTGGTGTGCAAATGTACATGCAGCATATAAATAAATCTTTAAAAAATTGGATTCTTGGGTTTAAATTTAGGCTTGCATGGCAAGCATTTTATCAAAAGAAATATCAATAGCTTTGTCCCTTTGTTTCTAATGTTTGTGGCTTGCAGCTGGACTTTAGTTACATACATGTAGATGAAAGTTATTACAAAGAGAAAATGTTATAAATAAAGGCGTTTAATAAACCTAACTAAAGTCTCCCTTTCTCCCCCTCCCCTCCCTATGTTTGAGGTGGAATCTCTCACTGGCTTGGGAGCTCAAGTAGGCTGGGCTTGAGCTAAACAGGACAAAGGTAGTCATAAAGCCACTCACTCACCAATTTCATTGATGAGGACAGCAGATAGGCAAGCTACAGACAGCCAAGCCTGTGAGGGAGGAGTCGGCTGTAGGTTTTACATTTTACCTGAACACATTCTTAGCTTTAGTGCTGGTAGGAACGTGATCTGCTAAGAACTAGCTCCAAAGGTTTTCTGTGATAGTCGAGATGCGATGTTAGGTCAGATACAGAACTGGGCAATAAATGGCTTTTAAGAAGAGTAAAAATAGCCCCAGATAATGTTGGCTCTTGATCTGTGATCTGTAACGTTCTTTACTCCCCACGGAATTTCTAATCAACTAGTCTGCAGAATCTTCAAAAGAGGTGTAATCCAGATTGGCTAGTGTGACGGTGAGTTTCCATAGCAGGACAGGTGATTGGGCCAAATGTGCTCTGGCAGTCTGCCCCGAGCTCTGTCAAATCTGTGTTGCCATGAAAGAGGGCAGAAGGTCTTGCAGGAAGCGTCCATCTGCCACAGGTGAGGCCTCAGATATATGAGAGTGCTCTGCTGTAAGGGGGGGTGGGTAATGGCAGCATGTGCCTAGGCACGAAGAACCTTCCAGAGCTCTTACTGTCTGAAAGTGTGGTATATAGCTGGGTGTAATGGTGCATGGGTTATAATAACAGCATTGGAGCAGGGGGTGGGAGTTCTGAGGCAGGAGGATTTTGAGTTTGGAGTCCAACATGGACTACATAGTGAAACCTGTCTTAGAGAAACAAAGAGACTGGGGAGACAAAAGGAAGGCCTGTTAGCAGAAGTGACATCAGCACCGTATTGCTCACATCTGCCCTAGCAAAGAGACTTATCTAGGAGAAGCTCTCTCTCTCTCTCTCTCTCTCTCTCTCTCTCTGTGTGTGTGTGTGTGTGTGTGTGTGTGTAGAATGCTAGCTCTTCTGTGTAGAAAGGGCCTCTGACCAGTCAGACCAGTGGAGATATGGAGATAGGTAGTTGCTACATGCCAAGGAGGGTCAGCCACGCCTTTCAAAGAGCAGGGTAAGGCATGCATGGCTGTGGAGGCCTTGGGTCTCACTAGCCAGCCATGACAGACTGAGGTAGGCCTCTCCCTACCCAGTATCTCCTTACAGTTTCCTGGAACTACAAGGAGGCTCAGCCACCAGCTGGTGAGATGTCAGGCAATCGTTTATTTCTTCTTTCTCTTATTAGTCCTCTGGGCCGCCTTCACTCTGCCTTTCCTGTCGTAGGATTCTAGAGTGCGGTTTCCTCCCAGAGATTCGGATCGGACTGCCATCTGCCGTTGAGGAGCTGGTTGGTTTTTTTTTTTTTTCTTTCTTCCTTCAGGATGAGATGACTCATGTACCCCTTACTGCCTGCTGCCAGACTGTCTGGCGAGCCCACAAGACAGAGACAATGGTTGGAGCCAGAGAATTGCTGTAGCCCATCGTAGGTGCGTAGGGTGGAGAACTGTTTCCTCTGAGACACGTTGGGATAAATGCTTGGCAGAGATGCTCCAGTTTTCCTGCTGTGCTCCTAAGGCAGGGTGTGAGGTGGGGGACAGAGTGAGAAACAGT
This sequence comes from Apodemus sylvaticus, assembly GCF_947179515.1. Taxonomy (NCBI): domain Eukaryota; kingdom Metazoa; phylum Chordata; class Mammalia; order Rodentia; family Muridae; genus Apodemus; species Apodemus sylvaticus. The sequence continues at coordinate 10,754,099 of NC_067490.1, forward strand.
GTTTATGGGGTTCATACTCTGAGTTCCAGCTCGGGGATGCTGATGTCCCCTGGCTCTTAGGAATGTCACTCTGTGTGGTGGGCCCAGGATGCTAATTTCCTGGTCAAACTTTCTCATTTTATCTCCCCTCTTATCTTGGGTCTCATTTTCTTTTCCCACAAAGTGATAGCATGTATTCATTGTTCTCTCCTGTTCTGTGGAAAGAACCATACATACTGTATTAATTGGTCTTGGATGGTGCCTTGGCCTTGCATATATATGAAGGGCAGCCAACAGCAGGCCCCAGAACAGCTAGGCTTCAGTATAGGAGGTTTTCAGTGTATGCGTGAGGGGTGGTGAGGGCTTTATTCTTGGTTCCCTAGTTAGTGTCTCTTCTACTGTGTTAGACTGTTATCTACAGCCCACTTTGTTGAGAAACTGTGTTTGATTTTCTTTTCCCGCTTGTGTTCTGGCTTCTTGACAAGCCGATGAGGGGACGGCCTGTTAAGCCCACCCACTCTGTGAACCGTCTGGGTCTTATGCCAGACCCATTAGGTTCTTCGTAGCTGTTCCGAGAAGTGAGTGTGGCTGGAAAGCATGGGATCAGAGCTCTCTGAGCAGAGCCCAGTTGGGCTGGAGACTCAGGTTACAGCCTGGGAATCCAGAAATTGCAGACTTTTCCTGGAATCACTCTGTGACCTTGACTAGGTCCTTTCCCCTGCTTTCCCACCCCTATGATGCACCTGCTCAGTGCCCTAGAGAGGAGGCATGGACAGGACTTATAGGCTATTTTAACTGCTATAAGATGGTGCGGGGGCAGGGGTCAGCTTCTTTCTAGGAATAAATATATGGCCAGATGGTTTCCATAATGAGTGTAATGTTCCAGGCAGAAGTTCCTCACTGCATCTTCAAGGTCTTTGATTCTCCTCTTTTATCACCGAGGTAGCAAAACCTGAGATGAGTCAGCATTGGACAGGCACAAGTCCAGACTCTGGGCTGTGACCCTTCTCGCCATCACTGTTAACTCTGAGAAGTCGGGAACACACTGGCTGTGGCTTGTGCCGGGCCTAGGGTTAGCATCCGTGTCTGCGGCCGTCATCATGGGCCCTTTTCTTTCTCTTCAGCAAGAAGCGCAGAAACTCAATGCGATGGGACTAGAGAGACGTCCTTGGGTTGTCATCACCATGAGACAGCTTTGAGTCACTTCTGTTGAAAAAGCTGAAGGCTGATGGTGATGGATGGGTGACTGTGAAAAATTTATGACTGAAAACTTAGGATATGAAAGCATGGTACTTGAAAAAATATATAACTAAAAATAAAAGTGTGTGTGTGTGTGTGTGAGAGAGAGAGAGAGGTAGAGATAGAGGGGGAGAGGAAGAGAGGGGCGGAGGGAGGGAGGGAAGGAGGGGGAAGAGAGAGGGGGCGAGGTAGATGTATGGGACATGTGATGATGTGTCACATATTATCAGAAGGCACCTTTGTGGTGTCAGGTCTCTCTTTGGAACTTACGCTGTCAGGCTTAAGTAAGTGCTCTTCCCTGCCGATTGGGCCTGGCAGACCCCGCACTTGAGCATGCCCATGGTCAAATGTCTCCCTACAGTCAGGACCCAGAGCTTGGGACTGTGCAGTATTGGATGTGGCTGTGTTCTCTTGTAATCTGAAGTGTTTCCCACAGGCTTCCATCATCTGGGTGCTATTGAATTTTGAAGACTACAATCTCTTTTATGAAATAAAAGTTCATCACTAGCCCGGCGTGTTAGCTTGCACTTTAATGCCAGCACCATGCTGTGGGAAGCAGAGGTGGGAGGGCTGCCATGGGTTCGAGGCTAGCTTGGGTTGCATAACCAGTTTCAGACCAGATTGGGCTTTCAGGGTAAGGCACAATTTCAATAAACCAACCCAAACAAATAAAACCACTCAAAGTTCCCCTCCATTTGGGTGTATCCTTATGATGTACTGCATGCGTTCTTAGTATCACCTATATAGATGAGACTTTTGCTCTGCATTCACTTTGGGGCACAGGATGTCTACCTTCCCTGTTTTAGGGACATAGACTTACTTTACTAGTCAGAGGCCACAAGCTCTGCCCATTGCGGTCCGTAGCAGGGGCCTGGGCACAGCATCTGCCCATATAGTCTATCTAGATCAGTCTTTCCCACAATGCTTGTCTGTGCTGTTGGTTCCCTATGCCTGCCACTCACGCCTTTTAGACATGGCCATCTGCCCTGAGAGGGAGCCTTCCCTTCTTCCCTGTTTGCTTATCTAGTATTATTGGTTTTGCTTTGTGAAATCCCATTTTTTCTAATTCATTATTCTCTGGATGTATCATTCATGTGCCTCTGTGGTTTAGGATTTCAACTGTCCAGATCAGGACAGAGGAGTCTTCTGAGCTAACTGTGGGTGAAAGGACTATTACCTCTCTCCTCTTCTTTCTCATCTTTTACTTTTACATACCTTAAGAAACAAAAACCAAAAAAAATTCCATTATTTTCTTATTTAATGTTTTAACTTCTCTTGTACCAACTCTTCCTAGGCCCCATCAGGATTTCCTCCAAGGTCCTTGGTTCTTTGGAGTATGGAAATATTCAGAGACTGAGTCCCGGGCATAGGGGTACTTTTTACTATTTACTAGTGCATTTCTGCTTCTAGCTCCATAGACGTTAGAAGTCACTGTACACACACACACACACACACACACACACACGTCACTATGTGTAACACACATATAAGATACTATGTATATACACACCCATGTAAGATACTATGTGCATACACACACATATGCACACATGTTAAACATCCAAATGTGTATATATAAACATGCATGCATATATGCATATATACAAAAATAAAAAAAAACAACTCAATGCTACAATATTCTTTCTCTTTCTACAACCCCAACCCCTGAGGTGGCAATGGTATTCTGAGACCATCTTTTACCTGTTCCTGAGAGTCCCTGCGAGTCTTTTCCTGGCTCTGCTTGCTTGTTTCCCTGGGTCAGGAGGGTATATGCTCAGAAAGAAAACCCCCTGGCCAGTGCTAGAAGGCAGACCTTCCTTCCTGCCCCCAGGGCTAACATGGTCATCAGCATATAGCACTGTGAGTAAATTTTAAAAATTTGTTAAATATCTTTTCTGTATTGCGTTTTATAAAAACCAAACGCATCCATGTTTCCAAACTTAACTCACATAGAATATATATAACATATGTTGCCACATATGTTCCTTTTTCACTATTTCATTATAAAATAGAGAGAGCCGAATTAGAACACAATTTGCTATTTTCCTTTTGAGCCTGGAACTGAATGAGTTTTGTCCAGAGTGTCATGCAGCCTTCCATGCCGGTGCTTCTGGGATTTTTCTATGTCTGTGTCTGCTTCACATCAAGCAGCGCCAGCCCCTCTTTTCCTCTCTGCTCTCTAGACTGCTTTATCCTCTGTTGGGTGCTAGGAATGGAAGTAGTTTATCGTTATTTTAGAATTGTGAACAGTGCTCTGATGGGGGACCTTGGCATCTGTATTCTCATGTTATCGGAAAGTCTTGCCAGGGGAGCCCTTGGGTCCAGTGTCAGTGCTACATCTCCTTCCCAGAGCAGTCACATGTCCCAAGCCAATGTCTAGTAGCTTTGCAACCAGGCTGGGCCTGCAGAGTCTGTTCTGAAATTCTTGAGTTTTCCCTAAAGTGATAGATGTTTTAAATTGCATTTCTTTCAGCAAAGTGGGCATCTGTTTTCTCTCCACTTTTTTTCATGACTTTTACACATTTTTCTTGACACTTTTTCATTTAGGAAAATTTTATTGATGGGTTGTTGGTAGATAGTTACATTAAAGATACTATTTCTTTGTTGTGATATATGCTACAAGTATTATTGTGTGTGTGTATGTTCATATACATGTGTATAGAGGTCAGAGGTCAACCTCAGGTGTCATTTCTCAGCAGCTGCCACCTTGGTTTTTGAGACAGGATTCTTTTCATTGGGACCTAAACCTTTCTGAGGAGGCATGCTGGCTAGCCAGTGAGCCCCAGGGACCCCGTTCTTGGGTGGTGAGTGTGTTACTAACTTAACTATCTCTCCAGCCCTGTTAAAGATATTCTCAAAATTTATTATTTGTTCTTTTTTAAAATTATTTATTTTTATTTTATGTGCATTGGTGATTTGACTGCATGTATATCTGTTTAAGGGTGTTGGATCCCCTATTACAGACAGTTGTGAGCTGCCAGTGGCTGCTGGGAATTGATATCTGTTCTTCCATCTGGATTTTAAGTTCTTGAGATAATCCCACTATGAGTCCCTGGCTAGCTTGGAACTTGCCTTGTAGATCAGGATGGTCTCAAACTCATTAAAGTCTACCTGCCTCTCCTTCCACAGTCCTGGGACTAAAGGCGTGGCATGTGCCACCACTCTCCTTGGCTCATGCCTTTCCCACACTTGCATTAGAGGAACTCATTCATGTTTTATTCTAATATTCTGATATTGTGCTTTATTTTTATACTAATTTTAATCACTTAAATTTAAATTTAAAAATATTTTGATCGTGTTCTTCCTTCCTCACAAATCCTTCCAGATCCCCTCCCTCCCTAGCCACCCAACTCTAATTTTTTCATATATATATATATGAAACCTTTGTGTGTGTGTGTGTGTGTGTGTGTGTGTGTGTGTGTGTGTGTGTGTATATATATATATATATACACAAAACCTTTCCCCAAATCAAGAAAACAAAATACTGCCCCCCAAACGATAACCCTCTAAAAAATAGACTACGAAACTATAACCAAATAAAAGCACAGATATGGAAAAACAAAAACAAACAAAAAACCAAAGCAAAAGCTGTGAAGTTCAATTCTACGTTCAGCTACTCCTGAACAGGAGTTCTATCCAGGATCATTGATACATCCAATGTCAGTCTGTTGGCGCAGATTTTCTCTCCCCCAGCAAGTATGAGTGACAGTTAAATTGTTAACCTTTACCCTGGTGGCTAGGTTTTCATTCATTCATTCATTCATTCATTCATTCATTCATTCATTCATTCAAAAAGTATAACAAAATAAAATATACGATAAAACAAAAGTAGTTTTTGGGTTGTGGTTTAGATGTATAGTCCCCTCCCCCAAAGCTCCTGTGTTAAAAAGGCTTGGTCCCTTGATCCAGCTATTGGATCTAATCCTTTTTTTGTTTGTTTGTTTGTTTGTTTTTTGGATTTGGTTTTTTTGAGACAGGGTTTCTCGGTGTCTGTCCTGGAACTCACTCTGTAGACCAGGCTGGCCTTGAACTCAGAAATCCACCTGCCTCTGCCTCCCAGAGTGCTGGGATTACAGGCGTGCGCCACTACTGCCCGGCAAACAAACTAGGTTCCACCGAGATTTGAGATTTGAACTCGGATTGCTGGGTTCAGAGTCCAGAGTGCTAACCATTACACCATGGAACCCCACCTTTTTTTAAAAAAAAAATTATTAGATATTTTCTTTATTTACATTTCAAATGTATCCCCTTTCCTAGTTTTCCCTCCAAAAACACCCTATCCCATCCCTCCCTCTCCCTGCTCACCAACCCACTTACTCTAGCCTCCCTGCCCTGGCATTCCCCTATACTGGGGCAGCTAGCCTTCTCAGGACCAAGGGCCTCTTCTTCCTTTGATGCCCAACAAGGCCATCTTCTGCTATATATGCTGCTGGAGCCATGGTTCCTCCATGCACACTCTGGTTGGTAATTTAGTCCCTGGGAGCTCTGTGGGTACTGCTCGGTTCATACTGTTGTTCCTCCTATGGGGCCAAAAGTTCCTCCAGCTCCTTGGGTCCTTTCTTTAGCTCCTCCATTGGGGACCTTCTGGTCAGTTCAGTGGTTGGCTGAGAGCACCCACCTCTGTATTTGTCAGATACTGGCAGAGCCTCTCAGGAGACAGCTGTATCAGACTCCTGTCAGCAAGTGCTTGTGGGCATCCACAATAGTGTCCGTGTTTGGTGACTGTATATGGGATGGATTCCCAGGTGGACAGTCTCTGGATGGTCTTTCCTTCAGTCTCTGCTCGACACTTTGTCCCTGTATCTCCTCCCATGGGTATTTTGTTCCCCCTTCTAAGAAGGACCAAAGAATCCATACTTTGTTCTTCCTTCTTCTTGAGCTTTGTTTGGTCTGTGAATTGTATCTTGGGTATACTGAGCTTCTGGGCTAATATCCACTTATCAGTGAGGGCATACTGTAGTGGATCTGATCCTTGAGTGGTAATTGGATTATGAGGGCCTTGACTTAGTTAGGGGATTTACTTCACTGATGGATTCATAATATGATAGTTTCATTGGGAGATAGGACTTATTTCATCTTTCCATCATTTAGAGAAGCCAAGACAAGAAGGAACTTGAGGCAAGAGTTTGCATCAGAAACCATGAAGGAATGCCACTCACTGATTTGTGCTTGCTCTGTCTTATCTGTTTCTGTGTCTCTGTCTCCGTCCCTGTCCTTGTCTCTGTCTCTGTCCCTAACTCTGTCTCTGTCTTTCTCTCTCTGGCTTCTGTTCAGCTTTCTTATAGTACCACAGTGGGCTCAGTCCTGCAATATCAAATAGCAATCAAGAAAATGCCCTCTTTCCTAAGTAGATAAGATATTCCTAGGTTTTATAACACACACACACACACATGCACACGCACACGCACATGCACACGCACGCGCACATGCACACGCACACTCACATGAAGGAATGGTGCTAACTGGCTTGCTCTCCATGATTTGCTTAGCATGGCTATATACACATACATATATAAACATGCTAAGCAAGCCATGGAGAGCAAGCTGGTGCTCACACAGGTTAGCAGCATTCCTTCATGGTTTCACTTCAGTTCCTTCCTCCGTGGACCTGCTTTGAATTTCTTAGCTTCATTCTCAATGATGGACTATGCTCTGTAAGCCAAATAAACCCTTTTCTTTCCCTAAGGTGTTTTTGGATAGTGTTTTATCACATAAAGAAAACTAATACAGGCGGTGTCTGCCTTGGTGGCCCAGGCTAGCCTTGAACTTGAAACACTCCTGCCTATGCCTCTCTAGTACTGGGATTACAAGGCTGGACCATGATGTCCAGGAATATTCAGCTTTTGAAAAGAGTAAATAAAGGTGCTGGGGGGAGGGCTCAGCCGCTAAGAGCACTGGCTGCTTTTCCAGAGGACCCAGGTTCAATTCCTAGCACCCTCATGGCAGCTTACAACTGTCTGTAACTCCAGTTGCAGAGTTTCTGACACCCTCACACAGACATATATGTAGGCAAAACATCAAAGAATATAAAAATAAATTTAACAAGTAAGTAAGCACTTAAAGTTAGGCATTTATGTCTAAATAGTACTTGTAGCAGTGTACAGATTTACATAATACTCAGTTTCTAAATAGTCTCTTGTTTCTGTTTCTGTTTTTAGCTTGTGAGTTATTTCAAAATATTTAAGTCTAAAGACACACACACACATACACATATACACACATATACACACATATATTCCAACACTACATTAAAATATTTTATTTTATTGACCTGGGGGTGCCTCTCCCTATATGATTCTGGTTGGCCTGGAACTTGCTGTGTAGACTAGGCAGAGATCTACTTGCTTTTGCCTCTAGAGTGTTGGGATTAAGACATGCACACTCTGCCTCACATGCTAAAGCATATTAAGTGTTTTGATTTCCAAGGGCTTGACTGTAGACATGTAATGGTCTCCACATTACTTTTACACAAGTTTAGAATGGCATAGAGTGGTCCTGTCTCATAAATGGTTTTATGTTTGGAAATTCTGCTGCCCTGCAGTTTGAGGGCCTGAGTATTTTGTACGTGGCCAGTAAGTTAAACTTGATATCCATATTTATGTGTCTAACTGTACTTAAAGTTTTCTTTGACACATTAATCAGCATTATGCTGGTCTTTGCTTTCTGTTAGAAACTTGCTTCAACTTTACATTTTTTTAAATCTTTAAATATGAATAATTGTGTGTGTGCTTGTGAGTGTCTATATGTAGTGTGTTTGTGTGTGTGTGTGTGTGTGTGTGTGTTTTGTATAGTGCATGTGGAGATCAAAGGACAACTTTGTGGAGTGTTTCTCCTTTCACCTTTATGTGGGATCACAGACTGAACTTTGGTCATCAGGTCTGCACAGCAAGCACCTTTACCCAGAATCATCTTAGCAGCCCCTAAATTTTCTCCTGTCATTTAGTTAACAGGTAGCTATTTCCCCCTCAGTTTTCTCACTCACTGTATAGTTCTGGTGTCTCCAGTTTGTCTTGCATGTATGTACTAATCCCACAGTGACAAGTATCATTATCCGGTCCCTCAGTTCTCCGTGTCTGACTTTCTCTGCTTGTTCCAGGGCTGGCCCTCCTCGGCCGGCCTTCTGTGCAGGGCGGCTGCCTCTCTGCTGCTGCCTTCAGCTGAGCTGCAGGTGTGCTGTCTCTCTCTCAGAGTGCACAGTGATGAGGACGCTCTTGGTAGGAGTAATGGTGTGCCTTATTAGTACATCAGATCAGGATGTTATTTATTAGCATATTGTATTAGTATAATTAGTATATACATTACTATCGCAATGGAAATGGAGGTCAAGTACCCTAGAAGCAATGCTGAAAGACAGGGGACAATTTAAACTGCTCTAGAAATCTGCAGTGTTGACTTGCTTGCTGCATCTGTACTAGTGGAAGGGATCTTTTTAGTTTTGAAGACTCCTCTCTCTCTCTCTCTCTCTCTCTCTCTCTCTCTCTCTCTCTCTCTCTCTCTCCCTTTTCAAATGATTTATTTATTTATTTATTTATTTATTTATTTATTTATTTATTTATTTATAAATAGGTGTCTTCAGAATACCAGAGGAGGGCATCAGATCCCATTACAGATGGTTGTGAGCCACCATGTGGTTGCTGGGAATTGGACTCAGGACTTCTGGAAGAGCAGCCAGTGCTCTTAACTGCTGAGCCACCCATCTCTCCATGCTGGGATTCATTTCTTTTTCTTTTTCTTTTTCTTTTTCTTTTTCTTTTTCTTTCTTTTTCTTTTTCTTTTTCCTTTTCTTTTTCTTTTTCTTTTTCTTTTTTTCTTTCTCTCCTTCCTTCCTTCCTTCCTTCCTTCCTTCCTTCCTTCCTTCCTTCCTTCCTTCCTTCCTTTCTTTCTTTCTTTCTTTCTTTCTTTTCTTTCTTTCTTTCTTTCTTTCTTTCTTTCTTTCTTTTCTTTCTTTCTTTCTTTCTTTCTTTTTTCTCTCTCTCTCCTTTCTTTCTTTTTCTTTCTTTCTTTCTTTCTTTCTTTCTTTCTTTCTTTCTTTCTTTCTATCTTTCTTTCTTTCTTTCTTTCTTTCTTTCTTTCTTTCTTTCTTTCTTTCTCTCTTTCTCTCTTTCTCTCTCTCTTTCTTTCTCTCTCTCTCTTCCTTCCTTCCTTCCTTCCTCCCTCCCTCCCTCCCTCCCTCCCTCCCTCCCTCCCTTCCCTCCCTCCCTCCCTTCCTTTCTTTTGGTATTTTTCGAGACAGGGTTTCTCTGTGTAGCCATGGCTGTCCTGGAACTCACTCTGTAGATCAGGCTGGCCTCAAACTCAGAAATCCACCTGCCTCTGCCTTCCAAGTGCTAGGATTAAAGGCGTGCGCCACCACTGCCCGGCTGGGTTTCATTTCTTAATGATTTGTTTCTTTCTTTTCTTTTCTTTTCTTTTCTTTTCTTTTCTTTTCTTTTCTTTTCTTTTCTTTTCTTCTTTTTGTTATGATGTAAGTTAGGCTTGCTAACTACTAGAATTTGCCAGTAGTTTTAGTAATGACCACCAGAAATTATCATTGTTTTTTGTTTTGTTTTGTTTTGTTTTGTTTTAGCAGCACTTAAAATATCTTCTCTCGAGAGAACTTGAAATCTTCTAGATGTACAAATATAGAGTGGCACCTTCATATCCACAGCATCCTCAGACTTGGATGGAATTACACTGCATTCTGCTTTAGATGTGGTCTAGCCTGAAAACCAGCAACTGAGATGCTAAAAGCAATATGATAAAAATGTTTTGAACAAACTAAAAAGATCCTTCACTTGATTCTTAAAAGGTATTTTTCTCAGCTACTTTCTTGCATATATTCTACAGTCCTTGGCTCCGTGGATTTTATGAAGCCAACATTCTACTTGACACTTACAGCAAAGGTTTTAAAAGGAATATGATAGTCACATTTGAGACCTCTTCTGTATCTTTGGTGTTTTGTGCTTTGACCATGGTATGTCATTATGTTTGGAATGATACTGTATCTTTTTTTAACATCATGTTTACCAAGGTATAATTTATATAAGATGTATTCCTCTTAAGCACATAGCTTTGGGTTGACAAAATGAGGGATTCAGTTGTCACTGCAGTCAGGATACAGAATATTTTCACCACTCCCATCTTCCTCTTGGCCTGGTCCCTGGAGCTCCTGCCAACCACTACCTGTTGATTATCATGGCTGTCTCCCATGTCGGAATATGCTAGAACAGAGTCAGGTATTGGGTGGCTTTCAGTGCCTGTTCTCTTCATATTTATATGATGCTTTTAAGATGTGTACATGTGTGTGTGCACATGTCTGCAAGTGTGTGTGTATGTGTGCATGCATATGTGCCTGCTTGCTGCCCCCCTGTGTGTGTGTGTGTGTGTGTGTAATGATACTCAATGTCTGTGCCACAGTGGTGGAAATTTGGACATTTAAATTCAGAGATAACAGCAACCTGGTGCAACCTGTTTCAAACAGGTCCATATGTGTATGTGCAGTTACATCTTCCACAGATGAGGCCCTGGAGTGGCTCACCTAGTTCCGTGGTGCATGTGTGTGGTGTGTTAGATGCTGTCAGCTTTGCTTGTATTTGCTGCTCTTACTAGCCCAGGAGATGCCCAGAGGTCCTGCTGCCCCTGGAATGCCCAGTTCTCAACCTGTCAATTTAAAAACTTTCATCCTTTCTGATTAATATGTAGTGGTATCCCTTTGTGTATTTCCCAGTGACATGTGACACTGGGCTTTCCCCCTGTGTTCCTTTACAATCCATATATCTTCTTAGGTGAAGGGTCAGTTCAAGTATTTTGCTCCTTACATTTTTTTTGTACTATTTGTTTTAGTTTAAGTCATGTTGTTACATGCTCTGATACAAATAATTTGTCAGATATGTTTTCTAGATATTTTCTGTCAAAATGTGGCTTCAACCTTAATGTTCTTAATATCTCTTTTAAAAAAAAAACCCTCAAATAACAATAGCAACAATAAATCAGAAGTGCTTGTGTGTGTGTGTGTGTGTGTGTGTGTGTGTGTGTGTGAGCAAACGAATCAATGAGTTTAATTAGGGTTACTTATGTGAGCCTAGATGAGAGGTTATTTGTGGGAGCATGAGCTATACCCCTGAAAGAAATCTCTTTCCTTTCAGCAACCCTTCCCTGCCTTATAGAGCTTCGCAGTGGGAAGAGGGCCTAAGAGCCCCTTCCCCCTCCATGATAGACCGTGGATGGGTCCATTCTTGATGCGGGCCTCATACAGGTCATCACATCCTTAAGAATGTAGTAGGTGCGGTACCTGGAAATCAGCACTCTGTTCCTTGCTTTTACGCTCTTTCCACCTTCCTCTTTTGTGATGGTTTGGGAGCCTGGAGAGGTATACACACACACACACACACACACACACACACCTAGGAGCCACCCCACTAGGTTCTACAGATAGAAGGGCTAGGTTTACAGACATGACTTTCCTGCTGTGGAATGGGGCTCACATGCAATAAAAGACTGGGTGGTTACTCCCTTATCTCAGGCCACTGTTGTACCATGAGCACATGTTGCTTGGCATGCTTGTAATGTAGCGTGCAGGGTCCATGTGTGACTAAGGCTGTTGATAACATTTCCCCTCACAGCCTCTATAACACTATGTTTAACTTTGTGGAAATGCTCAACTGTCTTCCAAAGATGCTCTGCCCTTTAACAAGATGGGTATGCATTCTGATTGTCGCCACATCCTTGTCAACAGTTGTTATCTCTGCTTTTGCACCGCAGCTACCCTGGTAGGTAGGAAAGTACCCTACTGTGGCATTGTCAAGCATTTCCCTAGGCCTGGCAGTGTCGGGCATTGCTATTAGTCACTTGTATATCTTCTTTGGAGAAATAGCATTCAAATTCCTTGCCTGTTTTTACTTGAGCTGTTTGTCCTTTTATTGTTGAGTAATAAGAGTTCTTTGGCTATTCTGGATGCAACACTATTATCAAATACAAGACTGTTATAAAATGTCTTCTATTCTACAGATTGCCTTTTTACTTTGGGTAGTTTCATTTGACACAGAAAAGTTTTTAATTCAGATCAGGACCAATTTATCCACTTTTCTTCCCATTAGCTACTTTTACTAAAGGTCATGTTAAAAAAGAATTGTTGCCTTGTCCCAAGCCTTCAACACATACATGTAAATCAGTTTCACACCTATATGTCTTCTAAGAGCTTGCTAATCTTAGCCATTTTGTCTTTTGTTTGTTTGTTTGTTTTATTAGCTTTAGCATATACTATGAATCAGGGGTCCAAAACTACTCTTTTGCATGAGGAGATCCATTTGTCATAATACAATTTGTTGAAAAGACTGTTCTTTCCCTGTTGAAAGGTCTTAGCATTCTAGTTTTTCTTTTTTTTTTTTTCATCTCTAGTTATAGATCGAAGGTTTATTTCTGGATTCCCAGTTCTAACCCATGACTCACAGGTATAGTTTTGTGCCAGAGCTGCTCTGTCTACACCTGCAGGCCCAGCCTAGCGATGACGCTTTGAAGCAGGCCAGGAGGAGCGCTCTACCTTTGTTCTTGTGGCTCAGGGCTGCCCAGGCTATTCCGAATCACCTGTAATTGAGCGTGAGTTTGGGGGTCAGCTTGCCCACTCCTGTCAAGAAGGGCAGATTTGCCAAGGATTGCCTCGAATCTGCAGATAAATCTTGGGGGCATTCCCATCCTAACATTGGGAAGTCTTTGAATCCGGGGAGATAGTGTGGCTTCTGTTTATCTAGCTCTTTTAAAATCTTCCAACAATGCTTTGTAGTTTTTACACGGCAAGGCTTGCGTTTGTTGTATTCAACTTCCTTCTAAGTATTTTGCTATCTTCCGTACTATCACGAGTACAACTGAGTTCATCTTCAATCTTGCTTGCTAGCTTATATAATAAATACAACTGACTTCACCCTGCATGCCACGCCTGCATTTGGAAGCCTTACTGTATTCTCATTCATTTTTTTTTTCTTGCAAGACCATAGTCCATGTGTTCTTTTATTTCTCCGTTACCAGCATGTCAGGGTGACAATGATAAGATGTGATGAGACTAACCAGCCTTGCACCATTCCTGGTCTCTGGGTGGGGGTAGGGGTGGCTTACTTAGTGTTTCTTAAGGAGTCTAATTTTAGCTGCGTACAATGACAGCTATGGGTAAGGAGTTTGCTGAGAACCATGGGTATTCAATAAATTTCAACAGGTTACTTATAATTTTGTTAGTTTTATCAAAAGTTTGTTTTGTCAAATACTTATTGAAATGTGTGATTTTTTTTTTAAATTTTCAGTATACAAAATGCTAAATCACGCTGCTTGTTGCTTGTTGAATTAACATTAGTGAATCAAGTCCTACTTGGTTATAATGTGTTGCCTAAGAGGATTTTTTTTTTTTTTTGCAACCACAATCACAATTCTGACCTATGATTTTCTTTCTCAAAATAGAGTTTTTCCATCAAGGTGGGCTTGTCACACAGTCTCCTTGTCTGTTTCTCAGAGGAATTAGTGTTCTGTCCTCCATGATTTTTAGATTTTTGCATCATAAGCACTTGGGCTTATAATTTTGTTTGTGAAGAATTTTCAACTATGAATGAAATTTCCTAAATTGTTTTCAAAAATATCTTTGTATATAGCCACAATTCTGTTTGATATCAGAATGGTTTCAGAGTAGCCTCTGTTAAAATTAGAATCAACCCAGCCTCTCTCTCTCTCTCTCTTTTTTTTTTTTTCTGTCAGTCAGTGTGTCTCCCTGTTCTTCTTTCTTGACACTGTTGCCCTGTGTATCCTGTGTACTCTGGCTTAGAACTTGCCATGTACCCCAGGCTGGCCTCGAACCTACTATCTTCCTCAGACTCTCACATGCTGGGATTATCGGAGCGAGGATTCCATGTCCTGTCTGATGTTTTCCCGCTTGTCCATATTGAATTGCTGCTCTTAATTAGCGACCTCAGCTACATAACGGTCTGCACTTCTTGGTTCCTTTTGTGCGCATCTTTCTTCTGTAGCTTTTATCATGAGTGCCCAGGATACAGCAGTGGTCAAAAGGTGTGTAATAGAGGATATCAGATTGGAGTGAGGACTCTAAGACCTCACACAGGATTAGCTGGTTTTCTAGAAAGAGGAGACAATATAGCTGAAGTAATATTTGAAAAATGATATCCAGCTGTTTTCCAGGATCAAAAGCCACCAGGGCAGCCGGGCAGTGGTGGCGCACGCCTGTAATCCCAGCACTCTAGGAGGCAGAGGCAGGCAGATTTCTGAGATTGAGGCCGGCCTGGTCTACAGAGTGAGCTCCAGGACAGCCAGGGCTATACAGAGAAACCCTGTCTCCATCACCCCCCCCCCCAAAAAAAAAGCCACCAGGGTACAGTTTGAAACCTTCTGGCAAGTACCAAGCAGGTGAGACAGAAACGCCTCTGCTTCCTGCTTCGTGGTGGCAAAACTCCAGGTAAAACACAGGCAGAAAGTGCTGCCACCTTCCAAGAAATGAGTAGCATTAGTCATAGGAAGGTAGTGACTGGACTGAACAGCACCTTATCAAATGGGAAGAGGACATCCTCTTGGCATTCTGTTCTTAATGAATACATCTTTCAGAAATAGCTAGGCAAGCCAAACACATTTTAATACAGATAAAAGCAGAGATAATTTGATAGCTGTAGGCCTTTAGCAAAAGCATTTCTGTGTGTTCAGTTTTAGGGAGACACAAATTGTCCTATATACACAGTCTGAAGTTAAGGAGTTGGAAGCAGAATTCTGTACCTGTAATTCCAACCATGAGGCAAGTATCTTCTATAATGGTCACACTGATACATCAAGGAGAGCCCATAAGTCAGGATTGGAGCGGTGAGGGTTAAAGGCCCTGGGACTGTTTGGATGGAGTGTGAAAACAACAGACTTGGATCTTCTAGGGCAGTGGTTCCCAACCTGTGAGTCCCTTTGGGGGTCAAACCACTCTTTCACAGGAGTCCTTTAAGATCATTGGAAACCACAAACATTTACATTATGATTCATAACAGTAGTGAAACTACAACTATGAAATAGCAATGAAAATAATTTTATGGTTGGGGTCACCTCAACATGAGGAACCATATTAAGAGATCACAGCATTAGGAAGATCGAAAGCCACTGATCTAGAGACTTAAGGAGTTAATTCCAGAATAAAAAATATGAAAAAGAAAAGGAGAAGAAAAAATATGTAAAATAGTGGAGTGTGACTGTTTGTATATGCTTGGCCCAGGGAGTGGCACTATTAGGAGGTGTGGCCTTGTTGGAGTGGGTGTGTGGCCCTTTTGGAGTAGGTGTGTCACTGTGGGTGTGGGCTTTAAAACCCTCATCCTATACACCTAGAAGCCAGTCTTCCACTGGCAGCCTTCAGATGAAGATGTCGAACCCTCAGCCACTTGTGCACCATGCCTGCCTGGATGCCGCCATGTTCCCACCTTGGTGATTATGGGCTGAACCTCTGAACCTGTAAGCCAGGGTCCAGCTAAATGATGTCCTTTATGAGAGTTGCCTTGGTCACGGTATCCGTTCACAACAGTAAAACCCTAACTAAGACATGGAGGAAATTGCAAAACAACACACAGAGAAAATAAAGTATAAAATGCTGGGCAAATCCAGATGTATTTGAAACTTCTACAGGTATCAAGGTGCTTTGGAGGGTTTCCTGAGTGAATTGCTTTCTTGAACGGCCTGTGCAGGGAGGAGATTGCTCATCGTGTCTCATTCTGTGTCCCATGGAAGTCAGGGCTTGCCCTCCGTGCTCCCTGCTGCTTCTCCCCTTTGCCAACAAACTGTGGAACCCCTCAGAGTCTTCTTGTCACTCCATGTCGCTCAAGCTCCATCTTGTTCTCTCTGAAGGTTGTGTGTTGGGCCTGGACCTTGACACTATTTCTCACCCTTAGAATTCTACGTTGTCTCGTGTACGTCAGCTTCAGGGCCAGGCCTAGGCCATTTAACCAGTGATTCCTGTTTTCTCACTGTCCCCTCTGGTGGCATGTTTCAGTGTTTGATAACCAGCATGCTGATTTCCCAGGGAGTGCTTCTCTGTCACTCGGGAAAACTGGCATTTTGAGAGTGCTAGGTGCCCACTATGGGCTGTCCGTCACTGGGTCCTAGTGCAGTGTCTCTGAGGTCCCATGGGTGCTGACTGCTCACTCTGGGCAACCTCTGGGCTGTGACAGACTTGCAGCTGGATATGGAGTGCCAGGGGATGTAGGATACACATGCCTGTAGGATACCCGCACTTTGACTTTCTTCTCTGCCAGCTATAGTGCAGCACAGACACCATTGCCCACCTAGGGGGCACCAGTGGGCTGCCCTACTTCCCACAGTCTTGGTGGTTTTCTTGTGCCTGCCCTCAGATTACTGAGGGTCTGGTTTCTCTCTCTATGATGTTTCAGCAGTTCCTGCTGTTGTTCCTGACACAGGCTTATGAGTTCCAGTCTGATTTTCTTGACAGGCATCTCTGTAGATTTCATCCGGATGCTTCCTTTCCAGACAATCTCGTGTCATTTAATGATGGAAACACATTGAGAAATGTCTCATCAGGCGTTCTTTTCCTTTGTCCAGACCTCATCTACTGCATTCATGCCCCCTGGACGGCATATGTTATGTCCCCTGAGATGGCCCCTTGGTCATCAAGGGGTCACACAGCTGACTGCTTACAGAAAGCTGTTTTTCTATGTAGCAGGATACTCTAAAATAACAATAAAAAGTATGGTGAATACAAAAATATATACCGAACACATCAACAGTAACACTGTTATACATTATTATGAAATATGCTTTCTACATTTAATTGCATGTGCTGTATTGTATGTTCTTCTGGGACCATAATCATACATGTGGTCCATCATTGGCTGAAATGCTGTTATGTTGGTTTCTCCTGCCATGTACTGTTCCTTAAAGCAATAATTGCCTATTATCTCACCTTTGGGGGGAGCAGGAACTGAAGAGGGGTGAGAGGTGCTTCTGGCTGGGTCTACTGTAATACTGGGCATGTTGACCGAACAGGGGATGGAGGCCTGCCCCATGGGGGCTTCCTCACAGGCTGTGGGATAGAGGAATTGGTTCCTTCAGGCTCCACTGCAGGTCTTAGTGAGTGCCTGTCCACTCTGCACTGCATGCATGCATGGGCACTGCATGCTGGTAACAGAAAGAACCTAAGCCTGAGGGCAAGGAGGCACCACGCCACCTCGTGTCTCTGTCACTCAGTGCTGCTCCTTCAAGTTCACCCTAAAGCGAGGCCTGGTCTCTACCCTTTAAGGGTGAAATGCTGTAAAACATTTGCGGAAACATTTTTTAGCCACCCTGCTCTCCTAAAGGAATTTCTCAGGTTTTCTTGTGGTCTGGCAGGAGTAGGGTGTCAGGAGACTCCATACCTCAGATTTTCCAGGGGGGCCATTGAGCCTTGACTGTTCTGTGTCATAACATCTGTGGTTATTTTCATAGACTTTTCTGGAAGCACCTCCCCCAACCCCTGTTCCCTGGTGATAAGAAAAATCTCCATGTTTAGCTCCCTTTCGTGCTGTGTGTTCTTTTTTGCTCTGACCCACACCTCTGCGAGGTTCCCAGACTAGGTACCATGTGGTCTGATGATAACTACGCCAAGGTTTCATTCAGGCTGCCCTCTGCTGGACACTTAAGTGTCCCACCATTGGTACAGTGGCCTGTCCTCGGTCCTACAGAGCTGAGTACCTGCTATAAAACATTGGTTTCTATTCTCTCTTTCTACTGCCATGATAAGCATCAGTTTGTAGTTTAAGTGATGTATAGACTGATACCTTGGGAGGCCTGTTCAGTCACTGGCACGATATTCCTGTTCTGAAGCCTGTGGAGCAGATGTTTCAGCTGCTAGGTACCGGGGGCATCGCGCTGCAATGTAATATGTATCAAAACACTAAGTGTAGATGGTTTGTTATTTATCCTTTTAATTTTATTTAAGTGTAGAGAAACATTCAAAATTCAAATGTGTAGAAGCCAAAATTACCTGCTTAGAGGAGGATGGGGGAGGATTCATAGGGGAGCCCGATAGGGAGGCAGCAGCATGGGGTTGCCGCTCTCCTGCCTTGTGCCCTGTTGTTTGTATTGTTGTAGCATTTGATCAGAATCCTGGCCAGGGTTGGTTACTGGATGTGGGCTTTGCTCCAGTCAGCACCATATCCGCAGGGCAGGCAGCCCCAGGTCTCACCACCTCTGCCACCTTGTTCCCTGCCTGGCATCTTTAGGATACCCTATTGGTTGGTGCTGTGGTCTTGGGGAGGTTTAGTCTGTTCACTGACTGGTCTTGTTTGCTAGGGGTTAGCCTTGATTCTGTAGACATGAAACAATTCCTTTACCCTCTGGTCTGATGGGGTGTTTACATATAGCATGTGTTTGGTTTCTGAAATAAAAGAAGAAAAAAGTATTATTATTTAGAAATGTGAAGCCAGCTGCTAGGCACCCTTCCTTCCCCACGAAGGTCAGTGCTTTTGTGATACAGCGTCAGGAGCCCAAACATGCCAGTTGTATGCTGACCACTTCTGTGGGAGGCACTGTGGCTCTGCCCCTCTCTCCTGACCCTCTCATACATCTGGCTGGGACACACCTCCTCTAGAGGAAGGGGAGGGACACAGAGCTGTGGTTGTGACAGTACACGGATGGGACAATGCCACTACCTCAAGGGTGTTTTCGTGCTTTTAATTTAAATAGAATCATCGAATGTCAAAAATAGCTTTACAGTGTTTTCTGTTTGTCACATTTTGGCAAGGAAAGAGTGGTGTCATCATTCTGTGTGCTTGCTAAGTGATAATTACAAGTGTGGAGACAGATGTGGCTTCCCGAAAGCCAGCAGGACTGTGCCAGGGCTTCTTCGCGCCTGGAAAGAGGCAGCGCATAGAGCCTTGTTGCCCGTGACAGTGGCCCCCAGAGTCTGGGGCTGGACAGTTAGGGCAGCTGCTCCTGGTCCAGCGTGGACAGTGGGGACTGCCAGAGGGAGGGTTCAAACGGTGAGCAAGCATGGCAGAGGGTTCCCATGCAGTGGGGCGGGCCCATCATACACGATAACATGGTACTAAGTTAAAGCCCCGAGTGAAGTGCCCTGCGGGAGGCAGGAACGTAATACCCATGGTACCCGGACTATATAAAGTGGGAAGCTGGAGACTGAGCTTCCGCCTGAGCCAGGCCGTCCTGGTACACTGATCCCATCCTGCAGCCCCCCAGGGGTGCCAGGAAGAAAGGCTTGCTGTCTGAGCTACTTAAGAATTTTGTCATGGCAGCTGCACAGATTTAAATGCCCCTTATGTGAGTTCCGGCAACACATTCACGAGAGCGGCCCGCATTTACACAGTGGGTGTAGTCCCTGCAGAGACAGACGATGTTGCCCAGTTACTCGGAGGCCAATTTCCTGTAGTTGCCAGGGCTTTTTGCTTAGCCTGAGAATGGTTGCTGTTCACTTTGGGTCCCATGGCTAATTAACTTGTGGACTATTTAGAAGTAGTTAATTTTCTTTCTAAACCAAGTGGGAAGAACAACACATAATTAACAGTAGCTTCAAAAACCAGAGGATCAAATGTGGACTGACCACACTCTCCTCCGTCCCTCTCTGCTGAACATCGCACAGCTCTGCGCAGTGATGACTTTAATATACCCGTATATTGAGAAATGGTTCATAGCATGTAAAAGTCACCCTTTCTAAGGCGATCCATTGCTCTGTGCATCTAGTGTCTTTGTGGTTTGCCCAGCATCTCCATCTGTCTAGTTGCAGAGTATTTTAACACTCTAAAGAAAAACCCTGATCCCATGGGTTAAACAGCCATCTCCGTCCTCCGTTCCTACTTCACTAGTCTCCTTTTCCGTCTCTGCCTGTCTTGGACATTTCAGACATGTGTAATCATAGACCACAGTCTGATTGATGGGCTCCCTTTACCATGTGTTCACATTCAAGGTCCATCCATGTTATAGCATGTCTCAGACCTTCATTGCTTTATCATATATTAGTTGATTATATTATTATTATTGTTGTTGTTATTATCATCATTATTATTGTTATTTTGTAGCTCTAGAGGTTGATCCCCAGCTTTGTGGATGCTGTGCAAATAACTACCATTGAGCTGCATCCCCGACCCCTATTACTTTTTATATCTGAATAATAATTGTAGAGATACATTATTTACGTCACTCCATTTTTCTGTTGATGAACATTGGTGTTTGCCTGTCTGCTTTTTCTCTTTTGGTCAGGAAGCTTCTTGTTTGATGGTGATGATGATGGTGGTGGTGGTGGTGGTGGTGGTGGTGGTGGTGGTGGTGGTAACAAACATGATGGTTATTATTTGGTTTGGAAATTTTCAGTTCTCTGGGAATTACATTAAATGTAGGCGTGGCAGTTCCACATTTAACTTACTGAGGAACCACCTGTGCTCCATAGGAGCTGCACTGTTTTATGTTTGTAAGGTGTAAATTGTCACCCTAGTTTAATAGATGAAGGTCTGAGAGTGGAGGAATAGCAAGACTTAGGAGCCATTAGTGGCAGAGTCAGCTCCATGTGGCCCGAGGACCTACTGAGGAACGTAGTCCTGCCTTGTGGGATGGATCAAGTATCAGCTAATGCTGGGGGCTGGAGCTGGAAGGTCATGGGCAGTGGCAGGGACAGGAGGGCCGTGCCAGCTCTCTCAAGGGTCAGGATGAGGGCAAGGAAGGCTTGAGTTAGGGCGCCCACTCTCATGAAGCTGAAATAAGGTTGACTGGCTTGTTTTCTGCCTGGGTGTAGATATGGCCCTGGGACAGCCTTGGGACTGGTACTACAGCCAGGGTTGGCCAAAGGCCATGGCAGCAGTATTTTCCCTGCCGGTATGGCAGCGTCTGTCCTTCGTTGTTGGTGCCCTTCCCTGCTCTCTAATACCCACATGGAATTGCCTTTCCACCCATTTTTGAGACAATACCCATAGATATGGGCTGCTGTGGCACCAGCAGAGGCCAGCCATGCTGTTAGCCATGTGTAGCCAAAGGCCTGCGTTATGACAGGAAGCCTCCCTGATGTTCTGAGCACAAACACTTGATGAGATGAAGACGTCTGCCCCTGGCAGACTCACTTCTAAAAAATGTGTTGTACTTGACGCTGCCTTTACACATGCTACGCGGCTGCGGGCGTTTCAGCAACACAGTGAAATCATTAGCGGGGCCTTCACAGCTAGGATTGCACCCACAGTGCAATCCTGGTTTCCTCTGAGTGCCAAACAGATGCTGCTTGGAAAATGTAATCACAGTTTTAGTAAATCTTGATCACATCTGTCCGTGGGACGATGGTCACTAGGCGCCCCATGTGGGTTTAGTGTAACCCAGCAGCATCCCTTTTATTAAGTTGTGGAAAGCAAGTTGTTTAGCAAAGGAAATATGGGAGAGGCTCCTGCCCCTCTATTCAGCAGAGCCATCACGTGGGATGCTGGTGGATCAGCGTTGGTTACTTGTTCTAACCCACTGACCTGTCAGCACTGGGGTTGGGGGTGGGAGTGGGAGTCAGGCCTCTTAAAGAACAGGGCGTGTAGGTAGATGAGATGGCCGAAGAGTATGCTCTCAGTCTCAGAGGGCAGCGAGCTGAGCATCTACTCCCCAGCCACTCCATGGGCTCAAAGATGCGGTCAGTGTTTATGAGAACCCAGCACAGAGGCATGTGGGTACAGAGTGCTCCGGAGAGGTGATGCCCATCTCTCTGTCAGGGTATGTATGCTTGGCATTGGGGTTTTGTCTGACGCCAGCGCTAGCTGCTTGCACTAAGCCACCGCGATCAGCCCCCAGCTGTGTTTAACTCACCCTGTTATCAGAGGTCTAAGCTCCAGGGATCCAGGAGTGCTGCCAGGGCACTTGCTGCCTCTTGTCAGCTTTCACACTGTTCTCTGCATTCATTCTGTGGCTAGAATCTTGACTAGACTCTTCAGTGGTTAAGATCGGTAGGTAAGACTTATTATACCTTGAGGGAAAGTGGTCCCCTTAAGACTGTACCTGGAATTCAGGTGGTCATGTACTCATGCTGGGTTTGCATGTTCCTATGGGTCTGCCTGTGACCCGCAGTGTGGACAGCTGTGGGCCCTGGCCCTGTGGTGTGATGGGGATGATGGTTACTGTCCTCATGTGACTCCTAGAAGCACGGCTTTAGGCTGGTTTACACCCAGATCTGTAGGTACCTTCTTCTGCTCCTCTGGGTCAGCACACAGGCATCAGTCTATTGAGTTCTTCCATCCCATGGCTCTTGTTCCCACTCTGGATCTGGCCGGTGGTCTCTGTGTGAAGGACTTTCTGGAGTGTGTCCTAGAGAAGCAGCGAGAACAGCACCTGTCACACAACTAGGACAAGTGAGGTGTTACATCTCTCAGGGAAGGCTGATCACAGCCCAGTGACTGAGTCTAAAGTGCAACCAAGTAAAATCTGTGGCTTTCTTGTTAGAAAAACACATCTTGTAATGAATTCTGTGAGACAAAGAAAGAAAGAAAAGAGCCTTACCAGGTTCTGCCTGCAGTCGCTCCTGACGGGTTTCTGGAAGCACACTCTGAGCCCTGGGGGAGGCTGCATCTTCCTCTGCACCCTTTGGGCACAAACGAGGGCCCTCCAGGTGGACGCTGGGTGTCATCAAGGGACGAGGACCACATAGCTTCCCTCCTGTGCATTCTCCACTGGATGAAACTATGTAAGGGAGTCTCTGCTCTCTGCTGAGAGATCTAGAGAGCAAACATGAAGAGACGGGTGAGAGTAAGTAAGTGGAGTTGGTGACTGTTTAGAACTATATGGCATTTTCCTCATTGTTTAATACAGTATATTTTGATTATATGTTCTCTCCTCTTCCAGTTCTTCCAACTCTTCCCCACCTACCCTATATTGCATTAAAATACATTTTGATCGTATTTTAATCTTTTTCTCTCTTAAAAACAACCCACAAAATGAAAATCAAAACAACCATGCAGTAAGACAGCAAACACTGAAACAAACAAAACAAAACAAAAGCACCCTAACCCCACCCCCCAAAAAAACAGAAAAACTATGGAGTCTGTTTTGACCAACTAACTACTCTAGGGCATGGGGCCTACCCGGAATATGGTTAATATACTCCGTGAGACTTTCTTTTGAGAAAACAGATCTTCCTTTTTCCAGAAGCGCATCAATTGCAAGTATCTTCTTGGTTAAGGGTGGGACTATGTGTCCACCTTTCCCTCTCAGTGCTGGACCCTCTTGGATCTGTGCAGGTTTCATGTGTGTGGCCACAGTGTTTGCGAGTTCATATGTGCATTGGTCCGGTTGTGTCTGAAAGGTACTGCTTCCTTGGAGGCATCCATCACCTCTGACTCTTTACAGTCTTCCCACCTAATCATCTGGATAGATCACTGAGTTGGGTGGGGTGGGCGGGGTGGGGGGCAGACTGTTGAAGGCATCCCATTTATGACTGAGTGTTCCAAAGTCTCCCATTCTGCACGTTGTCTAGCTGTGGGTCTGTGTTCATTCCTATTTGTTGCGAGAAGAAGCTTCTTGGATGTAGGGTGAATGAGGCACCGACCTATGGGTATAAATGTCATCAGGATCATTTCATTGCTATGCTTCTACATCAGAAAGCTTTAGCAGTTTCAGGTGTGGGTTCCATCTCATAGAGTGGACCTTAAGTCCAATCAAGAAGCGTTTGATCACTCCCATGACGTCTGTGCTACTGTTGCATCCATACATCTTGCAGGCATGTCATTGGTGCAGGTTGCAGGGTTTGTAGCTGGGTGATGGAGATCGCCTTTCTCCTCTGGTAGCATTCAGAGTACCTTCCAGCACCGTGAGCACTAGTCAGTAGAGGTGAAACTTCTAGTTGGGCGACTTCTCCTAGAAGAAGCTCAACCTCTCCATTTTTCAGTGACATAAGTAAGTATTGTCTTCATCAACAGGGCCTTACCATCAGGTTGTAGAGAACAACCAATCCATTGGCAATAATCTGTGATATTTTGTGGTAGGGGAAGTTCATGGGACCCTTTGGGAAACAAGATGTGACCTATTCTGGGCACTGGAGGTTTTATTACATGGTGGTATAAGATGTCTAGATGGGGCATTGCCCCTCCTGTTACGTGACAACTCTGTTTAGCTTCCTGTTATCTACGTATGCATTTTAGGCGGCTTCTACAGTAGCAGGCTTCTATATAGTTTTTCAGAAGGCCCTTAGGATTAGCTGTTCCACCCCATATTCCCTTTTTTCCTCTGCCCTCCCTCTCCTCCCCTCCTTTACCCTTCTATTCTAGTTCCTCTTTATTGTAAATTCCTGTATAATGTAAAATTATATTTTGTTCCCACTTCCTTGGGAGACCCTTTCCCTGAGAGCTTTATCTAGCTCTCTTACTTGACTTTAGACATACAGCCTGTTTAATTGGGTTGTGTCCCATAGTCCTTGACTAGGTACCTAACCTCATTGGTTATTCAGATTATAGCATATATATCAAAAGCCTAAAGATTAACATTGTGGGGTTTTTTCTACACTATATTGAGACTTGACATTGGTGTAATTGTTTTGTATTTGACTGATTATAATTGTTACAACTGTTCCTTGGTGTTCCTCTCCCCTTCTCTGTTAGACTGACATTCTCTGGGCTTTAATCTGTTTGTTGAGGTTTTGCTTTCTGAAGCACATTCCAGCTATTGACTAAAACCATTTTAGTTTGTACATAGGTCTTAGCATGTTCTTCTATTTCCTGTTTTTCTCCTGTTTTTTTTTTGTTTTTGTTTTTGTTTTATTTTTCTTCTCTGTGACAGGATGTGCTTGTGGCTCTGTTGTTTCTTCCTAAAGAAGGGATCACTTTGGTCTCAATGTTTGTGTGCCCTCAGGCTTTATCTAGCTCTCTTACTTGACTTTAGACATACAGCCTGTTTAGTTGGGTTGTGTCCCATAACTGCTCTTACACCCTGGGGACCAGCAGTGACAGGGTGTTATGAAGAGGCTGTGAGACCTCTGGCTCCTATGAACACCTATTCTCTTGGGACCAATATTCTCGATCATGTGCCACCCTAGCACCTCCATGTCAGCTACCATGTGTCATATGCCTTTCAGGGCCTGCTAGAGAGGGTCCTCAAGACTCCCCGTCCATTAGGGTTAGAGCCTGAAGGACCAAGTGATTTGTTTGCCTGATGTTTTTAGTATTTTAACCCAGTAGAGTTTAAATGTTTTCCCCCTACGATCAGGACTAGGGAGGGAACCCTGTTCTTACTTTTTCTGTTCATTATTTTTCTGGAGATGCTAGCAAGTTTACTATGGTGAATACAGAAATAAAAGGCTTTGGAATTGGGAAAGAAGAAGCAATCTGCCTTTCTGTTCAGCCGACTGTCACTATATAACATCCAAAGCAAGCTAACTATGCCTAAGAAGAGGAGACTTAGCAGCACTAGAGGATACAAGGTCAATCTATGAAAGTCAGGTGTCTGTCTTATTCTAGTTGCAAACTCAGGGTCACATAGATGGCCCTACTTAAGCTCTGTGGGACACTAAATAGAATAACAACCAGTAAACATGTGAAAGATGCTTTTTAAACTGAAAGTATTTTTCCATATAATATAGTCTGATCACAGTCTTTCCCAGCCCCAGTTTGCTCCCAGATCCTCCCTACTTCCCCAACCACCCAACTCTACATCTTCTTTCTTGTTAGAAGACAAACAAACCAAAATTAAAATAAAACAAAACCAAAAGCATAAGAAACACACACACACACACCATAAAAACATAATCAGAAACCATCATATACAAACAAAAGATATGGGATGCCATGTAGTGGTGGGCCAGGTGAGGTCAGATCTTACAGAACGTCCTATGGCAGCAGTGCCTTAGAGGAGCATCAGCGCATCGTGGGAGAGCATGCTGGGAAGCCTGTGACCCTGAGTCTGATCCCTGGGGCCCGTGTGGTAGGAGGAGGAGACCTACTCTGCAAATTGTTCACTGACCTCCACAAAATGCCCTGACATGTACTTGTACATGTGCTTATACGCCCTCGGACATAATTTACAAACCACCCAATGTACAGGAAAAAGTATACTGGGGGCCAAAAGAGAGAAAGACCAAGTCACATATAAAGACGAACTCATCAGAATAACATCTGATTTCTCAGTGGAAACTTGAAAAGGCAAAAGGGTATCGAAAGTTCCCTAAGATCAGAACTGCAACCCAAATGACTATATCCAGCAAAACTGTTGTAAATTATGGGGAAGTATTTCATGATAAAAATAGGCCAAAGGAAGTCATAACTGGTAAGCTAACTCTGCAGACAATACTGGAAGAAAATGATGAAAATGATAATCATATTGAAGAGGCTCTGAGGGCAGGGGAATATTCTAGAACAGCAGTTAAGCAAACAAGTATCATGAAACCACAAAATACTACAGAATCAAATCACCAGAATCAATAGACATTTTTCTGTGGTAATTCTGAATATTAATCGTCCTACATTTCCACTCTAAAGATATAATTTATTTATTTTCTGCCTTCAAGAAACACCTCACAAGATCTGGCCCTACCCCTTTCAAGCTGCAGCACTCAGGAGAGTAGACCCTGTATTTTGCCTGGGCAGCACAGTAGAGCTCTGACCCTGGTGAAAGGTGCAGGTGAGGCAGCCCTGAGAGTGTGAGGGCAGGAAAGCTGGCCCCTCCCTTACCAGCTGCTGCACTTTGGGTGAGCTAGTCAGAGCTGGCCCTGGTGTTGTAGGCGCAGGAGAGCTAGAGATTGACCAACCTAGCAACCACCCAGGACCCATGTCCAGGGCTTTGAGTTGACTTACTCCAACGTTATACTGATCAAATGGACAATCCATCAAGAGGACATTACAATTTTAATATATATCCACTGAACACAGGTGCACACAATTTCCCAAAGCAAATATTACCCAGTATAAAGCTATGACCACAACACAGTACTAGGTAACTTCAATAAACTACCTGTCACTAATATATAAGCCATCTGGATATAAACAGAGACACAGCAGAGTTAAATGATATCATAGACCAAATCAGATTAACAGACACCTACAAAATTACCATCCAATCACTACAGAGTACATGTCGGTCTTACCAGTCTCTGGGACACTCTCTAAAATAGGCCATATATTTTGACACAAATGAAGTCTCAATAAACTCAGGAAAAATGATACAACTTCCTGTATTGTATCTGACAGTGGAACAAAGCTAGAAACCACAGAACATTCACAAACTCTGTTAAATCAACTGTACACTATTGAATAGTGAAGAAATCGAGGGGGGAACTTAAAAATTCCTAGAATTGGGTGAAAATGAAGATACAGCATACCAAAGTCTGTGGGAGACAATGAAGCCTTAAGAGGAAAGTCGAGAGCTCTAACTGTGTACAGTAAGAAATCATAGACATCTCAAATAACTGAATGATGCACCTTCCATCTTGGAAGAACAAGAACAAGGCAAACTGAAATGCAATAGATGTTGATCATTAAGATCCAGGAGGAAGTTAATAAAGTAGAAATAAAAGAAAAAAAAGAAACATATAAGGAAAGAATGCAACAAAGAGCTGATTCTTTAAAAGATAAAAAATATCAAGAAACTTTTAGGGAAACTAAGGAAAAGACTGAGAGACAAGTCCCAAGTTAATGTTGTTCCAGAGGAAAAGGGAGACATTATTACAGATATCAAGGAAGCCAGGAGAGTATAAAAGAAATGGATATATTTTTAGACACATATTGCCTAATAAAGGTAAACCAAAATAAGATAAGAAATTTGAACAGATCTTTACCTAACAAACAAACAGTATTGAAACGGGAATTAAAAATTGCTCAATCACAGATGAGTTCGCTGCAGTGCTCTCCTAGGCCTTTAAAGAACTAACACTGATTCTTTACAAATTATTTTATAAAATCAAAAAGGAAGGGATGCTGCCCAACTCATGTCTGAAGCAAGTATGGGATCCATATCAACACAATAAAGGCTACACATGAGAAACCTATAACCAACATAATTTTAAATGGAGAAAAACTTGTAGCATTTCCATAAGACAAAGGTTTCCACTCTCTCCACCCTTAATCAGTGTGGCACTGTAAGTCTTAGCAAGAGCAATAAGACAAGAGAAGCAAGCAAAAGGGATGCAAATAATTCTTATTTGCAGATAATATGACCCCATACACGAGAGACCTAAAGACTCTACCAGAAAACTCTTAAAAACAGAGAAATACCTTCAGTATTACAATTAATACAGAATCCAGCCTTCCTATACATGAAAGATAAACACATTGGGAAAGAAATTAAGGAAACAGCCCCATTTAAAATAACATAAAAACAACAACAACAACAACAAAACCCCAAAACACTAACAATAACCACCACTACCAACAACCAACAACTCAAAACCAAAACACCAACAATAACCACCACTACCAACAACTAACAACTCAATAATACGCCTAACATAGGAAGTGAAAAATGGCTATAGTGAAAACCTTAATACAGTGTAGAAGGAAACTGAAAAGACATTGGAATACCATATGTATGGGTTGGAAGAATCAATATTGTAAGAATGGTTGTCCTGTCCAACAATCTACAGATTCAATGCAATCATCAATATTCCAATGAATATCCTGGTCTACAGAGTGAGTTCCAGGATAGCCAAGGATACACAGTGTAACTCTGTCTTGAAACAAACAGACAGACAGACAGACAGACAGACAGACAGACAGACAGACAATCAAATCAACCAAACAAAAAACAACAAAATAAAACAAACAAAACTTTAAAAACTCATCTGGAAATAAAAAACCTTGTATCCTAGTTTGGTTTCTGTTATGATAAACACCATGACCAGAAACAACTTGAGGAGGAAAGGGTTCATTTCATCTTATGCTTTATAGTTCTCCATCAAAGGAAGTCGAGGCAGGAGCCT
Source organism: Apodemus sylvaticus (assembly GCF_947179515.1). Taxonomy (NCBI): domain Eukaryota; kingdom Metazoa; phylum Chordata; class Mammalia; order Rodentia; family Muridae; genus Apodemus; species Apodemus sylvaticus. Next base: position 10,783,170 of record NC_067490.1, read on the forward strand.
GAAGTAGAAGCCACGGTGGAATGATGTATACTGGACTGCTCCCAGGCTCATGGTCAGCTGCCTTTCTTGTACAGCTCAGGCCCACCTGCCTATGAATGGTACCATTCAAGAGTGGGCTGGCCCCTCCTACATCAATGTGCAATTAGGAAAGTACGCCATAGACATGCCATGGGGCAATCGGGGGAGGAAATGTTTCAGCTGAGAATCTTTCCAAGTTTGTTGTTAGCCGAAGCTAACTTTGACATTCTGCATTGTCTAAGCAACTCTGAGGGGAAAAAAGTATGGTTGGAGGTATCACTAGATCTGATTTCAAATTATGCTACAGAGCCCTGGTCATAAAAACAGCATATTATTGGAATAAGAACAGGCATATAGATCAAGATAAAATAATAGAGGGCCCCGGACATAAACCCACACAGCTCCAGCCACTTGAATTTTGACAAAGATACAAAAAAAATACATATTGGAGAAAAGATAGCAAATAGTTCTAGAAATCTACCTGTAGAAGAATAAGACCAGACCCTTCTCTCTCACCATTCATAAAAATCAGCTTTTGATGGCTTACATACCCTAATGTACATACCTGAAACTTTGAGATCATTAGAAGGGAAAAGAGAATTGACTTTAAGATGTAGATATAGGTAGAAATATAGATACAAATACAGTAGATATATAAAGGCTTTTTGAATAGGACTCTAGTTTTTCAGGGAATCAGGCCAAAGGTCAATAAATTGAACCTCATGATATGAAAATGCTTTTGTACAGTAAAGGATGCTATGGTAGCTTGAATAGATATGATCCCCATAGACTCATGTGTTTGAATGTTTGGACCCCACAGGCATGGCATTATTAGGGGGTGTGGCCTTGTAGGAATGGGTGCAGCCTTGTTGGAAGAAGTGTGTCACTGTGGAGATGGGCTTTGAAGTCTCATATATATGCTCAAGCTGTGCCCAGTCATACAGTTGTCTTCTTGCTGTTTTTGGATCAAAATGTAGAACTCTCAGCTCCTTCTCCAGCACCATGTCTGCCTGGACACTGCCATGCTTCCCACCATGCTGATAATGGACTAAAACTCTGAAACTGTAAGCCAGGCCCAGTTTAAAAGAAGAAACAATTTTTTATAAGAGTTGCTATGGTCATGGTGTGTCTTTACAATAATGGAAACCCTAACTGAGACAGAAACCTTAACTAAGAGACCGCCTACAATGTGGGCAGCTGCTCATATGATAGAAGGGTAATATGCTGGAACTCAAAAAACGGAAACAAACAACCCAGTTAAGAACAAGCTAAGGACAGAGTCCTCAAAAGAAGAAATACACATAGCCAATAAATATTTTTTAAAAGCAAAGTACAAATTAAAAATATTGTTTGAGATTTCTCTCATAACAAGTGCCCATCCTACCCCAGTTAGCCTGGCTATCTTCAGGAATATAAGTAAATGGTGGTAGGAAAGATGGCTCAGTGCTTAAGAGCACCTCCTGCTCTTGCGGAGGTTCAGGGTTCGGTTCCCAGCGCCCACACAGAGGTAGAGTTCCATGGGGGTCTGGAACATTCTTCTGAACTCCGCAGGCATTAGGAATGCATGCAGTAACAGACATCCAAGCAAACAAACACTTGTGTACATAAAGTAAAAATAATATTCAAATATAGATGCTGGGGAGGGAGTGGAGAAGGGGAATCAGTGAGAACATAGGCTGATTCAGGCGATGTGGAAATCAGTATGGAGGTTTCTTACAAAACCGAAGGCTGACCTTGTGTACAGCCCAGGTACACCACTTCAGGCCATTCATCTAAAGAGATTTATATCCTACCACAGAGATACTCGTACCTACAAGCTTGTTGCCAGTATCTTGACAACAGCAAGGAGTGGAAATCAGCCTGGAAGTCCACTGTGGTGAGTGGGCAGGGGAAGCGTGGTGCCTAAACCCAGTGGGATTTCATTCAGTCAGAAAACACGAAGGTGTGAATCTTACAGGAAGAGTTGGTAGGACCTGGAGAATGCCCTAGGTCTTGGAACTCAGGCTCAGGAAGACGGTGAATTCTCTCTCCTGTGTGGGTCCCAGCTTTTTACCTTATATATCTGTCTTTATGTAGAAGTGAGTATTTGTAGAGCTTAGGAAACTAGAGAAAAAAAAAACGGAGATTTTTGAGATAGGTAAAAAAGATTCTGTTACCTATGTGGTGTGGAGGGCTATATAGAACACTTGTAGTATAAAGTTGGAAGAGGGAATTCTGGGAGTGAAAAAATCTTAAGTGGACACAGAAGTGGGGGAGACATGAAGTGCAGGGGATTGAGGTGGGAGGGGCATAATAACCCACGATGTATGAAAAGGTCATAAATATGATAAGCTAAGCAAAAAGTATAAAAGGACTTGGAATGGGGGCACTGTAAGCTACTCCGAGAAGCTCTGTGCTAATAAACAAAACCCCTACTGTGTGTGGGCCACTGTCCTATTAATGGTTGGTCAGAGAGGCTCCAGGAGTTCCCGAAACAATATAGGCAAATGCTGTTGGTTGCCCAGTAGGACCCTGTTGCTGAAGATGCCACATGCCTTGGTCAGAGGACATAGAGAAACGAGGCTACCACTGGCCTGGGAGCTTCCTCCCTGCTTGTTAGCTCTGATGGTGTTGGCCATTGCTCTTCAGGCTGCTGAGGGAGAACTGCCATCCATGGCCATCCTCAGCTTGGACCGTGTGCACAACAATCCTGTCTGGCCGAGGAAGAGGAGTCCTCTGGTGCAGTAGTGGCAGGTCTATTTTACGATAATCACATGCTTTTTGTGTTTTAATTTGATGCCTGCTCCTCATGACTGATAATCTGAACCGGGTCCAAAGCCTATGGTTGGGAAGTGACAGGCCTGAGTGAAGGAACTACTGTAGTTGTTTTCCTAAATGGACCCGATGTGCCTGTCAAATGGCCTTCTAAACTGCTGTGTTTATGGCCATACATTCGTGCTAATGTCAGCCTTGATCTTCCTTTTACACAGTCAGCAGCGACTGTAGAGACTCCTAACTGGTCAGAGTCCTGAGAATAAATGACTATCAGATCAGATTCCTAACAAGTGGGGCCGTCGGCATCACCCCTCCAAGGCTCAGAGAACATCACAGAAGTAGGGATGAGAAAGATAAGAGGGTTGGGGTGGGGTAGCAATACGGAGCACTGGATGTCTGGCCATGACATGGCTGCTACATCCAGGGTTAGGGCACAGATCTGAAGAGGACTGAGCCTGTCAGCATCCTGCTGTGGGAAGGAGAGGATCTCATGGGAGCCACTCGCCTGACGTTTATATGCAGGGAATGGTTGACAGGAGCAAAGAGGGATGTTTTCTTCAGTAGTATCGCTGCTCGTGTAGCCATCTGTGCTCCTGTAAAGAACCCTAATGAAACTCATAAGATAAGAGAGAGAAAGGCAGAGAGATGCATACAGAGACTGACAGACAGACAGACAGACAGAGGATGGGGAGGGAGTGAGATGGAGGGAGAAAGACAGACAGACAGAGAGAGGGAGGGTGGAAAGGGAGAGGAGGAGGGAGGCAGAGGACATGGAGGTAGAGGGGGGAGCCAGTCGGGAAGGAGTTTATTGGCAGAGGGGAATGGGCGTGAATATGACTGAAGTATATTATACATATGTATGGAAAGTCAGAAGGAAACACAATGCTATGTCTAGCTAATAAATGTTAAAACCATTTTCAAAAGCTGTAATGGCGGTTATGCTTAGAAGACAGCCTTCTATAACACCAACCAGTAAGATGCCCTGATCTGACCAATGGGACCAGCGCAGCCTCCCAGGCTGGCCTTAATGGCTGCCTCTTCCTCTTCTGTCACCTTGTTCCACAGACACTGGGGACTATGGCACCTTCAAAGACGTGTGGTTGGATTTCCAAAGCTGCCTTTCTGTGCTTGCTGAAGCCACAGACAGTTTTGAAGATAAAGTTAATGAGTCTGATCCGATAAAGGAGGCTTCGGGATACGGTAGCAGTGTACTGCGAGAAAGGGTTGGGTAAGGATAACCAATAAAGGCTTCGTGTGAGGAATGGGCAGGCATCTACACTGACGGGGAGTGTGAGCTATCAGGACAGTTTACTAGTGGATAACCACACCCAGTTTCTGTGAACTTCCCAGACTGAGAAGAATGGAAGGGGTCAGATGGGATATGGCCTGTATGCCTTCATGTTATTGGCCTTGTCAGGTTCCTCAGGTAATGTGACGCTTCTCCCTTGCTTTTTGGTAGATGGACAGTCTCTCCTCGGGGAGCAGGTGGGCTGGCAGGACAGGCGTCCCCAGGCCGGGAGAAGGAGGCGCTCCCAGGTACTCTCGTCCACCCCTGCTGGTGACTTGCCCACCCAGCCCTGTCCTGTTCCAGACAATGGCCACCTGTGACCCTGCCTGCCTTAACCTGCTTTGCCCATCTGTGCCTGCCTGTGCCTGACCTCAGCCCAGAACTCCCACCCTTTCCCACCCCCACTCAGGACTGGTCCTGACTTCCGGTTCCTGCCTTGCTTCACCACTTTGACCTAATTCCCAGTAACCCCGTTCTGCCATGTCACATCACAGGGACTTCTCAAGAAGGAACTGTTCAGAGCCCGTCAGTGCTACCTGCTTCACATCTGTTCATTTCTGTTCAAAGGATAATTTGTAGTGAAATGCAAGCATGTATTTATTCCCGAGTAATATGGCCTGGATTCTGTGGTGACCGTGACTTCTCATGCACACCGTCACTTCCTGTCCACAGAGAATGGTGGCAATGCTTTATTTGCTTAGTGTTCATTGTCATCGGGTTAGAAACAGTGGAGGCGATGAGCGATTCCAGGGTAGCATGGACCTGAGGAGTGATTCTAAGTGAGGCTGAAGGAATTGAGCGGCTACAGAGTCAGCAGATCAACATTAACCAAAGTGGATTCTGTGCCAGGCTCTGCTAAGACTTGGAACATGGGCTTTACATGTGAGAAAACTAGTGATAGGTTCAGAGATGAAGGGGAGAAAAGGAAGGTGGTGAAGAGTAAGTGGGTACATACATGGGTGTTAGTGTAAGTGTGCATGTAAGTTTGCACACAAGAATACATGGGTATAACATGTTAGTGCCTGTGAGTGTGAATGTGGGTTTACATGAATATGAATGAGCACATACACACATGGGTATGGGTATGCATGTGTGATTGTGTCTGTATGACTATTGATATGCACATGAGTGCATGTTTGTGCTCATTTGTGTCTGTGTGAATGCCTGTGTGTGTGTGTGTGTGTGTGTGTAGATAGATGTGCACACATCTTGCCCCATCTGAGAAGGTGATGCTTTAGCCAAGGTGAGAGAGTAAGCTATAATTACAGAGAAATCATGCAGAGGAATGGCTAGCATGGAAGTTTATGATGGAGGAACCCCAGGGCCAGTGTGGCCAGAGAGAGAGAGAGAGAGTGAGCGAGCACGGAGCAGCTTAGCTCTGAGAGGCAGGGGTAGGTCCCCGCAGCCTCCTTCAGCCGGAGTGAGAGCTGTTGCATGCTATACACAGAAGAGAGACCTGAGCTGATGGTTTGTTGCAGAGACATTGTGACTTCCAGGTAGGATAGATTCTCAGGTGACCCAGGGCGTGAGTGGAGACCAATGGGGAGGCTCCGCCTAGGTGTAGTGAGAAGCAGTCATTGGGTAGAACCCTGTGACTAGAACAGACAGTCCTAATCCTTTGTCTACGAGTGTATCTGCTTGTTCTCTTTCCTCAGGTGAGAAGTCCACTCTGGACGGCCATCTCTGGGGACAGACCACCAACTGCCAGTGTGGTCACTGGTGAATCTGTCCCAAGCGTCACCAGAGCCTGACATGAAGCCAGTGTTTGGCTTCAGTGGCATGTTGACTATGGGTAGCACGTTAAGGCTTTTCATCAGCTTCTAAGTATAAGGCCAGGTCCTCTAAACAGTGAGAAGTGATGTCTGAGAGAAAGAACTCAAGCAACCTCCAGGCTCTCAGTGAACAACAGGATGGCCATCAGCACTCATGAGACAGCAGAGGCAAGACATTGAGGCCAGGAGGCATCTGGCATGCAGAGAAAGCGAAGGGAATGTGGGCTTGGACTCCGCTGACGAAGCCTTGTGTAGCTAGAAATAGTGTGGATGGACTCTTGAGGAGGGAGCACAGGTAGACAGCGGAGAGTATCAGGCCTGGGTGTGGCAGCCTCTGCAGAACAGGGGAGGTAGAGGAATAGGCAGGGATTGACCAGAGTGGAACTAGGGTAGGGCCAGGAGGAGCCATGAGGGACATAAGCTAGCAGCCTCACAGGCCGGGGTATTTCCATCCCTGCAGACAGACCTGCTGAGGGGAGAGTGAGGACCAGTGGATGAATCTGGGAAGCCACAAGCTGTCTTGAGCGTTTTAGATTCAGGGGTACAAGAATGAAAGTGAGGGGACCGGGGGAGCTGGAGATGTGCCTCTTTGGAACACCAGAGTTCAGTTCCAAGCACCCACAATGGGAGCGCACAACCACCTATAGCTCTAGTTCCAGGGAATCCGATGTCCTCCTCCAGCATCCTTGGGGACTGCATCCACATGGTGCACACATATACACACAGGCACACACCTACAGACATAAAACAAGAATAATAAAACATTTCTTTAAAAGAAGGATGAGGATAGAGTCCACGTAAGTGATGTGTGGCAGGTGTGGAGACAGGTACCTCTAAAGAGGTTTACTACACAGGGCAAAGGCAAGAGGGGAGAGGGAAGCTAGGATTCTTTTGGAAATGGATGAAGCAACAACGTGTAGCTGAGGTGCCATACACAAGCAGGACGGGGAGAGGAGAGGAGACAGCCCGCTTAGGCCAACACTGGGTGTCGTGGGTACCGTGGGTACCAGTGTGGTCCAGCAAGGAAGGATACTGTTGTTCATCAGCCCAAAATGCAAAGCAAGAGGCATGAAGACAGGACTCCATATGAAACTCAAGTGTGCACATCAAAAGACCATTTCCGCTGTAAGGGACCAGGCCAGAAAGGAGACTTGTGACCTCTGGGCTATGTGGCCTGCGTGGCTGTGTCACGTACTTGGTAGTTTTTGTTTTCCAGTGACACTTGTACCGTTGCACGGTCAGGGTGGCACTGGCAGAGTGACACTTTAGCAGGGGGTAGCTTTTGGTCCGTAAGAACATGTGACGAATGGGAGCAAAGAGAGCTGACCTCTGAGCAAGGATAGGGTAGAACCCGAGGAGACGACCGAGCAGAAGGCAGGATGTCACACGTGGGGTCTGTTCCAGTTGTTGGTGGTTGTAGCTTAACTGCTCTCAAAGTAGAAAAGAACCAAGAAATTTTAAAAAACAAAAAACTAAAAAGCAACCCCCCTGTCTCCCCCCCCACTACTTTTTCCACTTGGAGAACAGTACTTGGTTTCTATGGTTATTGCCGGTTAACTACACAGCAAGTGTTATGTAGTAGCACAGGGTAATTACAGACAACGGAAAAATTGCAGGATAAGTCTTAAATAAATACAGAGCAGCCACATGGTTTAGCCTCTGATCCCGAGAGCGAGGTGCAGTTCACCTCTGGGCCTGAGCTGCTTGTGAGAGCTAGGCCCTTGGGCCTGTCACCAGCCCGTCACCAGCCTGCCACCATGCTTCTAACCCTCCGCGTCTACTTGCTTTATCACGTGACTGGACCTCGCGGCAAGCCACCACTCGGCCTTTGTGGCACCCTCCTTAGGTGAGGCTGGCAAGTAGGTTCAGGCCTTTTGTGGCACTCCAGGCTGGAAAGGTCTTCAGTCCTTTAGAATGGGAGGTTTGCACCTGGAGTTAGTGTCCAGGAGTCTTCTAGTGGTTTAGTACAATAGGAAGATTGCTAGGAACTGTCATCTTAATCCAAAAACCTTCAGCAAACACATAACTTAAGCAGCAGCTACAGCAGGGACAGGGATGTCTGTAGTTAGAGGGCCAGGAATTTGGATTCATGGGCTGAAATAATGTTTGTGAGCATTGCAGAGAGGCCGTAAAGAACAAGAGCTCAGTGCACCCTGAATGAACCTTGAGAATGCTTGAGATCTGTGTGCCCATCTCACATTGAGAAAGCAGACTATGGGTTGTGCCCGGCCACCTGTAACTCCAGAGAGGAGCAGGGCCACTCCCTGAGGGGAGGACAGAATGGAGCCGTGTGGGCCCCAGGAGAGGGTGAGCAGGTTGAGGCTTCAGCCGGAGTGTGAACATGGCCAAGCTCAGTCACACGCTTGAAGAAAGCCAGAGCAGGGGAAAGAGGCCATGCACGAGAGGAGGGAGGCTCAAGGAACAGGCTTGGGAGTAACACGCAGGGAAAGATTCCAATAGAAGACAATGGCGTGTTTCCTCTACCACTCCCTCACGGAGCAAGTCAGGGAGCTCAAGACAGAAACCTGGAGGGAGCTTGCCGGCTTGCTCCTTATGACTTCTTTCTTTCTTTCTTTCTTTCTTTCTTTCTTTCTTTCTTTTCTTTTCTTTTCTTTTCTTTTCTTTTCTTTTCTTTTCTTTTCTTTTCTTTTCTTTTCTTTTCTTTCTTTCTTCCTTCCTTTCTTCCTTCCTTCCTTCCTTCCTTTCTTTTTATTTCCTTCCTTCCTTCCTTGTTTCCTTTTTTCTCCCTCCCACCCTTCCTCCCTCCTCCCCTCCTCCTATCTCCCTCCCTCCTTTCTTTAACCCCCTCTCTCTTTTTCTTTCTCTCTCTCCCTTTTCTTTTTCTTCAATCTGGGACCCTAGCCCATGGGATGACGCCACCCACTTTCAGGCTAGATCCCTCCTCAGTTAAACCTCCTTAAGTCACCCTGAGAAACATGTCCAGATAAAGATCTCCTAAGTGGTTCTAAATCCCATCAAACTGACAGTGTCGGATTCCACCAGCAAAGAATCTCAGGAGCTTGACCCTGTGGTGATACACAGCCCCATTGTGGGGAGTAGTTTGCATCTCCCCTCCCCCAACTGTATCTGTGCCAAGACCTCAGGCTTCCTTGGACTACCTTGGACATCCTTATCCTGGCACCGTGGTGGCCACATGGGACACCATCACACTGTAGTCTTGGGACAGCTGCCCTCAGTTTTGGCCTGTGCCCTTCTGAGAATGTATGGCCTAAGGGTGTCCCCTACTAGGGGCTTGGCTCCCATAGAAAAAGGCATAATTATGACCTTCTATTTGCATGTATGGGAGGCTAGATGCTCTCCCTACCCAAGGTAGGTCAAGGGAAGGAAACTAGTTTGAGCATTGTGGATGGGAGGTAGTAGTAGCGAGGAAGAGTTTGGACCTGGACTATAGGAAGATGACAGTGAAGTTGGAGTCTTTCCTTCTGAATCCCCTAGAGCCTTAACTTCAGACCGTCCAGCCAGTAGTGGACACTGGAGTTGGTGCCACTATATTAGTCAGCGTTCTCCAGAGTAGCAGAACTTACAGATAGACAGATAGATATAGATTACATATAACGTAGATCTATTAGAATGGGTCACAGGCTGTGGTCCAGGTAGTTCAACAACAGCTGTCTCTTAATGCAAGGTTCAAGAATCCAGTAGTTGTTCACTCCATGAGGCTGGATGTCTCAGCTGGTCTTCAGTATATTCTGGAGTCCTGAGCTAGTAGGCTCTAATGCTTGTGAAGGAATGGACTTGCTAGCAAGGCCAGAGCAAAGGCTTCCTCCTTCTGTGTCCTCTAATAGGCTTCTAGGAGAAGGTGTGGGCAAGATTAGAAGTGAGTTCTCTCAGCTCCAAAGGTCGCTGTAGAGCTAAGAATGCTTAAAAAGAATGTGACTTGTTTCGCCTTTTGTCTCCAACTGAAACAAACACTGGCATGCTTATGACATGACTCTGGCTGAATGAGGTGTGTCTCCTCCCTGCATCTGATCTTGCCTGCTTGTAGGATGGGCAGCTCCCTCTGCCTTCCCTGTGCATTCAGAAACAAGGAGACCGAGAGAAGAGCTAGCAAGATGCCTTCGTGCCTTCAGGGACAATGCCCCTGGGATAATTTTGCTTGAGATAAGTGCCAAACCTGTTCGGAGTAAGTGTGACCCATCTGATAACCAGTAGGAGAGGGAAGGTCTGATAAAGACAGTCACAGTGCCAGTGTGACAAATTCACATGGAGGAGGGGCTCAGCACTGGTGTCTGGGCTTCTTCAGGTGGTTATGGACTGTGGCAAGGAGAGAGCTTGGGCTGCCGTGGGGACCCCACAATCTGCAGAAGGGAAACAGAGGTCAGGTTCTGAGACGTGTTATCTAGAGTGCATCACGCATATCTTTCTTCTCCCCTCTGCCAACAGATGGTGGCATCCTGGTATCATTTGCAACTAAGATAGTAAATGCGTTCCCATGCCTCTGTTGTCTCCTATTTTTACTTTAGGATCGTACGAGGAAAATTTCCTCATCTGTGTACCATTTTGCAAATTATAGAGTACTTCCCACAGCCCTGAAAGGTGGATATTTCATGATCCTCATTTAGAACGAAGAGCCCGAACTGAGAGGAATTGAGTCACAGGATTGGCAGTGGGAGGGGGAGTGGACGATTCTCTGCAGAGCAAGCCTCCAGTGGCCATGGTCCCAGGAGTGGGTCACTGCCTCCCAGAGTGCATCTGTGCCAGGTTCTACTCCTGTCTGTTGACCCGGAGTCGCAGGCAGGCTCTGTCCTCCAAGGACCTGCATTGGCATTGCCTTTGCCTTGTGCTTCTTAGATGCCATGGTAACCAGCACCCGCCTGGTAGAGATGCTGCCTGCTCTAGGATCCCTGAATTTCCTTGCTGCTCATCCTTTGAGAGTTTTATACTTGTGAGCATAGCCACTTTCTATGAGAAAGTCACAGTTTAGAAGTTAATTCCCAGGGAGCACTTTCCGAGTTCTTACTTTTGATCAAGATAGATAGATGTATAGGGGTTTTATTCATTGTAGTGCTCTGGAAACATTGAATATTGAGGGAGTTAATAATGCTTACTAACCCAATGGGATCTAGAATCTCCTAGGAAACAAACCTTTGAACAGGTCTGTGTGGAATGGCCTAGATTAATTTGGTTTCCAGCCTTGCTTGTGAGAGATTATCTTGGTTAATCGAGGTGGGAAGACCCACCCTGAAAGTGGGCAGGATCATTCCCCGAGCTTGGGCCTAGACTGCATAGACAAGAGAAAAGCTGACTGAACTCTGTCAGCTGTCACCCTGCCTCAGTGAGCTCAGCCACCCATGCCTTTCTGCCATGATGGACTGTGCCTTTAATTATTAGCCAAAGTAGACCTTTTTCTCCCTTCATCTCTCTTCTTTATCAGCGTAATTTATCACAGCAACAGGCAAAGTTACCAATGCAAATGGTATCTTGTAGTTGCATATTATTTCCTACTTTTATCTCTGTCTAGAATTTAGTTTGATGATGCTGCAGTTCAGGACTCAGGCTGGGAAGCAGTTCTTGCTCCAGGCATTTCCAGTAGAGAGGAAAGGGCCGGGAAGCACAGAGGCTCACTGGTCAGAGTGACTTGTTCTGAACCACATGACCCGCCCCCTGCCTTGTAAGAGATGCTAGAAAGTCTGTAGAGGGAGGGATGGAGAAATTCAGAAATGTTTTGAACTAGATGAAAAGTAAATCGCAGTGATATAAATCAATGAAGTATAAGGAGAGATTGAAAATAAGGCGACTTCTTAGAAAAGATAATTAGGCTGCAGGAGGAGGAGGCGCGGACATCAGGAGAGCAGACCGGCCTGGGTTCCAGCTGTCTTGAAGGGCACACCTGCAGGGAACTAACTTCTTCTCACTGGGCAGCACTTCCTAAGCTTCCAGCACCTCCCAGGAGGACCACAGGCTGGCAGTCACCCTGGCATCTGGGCCTTAGGCAGACATTTAAGATTAAAAATTGTAAGCAGACAAAAACGACACAAAAGTCACAAAACTAATAGATCATTGCAGAAAGATTTTATCTTATATCTCAAAAATAAATGAGAGTCCTATCAGAGTCCTGTATGCTAGCAATGAACAAGCAGAAATAAAATTAGAACACAATTCCACTTTTTAGCAAGCCCCCCAATACTTAGGCAAACACATACATACATACATACATACATACATACATACATACATATATACATACACTACACTACACTACACTACACACAAAATCTATATGTAGCCAGCTATTAGAAAAAACTGATAAATGAATGAAAGAAGAATTAAATACATAGAGTGATATTCCATATTTAAGGATTAGGTTCAGTATTGTGATGATGTCACTTTGTCATGACTTGATGTAGAGTCACAGTACAAATAAATATGCTTACTAGTTGTGCTTTGGAGACCGACAAAGTGATTCTACAGTTTATTTGGGGAAAGAGCTGACCCAGAGTAGCTCAGCAGAGGAAAGAGGAGAAGAGCAATATGACGTTCCTGACTCCAAACCGCTCTCTGAAACATGGCGGCAGAGCTCAGCAGACAGAGAGAGCCACCAGGCTCAACAGAGATCACCACCAAGCCAGAGTTCAATCACCAGGACCCACATGGAGAAAAGAGAAAAGTGATTCCCACAAGTTTTCTGACCTCTGCATGTGGGCCTTGATAGGAATATGCACACATTTCCACACTTGTGTATGTGTACGTGTATACACACACACACACACACACACACATATCAATATATGGAATTCAAAACTTTAAACTACAGTAATCATGATAATACTGTGTTGGTAAAAGAACAGAAAAGTTCATAACTGAGAAGATCTCACTGTAAGCCACAGGAATATAGTCCACTGATCTTTGGTGAACTTAGGGAAAGACACCAGCTGGGAGACTCTGGAGTCTACAGGCCCCTCTGTCCAAAAGTCATCAACTCAAAAATGGACCACAGACCTAAATAGAAAACATGAAACTAGACTGGAAAATATAGGAGAAAATCAAGATGGCTTTTAGTTTTTCTGATAGGATGTTAAAGTATCAATTTATGGGGGAAAGAAGCGGTTAGTTTTGGTAGAAGTTTTCTGTTTTATGGAATACGATTCTGTTAGGAGAGTGAAGAACTGAGTTCCAGACTAAAATATTTACAGAAGATGGCTCTATTATAGGACCGTTATGGAAAACTCCTTCAGTTCACTACCTCACCAGAAAGGATACATATGTAGCCTGTATATGAAGGAAGAGATTTCCTACATTATATCTCATTAGGGAAATCCAATTAAAATGATTTAATTCTTAAAATGATTCTGGTAGCACTACACAGCTACCAGAATGGCCAAAGTACAGAGTATTGACAATATTACCGTATACTGGCAGAAATATGGAGTAACAAGAATTCATATTCATTCATTCATTCATTCATTCATTCACTCTTCCTCTGTCCTTCCCCGTCCCTCTCGTCTCCCTCCCTCTGCCCCCCGCAGTGAGAAACACAATTTCATAGTCCTTTATGAAGAAAGACTCGATGAGTTTCTCACAAATGGCACATTCTTGTATTTTGTGATCCCACAATTAGGCTCCCTGATATCTACCCAAATGGGTTGTTATGCCCACCCAGAAATCTATGCACGGATTTGCAGCAGCTTCACTCATAATTGCCAAAAATGTGAATGCAGCAAGATGTGCTTCAGTGGGTGAAGCCATAAGCAGACGGCTCGGTGCTCCGTGATAAGGAGAAATGAGCTGCCGATCTTGGGAAGACATGGAGAACCCATACTTATTATTGAGTGAAAGCTGATTAGAATATGCCAAAGCCCGTATGATTCCAACTGGGCGATGTTTTAGAAAAAGCACGGCCACAGACACAAAACAAAGGTGAGTGATTGCCGAGAGGCTGAGGTTGGGAAGGACGAGTGGGAAGATTGTGGAGGCTTTTTTAGTGCTATGAAATTAGTCTGTGTGATACTGCAATCGTGGGTACGTGTCATTATACCTTCTCCTGAAGTTGAATAATATACAAGTGTAAACCCTGATGTAGAATGTATATTCAAAGGGAACGATGTGTCATAGTTGGTGTAGTGATCACAGCAAGGCTACTCTGGTGGGAGGTGTTGCTAATGGAGGGGCTTGAGTGTATAAGAGGATACTTGGATATCAGTCTCATGTGAGCCTAAAACTGATCTTTAAAAGTCTGTTAAAGACAGTGGGTGGTGGTGGTGCACGCCTTTAATCCCAGCACTCAGGAGGCAGAGGCAGGTGGATCTCTGAGTTTGAAGCCAGCCTGATCTACAGAGCAAGTTCCTGGGAAGCTAGAGCGACACAGAGAAAACCTGCCTCAGAAAGAAAAAGAGGGAGGGAGGGAGGGAGGGAGAGAAGGAGGGAGGGAGGAGAAAAAGAAGGGGAGGAGAAAAAGAGAGGGGGGGAGTCTGTCAAAAAATAACAAAAGCCATTTTGTTTCCTGACCACTGTCCCGGGACAGCAAGGAGGGCTCCATCAACTATGAGGGAGGTCATGATTGTGTGTAAGTTTTCCATGAAGAGAGACTCTTCTGGACGCTGTTCACTGGTGAGGCTGAGAGGCTGACCCATGCAGAGACCGCATCTGGCTCAGCACTTCCAATGGCACCAGCACTTGGTTGCTGGCTGGGCGGATGGGTGGGTCACTGACCTGTCCATTTATAGCAGAAATAGAGTGGGCTTGTCAAGGGGTTAGACCTCTCTGTGGCCAGAAGTCCCCGATGGCAGGCTGATGCTGCAGTTCTTCTCAGGTGCTATTCATCTGGGTGGGTGGGTGTGGCCCTCAGATCCTACCTGACCTTTCCTGCCCAAGACCAGGGAGGAAACAGAAATGCATGCATCTGGCGCCTGCCGAGTGTCTCCACCCCGGTTTTGTGATTAGTACCGGGTGAAAATGTCTAGCTGTCACTTGGCAGCACCATGGCCTTGTGAAGCAGCCTGGGACAAGGGTTCCACTGGTCACATTAATTGGGGTTCATGATAGTGTTTAGGTCCCCTGAAATGGGCCAGTATCTAGCAGTCTCTGCAGACCAACATTGACTGATTCCTGCTTGCTGCTTTAGGCTCCTATAGGGAAGGACTGAGAGAATGTTTTTAACACATTGTAAAATCTTCTTCCATGGGACCCAGAATCCTTCTCTGTTCCCCTTTCAATCGTGGGCTTTGCTTAGCCAGCAGCTTAGACCTATAGCCAGGACAACAGATTTCCAGCAGTCATCGTCATACATGTCTTAGCTTTGAGGGCACCACAGCCACAGGGCTGTGGGCCAGCATACCCTGCTGACCCAGGCAGGGCTGACTATCAGAACACCGTCCCCCTACTCCACATTCCATTTGCCACTTTGGTCTTTGATGCCTTGGAACCCCACCCACCCCCACCCCCAAATACCAAGACCGGGCCTTGGTGCTGCCTACAGTGTCTCTGAAAGTGAACGGTTGATCTGGGAAAGTGCTAACAGGCCATGGGGACTGAGTGAAGTCACACAAACACTGTAATACCCCGTTGAGATGAATTAGGCCAGCACACACTTTGTGCCTGGAAGGAAACAATTTCAGTTCTGTAGCACGGTTCACTCCTGCCCTGGGAGCTAGAAATAGCCGTGAACGATAAAGTGTGGGAATGTGGGTGATTCCTGTTCTTATTAGAATTATAGAGGCAGGTGCTGCGAGGGCTCAGTGCTGGGCTGTAGCCAAAGCCCAGGGCAGAGTTTTGACTTTGAGGAAAGGTAGACTGCTGTGCTTGAGCGGGCCATGGTGCTCTGCTGCCACCTAGTGGCACTGATTTCACACACTCGATGAATCCTGTTATTTTTATAGTTTGATTCACCGGCGAGGGAAAGCGCCCAGATTATGAGCACATGTTTCCAGAGTTGTTAAGTATGGAAGTTCTGTTGACCACACCACCCAGACTACAGTAGCTAGTGCCTTTGGAGTCAGGGGCTGCATCTGGGTTTAGATCTGTGCACAGGGCACAGATCGGGCTATAGCTATGACCTGGGATGGGAAGGGCTTCATCATCAGACTGCATGGCCAAGTTGTGTTGATTCCAAATGTGCCATGGTAGGCAGATCCAAGGAATATGGCTGCCCGTGCTTATCTGACCCCGCCCCCAACTTTTCTTCAAGCCTGTGCCTAGACTCTGGGGTGAGGGGGCATGGGATGAGGTTGTGGGTCTTCCTATTCTCTTCTGAGATGAAAAACATTTCAGGGTGCCTGGGGAGAAAGAAGGCGGCACATACCTTTGCTCAGAGCTTGTGAGTTGTGCCTAGCTGACCCTCTTCCCTACCACAGCTCTTGTCCCATGAGCCCCTTCTCACCAGTCTGTCTGCAGTTCCTCCACACTTGAGATTGTCTCTGGGCGTTTTTGCAATAAACATTCAAACCTGGCATGCTGAAAGCATTTGGATAGTTCTGCTAGACATGCAGCCACTTGCAGCTGCATGTGCATCTTACAGTGCTCCCTCACTAAAAACCCATCTATGGAAAGAAACTCCAGAAGTTCTTGTTGCTTTGCTGCCAGATGATGGCCCTTTGGTCAGCTTAGATGCCCTGGGCCTTTGTTGTGTGGAATCCACCCTCCTGCCTGTCCTAGAAGCTGCTATATTTGCCACATGTAACTTTCTGCAAACTGGAAGGTGGTGGTCTTTGGGACCCTGTGTCACCAGGTTGCAGTGATTGGCAACAGCTTTAGCTCTTGCCTGCCAACCTTACAGCCGCAGCCCCGCACCCTGCTCTCATCTTTGGACCCTAGTGTTCCAAGAGATTGTCTCAGAGAATGTGAGCCTGTCGCCCCAAGTACTGTCCTGAGCCCTGGGCAACGGGAGGCCATCTTCACCTGAGGCCCTATGGCCTGTCTTGAGGTAGCTCTTCCCTGATTTAGATGAGGTCTGTGCTGACACAGTGACCACTCCACCACACCCATAGCCACAGCGCAGCATCTGAGCAATGTACACCTGAGCAACACATCTGGAGCCTGCAGGCCTGCGTGTCATGTGTGCTGGCTCCCTCCTCTGCATCTAAGAGCCCCTCTCTGGAAAGCTCTTGAACACACAGCGTGACAGAAGCCTCTGATAGCACCAAGCCATACTGTGTAGCCCTGGCTGTCCTGGAACTCACTCTGTAGACCAGGCTGGCCTCGGACTTAGAAATTCACCTGCCTCTGCCTCCCAAGTGCTGGGATTAAAGGCATGTGCCACCACCACCCGGCTCCATCTCGTCTTTAAATGGACTTTTAAGGAGATTGAGGGGCTATGCTCTGAACAGTCTCCTCAGTCAGAGGAGTAGACCATCCCAGGACAGCCAAGGGCTTGCTCTGTTTGTCTCTCTTGGCCCAAACCATGAAATGGGGAACTCTTCTCTAATGAAATACTTGTCTTTTGTTATTTATAGAAGACATATTCTTAATGGGAGAGGATACTTATCAGTAAGTAGTTGGGAGTTTAGCAAAATAATGACATCAGCTAACATGATGCTGAAACATATTTCAGAATTAGGCTTTACCCTCAATGGGAGAGGAATCAAAAGAATGGACTCAGCACCGCTTTGTTCCTGTTACATACAGATAAGCAGCCCTCGCCTTCTCCTCCCTCCTGGCCCAGCTCAGCAGCAGCCTCTCCACACTGCCGCAGTGCAGGCATCCCTACCCAGCCTCTGCAGCAGCAGCCTGGAGTCCATCCCTCCTTGATGTTCATCCTTCATCACCCCATTTAATGGTCTTCTGAGGGCTTCTCTGTAGCAAGGCTGCTCTAAGGGCCTGACCCTGGCAAGCTTACCAAGGCTGTGGCCATGTCCTAAGGCTTGCCAGGTTGTAGTAGATCTTCTACAAGTCTGGAGCCACTGCTCAGAGACCCAGCCTCACAAGTTCTTACCCACTGTTATATTCCCAGAATTCCTGGGGGCCTTCCTGGGCACTTTGGTGTAGTGATGGTAGCAAGGGCATGCTCATTGCAGCCCTGTCCTGTGGTCTCATCCCTGTGGTTTATGGTGTCTCTGTCACGGCACCTTGGGTACTTTTGGAGTCTGATGCACAGCTGGAAGAACAATGGCGAGGCATAAGCTCTGCTTTCCTGATGAGGAAGGATGCGGGCCACCCCCTCCCATCTCTGTTTTCCCTGTCCTCAGGTCCGTGGCCTCCAAGGCTACAGAGAACAGAGTTCTCTGTAGAGATAAGCAGAAAGTTGCAAACTCTTTGAGAGGTTTCATTTTCTATTTTAACAAATTTGTCAACACTATCAAGTTTCACTGTGTAGTTATTACCCATTTATAAAAATGACTCCATGTGCGTGAGAGAAATTACACACACACACACACACACACACACACATTCATGTGCATATGATAGGATTAGTCCTTGAAAGTCTTCCTCAAAGTGGCAAAGAAGTAGCAGAATTTTCTAAAGACTATCATAGTTTTTTACCCTGAGTTCTTTGTTATACAGGCTTCTTTTAAAGCACCATGCTAAAAGGAAGCCAACCTGACATTTTGCAACCATACCATGTTCCAAGGTGGGCCATGGGTCTGGGATTCTCCTCAGAGACAGGTCATTGAGCAAACTCATCCATCAGCTGGAGAAGAAACCAATGTGACCAAATTGATCTTCACTAAATCATCCACTTAGTGCTCGTGTGGGCGGTCTGTGGGCCACCTCAGATGCCAGCCTCGCAACGTGGTGCACCAAGGGACTGTCTCTATCCAGCAAGTGGAGGCAAAGGCCAAGCCATGGCCTGCCAGGCAGCCACCCCCACCACACTATGATCCTTGAGGAAGGGTACCAAACAATTAGGAACCATATTTTTCTTTGCTAGTGTACAACATTTTTCTTTACTGTCCATAACAGTTTTGTACTTTTCTGCAAAAGATACAAACATTAATTTTAAAGCTGAAAAAAAAAAAGTAGGGCTTTGCAGAGCGAAGCAAGCCGAGGCCAAGCTGCTGGCTGTTGTAATGGCCACTAACCCATTAGCGAAGAGTTGTGAGTCGCCATTTTGTCCATGTGGCTCCATTCTGCTTGGATCCCTTTCTACTGGTTTCTTAGTATGTTCAGATGAGCTGCCTATCTCTGCCTTTTGCTGATTGGCTAGATGGGCTGTAGGAAGCAAGTACTGACTGACAGGAATTTCACCGGGGTACTTAGCTTGCCCCTGAGCCTGGCCAGATGCTTCCAGAGCCCAGGCAGTTGGGCTGCCATGTCCCCAGGGGAAACATAACATACTTGGGATCTTCACCCTTTGAGACTGATATTATTGCCTATAGTAGCCTGGTCAGCCAGATGTCAGGATGTTTGCTCTCAAAGCAGCAGCCAAGGAGGCAAGCAAGAGAGCTAATTTATCATTTAACCTCTGCCCCCTCCCCACTGGCATCCCCACTGTGAAGAGAAGGGACAGCCAAGCTGGCTTCCTGGACTTCCTTTGTCACCTATTCAGCTTACAGGCACTGGGTCTCCAGGCCTTTGAGTGACATTGGAGGAATGAGTCTGTGGGTCACACTATATCTTGCTGGCTAATTGAATGAATCTTTGCCTGAATATTCCCAACGTGATATAAACTGTCCTTTGGTTAAAGCTATTTAGCTTCAAGTCTTAAGTGTTAGCTGCAGTGTCTTACCATTTAGCTAGTATGTCTTCATCAGAAATCACCTGGCAATGGCTCCAGGTTATCTAAAACTGGTTAAGACCACCAATGGCACCAGAAAGCAGAAATGTGGGCTCTTCTGCCCACAGGGCTTCCTAGAAACTAAGGTGGTGAGCTCTTCACAAAGAAGATCCAGGCTGGCCACAAATCTCTGTGATCCTGAGTAAAAGGATAGTTAGAGCTGGATGACGTATGCCTGAGTAACAAGTGTATAAACTCAGAAGCAACCGCATCAGCACACAGTGACAGCTAGCACTGCACTCTGACCCCTCCCTGTTTTATTCAAACATACTAGGATTGATCTCTGTGACCTATGTAAGATGGGTTTTGAGTGGCTGTTGAGTGAGTGTTAAAATGTGTTTGCTGTCCCCGGCACAGTCGGCATCCCATCCTTCCTGTCTCCTCTGTACCGCCAGTGTCCCCACATGCTTGCTGTTGACCCCTCATCGCCTGGCCGATGGATTGACGCTGGCTCTGATCCTCTGTGCTAATGCTTCCTTTCCCTGCACCTGAAGCCTGTGCTTCATCCAGCTGCCTCTCCGCTGCCTAGTTCCTGTGTGTTCATAGGGAAACAGCTTCAGTGGGAGGGCAGACCTGCTGGGTCTCTCTCACTCAGGCTCGGAGACCACATTACGGCCAGTCCTGCCCCTTTCCTCCTGTGCGCCGTGCTAATGGGCTTCTGCCTGATCCTTGTACTCAGCTTTCTCTTTGGAACGTCTTTGGGTCTCCCATAGAGAGCACAGCTCTGCAGACCTAACCTGGAACTCTGGCTAGGCAGTGAGGCCATACGTGTGTCTTCTGATAGAACTGACGGTTTATCCCATCCCTCAGAACTAAGCCTGGCCTTAGGACAGTCCTGTTGTCTGTCTTTTCTCCTTTTACAATCCTCTATTATACCTCTTTTATATCTTCTCCTTGTATAATCCTTTAGTTCTCGAGATTTACTTCTATATCACACCCTAAACATTTCTAGGACCTTGGTTCTAGGGCCCGCCCCTCACCCCGCCCACATGGACACTCAAGTTCAGAAGGTGGCTTCATACTGCAGTCACATCTACCCTGTGTGTGGAGTCATCTCTGAATGACTCGCAATGTGCAGTGCCCCGTAAGTAGTGTATTGTGTGGTTTATGGAAGAGTGATGAGGAGCGCCCCGCTCCAGTGCAGACCCGGGTTTACCAGCAAGGATTGCAATCAGTGTCTTGACTTGCGGCACGTACGATTTTTGCCATCAGTGAAGTCTTTGTTTCTTCTCCAAAGTATAATGAGCTTTACTTTGAGGAGGTCATTTACCCCAAGGGATACTCTGTGCCTTTTCCCTGTCTACCCTAAAGGTTCATGGAGTCTGCAGTAACAAGGCCAAATGTCTGAAAGAGACATGTGCTATAGAACACGGGGCTTTACCAGACATCACCTCTCCAGAAGCATCCCTTCTGGAGACAGCGAAAGGCAGCTTAAACGAAGGAAAACCACGAGGGGCTGGGGAGGTGGCTTGGTGGTTAAGAGCACTTGTTGCTCTTGCAGAGGACACCAGTTCAATTCCCAGCACCCACACTGTGGCTCACAACCATTTCAAACTTCAGTTCCAGGGGATCTGACACCCTCTTGTGGCCTCTGTTCATACTGCATGCATGTGATACACACACATACTCCATGCAGGTAAAACATTCATGCACATAACATAAATCTTCAAACAAACAACCCAGATGGGATTCCTGGAAAGGAGACAAGCACCTGGTGCCCTGCACTGCCCTTGTTCCCTTGTTTCTGAGAGAAGCTCCCTTCCGCTCTCTCGCCCTTCATCTACTTCTCTAACACAGCTCTGGGCGCCATCCTCCTCCGTTGCCCCAGCTCCTCTGAAGCACCTCCATCCATGACTGTCAGTTCTCAAGTACATCATTTCCTGACTGAGGCCCAGGAGGTGGTGCTTTGATCCTGAAGCCCGTCTGTCCTGACTCTTGGCCTTGCTCCTGGGGTTGTGCGTGGGCTGTCCCCACTTCTGCCATCTCTACTATGACCACCATCACCTCTGCTACTAGAGCCCCACAGTGCCCCCCTTCTTTGTCCTGCAGGTTTTATTGTTCTTTCACAACAAAGTGCTCCGGCCACTCCCTGTGCCAGCATCAGGACAGAATCTTGATGCTCTTTATCTTGTCTCGCGATTGACAGGAGAATTCTCAATTCTGATTTGAGAAAATCTGTCCTTGCTTCTAGAATTCTGAGGGACTTGGGCAGGGGACTGGGAGGTGCCACCGTTTAGGTGCTTTCTCCCCGAGACATCATTTTAATGTTGGCACATCACTGTCTTCAAAATGCTTGTCACTAAACCCAGAACCCTTTGGGGAGGGTCACTAAGCAAGGCCTCTTTCCAGGGATAGCACCTGGTGATGCCGGGCCAAGGGTTCCCTGGGCTGGATTCTCTCCCAAAGGTTTCACTGTGACTCTTGGAATGTCACATAGTCCTGCAGGATGCCTGAGCATGCCACACAGGCAGGGCCATGTGGTGTCCACACCCCTTCTCCCCCCACCCCACCCCCACCCTGGCTTCAGCGTCAGCTTCCTTTCCTGTACTTTACTCACCCACTTAGAGGCTCCAGTCCCTTCCCACTGTGCCGGCTTCTCAATGTGGGGACAAATAGGCTGTGCCCTTTAATCGCCACTTGTGCCAGTGGCTCAGGGTGGGGACGGGGTGGAGACAAAGACAAGCTAAGGCTGCAGTCGTTA
This sequence comes from Apodemus sylvaticus, assembly GCF_947179515.1. Classification (NCBI taxonomy): domain Eukaryota; kingdom Metazoa; phylum Chordata; class Mammalia; order Rodentia; family Muridae; genus Apodemus; species Apodemus sylvaticus. The sequence continues at coordinate 10,805,372 of NC_067490.1, forward strand.
ATAGAGGATCTCTCTGTATGGTATTGGAGATCAAACCCAGGGTTTTGTGGACACCAGGCAAACAATCTAGCTCTGCTCTATGTCCCTAGCCCTTGGAGTTTGGGATGAAGGTCTCGCTATGTATTGTAGGCTGGCCTTGAACTTGTGATCCTCCTGCATTGGCTTCCCTAGCACTGGAATGACAGGTGGAAAAAGCCATACCTGACTCTTATTTTGTTTAATGTTTATGTGTGGGTGTGCTTGCACATATGTGTGTTCATGGTATGTGCAAGTACACACACGCGTATGTGTGTGTGGAAGTCAGAGACTAATCTTAGATATGTCCCTCAATTGTTCTCCATCCTATTTTTTTGAGAGACAGTCTTTTATTGGAACTTACCAATCTGGCTAGACTAGCTGGCCAGGAACTCTCAGGAATCCTCCTGCCTCTGCTTTCCCAGCTCTGGGCTTATAAGTGTATGCCACTGCATTTTGCTTTATATGCAGTTGCTTGGGGCTGAACTCATTCATGTCTTTTTGTTTGTAAAGCAAGGTTACCAGTGAGGCGTCTCCTTACCCCCATTGTTTAACTTTTTAAATGTTATCTTAGTTCCTGTACTATATACACATTCAAGTGACCTTGGTCTCCCACACACTGACTTCCACACTCAGAGCTCAGTGCCACATCTGTGCAGCAGCCTTCCCAGCTCTGGAATCCACGAAGAAGGGTGGGGTGGGTTCCTTTCAACCTTGGCTGGCATGGGATCACTTCACGCCAAGACACTCTCCTTCTTTGCCTTGGAACTTTATGCCGTGGGCGAGTTGCCCACACATGCAGGAGACAGCCTCCCTCAGCTGCTCCTGGACGCTCTGGCAAGGGCAGACACAGCCTAGGTTGTGGTTACTGTTGGTGCACTGATCTCACAGGTCCAAGCACAGAATCCTGTCGTTACACACAAGTCTATTAAATGTCCTTACTAATCACGTGTGCATACTATAGCTGTGTACCTGTCGGATAGAGTAACAACAGCAAGGAGGACAATGATGATGCGATGCTTGTGACTAGAAATCAAATGTTGAGTGTTGGCACTGAATCTGAATTCCCGAAGTGAAAAGCTGGAGGTCCAGCCTGAGGCTGTAGTGGGGCTGCAGAGGAGAAGGCAGTGCAGACGGGGTTGAGCAGAACCCTGCACCGTGAAGTTCAGACTGGCGATCTTGCATGTGTGACCTGTGAACATAGAAAGCCAGCAGTGCACTTAGTGTATATCTGATAACTGTCATTTTAAACTTAGTGCCTATGCAGATACCTATGCTAAAGCTCATAAGCAGAAGACATATAGCTAAACATTGAAAGTAGAAGACGTGTATGCTAAGTATTATAGGCTGATCAGTCATACGATTCCTCACATCACCCCCTCTGGGACACCTGTTGTTAACTAGACACCTTCTTCCCATTCCTTTGCCTCTATTGTACTGTCCTGGCTCCATCCCAAGGTCATCCCTGTTGGTTCACATCCTCCCCACATAGACCTTAGATATGCCATTTCAGAGACATGTGAATGTCTGAATGGCTGTGCTGAATGTTTGGAAAAGAAAGGTCCTAAGGTCAAGGCCCTGGAGTTCAGAGCTCAGCACTCACCTGCGTTTCTCTTTCAGGTAGGTGAGCTCCAGCCAAGCCAGCCCCGCCAGAGACCTCCAGCTTCGGTGGATGGTGCTCTGAGCCACAGTGCGCTTCAGCATTTGGATCTATGGACCTGCTTTGAACCATAGAGCCTGCCTATGGGGGAAGGTGAGTTGCCCTAAAGCCCTTTTGTTTGTTTGTTTGTCCATCAAGCGTGGTGTTAGAAGGCCAGGCTCAGCTTTAAGGCACGCACATATTGGCAGCGGCACACTGTTCTTTGTTCGGCCCCAAGGTTCTGTATATACTTTGGGCTCTTTCCCAGAGCTGTGAGCAAATTATGCGTGTACATCCTCAGGCCCAGTCCACCCTAGAGTCTACCCACACAGGCTGCTCAGCTCCACTCTCCTGCAGTTGACCTGAGCAACCAGGAATCACGAGGCAAGCACAGGTTTAGGGGCTGGAGAACGGAAATCTGTGACAAAACACTGATAATCACCAGGAGGTTTTATTCCTATTTTCTGCTTGCTGATATGATGGAAGAAAGAATTATTTAATTCAGGTTACTCATCGTCATTCGTAATGCTTTCTGGTGAAAATAGGATAATAGGAAGGTCAGGTGCTTTCTGGTTAGGCACGTGGCAGTGAATAAAGACTTCCACGCCCCCCCCCCCCAAACTTTGGATGTACATCATGAGTTTTGGAAAGCAAAAGACAGTGGGAGAGGAAAAGCCACAGGGTTATTCTCTCTCTTCTTTCCACGTCTCCCATAGGCTCAGAGGAGCCCAGACCTGCATATTGACCTAAAACTGCACGGGGACTCCCAGAAGTTGTTAGAAAGGGCCCATGCAGCAGTAAAGGGTCTCAGTGCACAGACACTGGGGACAAGTGTTCACCTAGGCCCTGTGTGCAGGTAGCAGTGGAACCACGGAGCAGCTGACTGGAGGGTTAGTTCTTGGGGAATTACTCTGGTCAAGTGGGAAAAATGTTTTGGGGAACAATCTCTTAAGCCACCCCCTCTATTCCTCTGGCCAGGCCTGTACCCCACTTTGGGACCTTACCAGTCCCCAGGGAACTTCATGGCTCAGCCCTTGCTGGCTAAGCTAGACTGTAGAGTTGTGAGTTGTTGGTCAACATAGAAGACGGTTTTCGAGTCAGGGCCCTGGGAATGGGTGTGCATCAAGAGAGAGCAAACCCAGCTCACCCTGTGCCATGTGGCTTTTTCTGAAGAGCCTGTTTTTCTTCATCCTAGAAAGAGAGGGCAATGACAGACCCAAGGGATGAGTCTGTCCAACTGTGTCTCAATGACCTAATGACGGACTGGCATTCCTTACAGCAGCGTAGGCAAGAGCATACTTACAGGAGCGTGGGAAGATTAAGGCAGGCAGCTGGCCATACACCATTGAAGACTTTCTCCCTATACCTCTGGCCCACCCCACATGCTTATTGGGGTAGAATATTATATACGCTTGGGGAGGAGATGGACATGGTGGGCCTTGTGAACCAGGTGAGTTCTCTACTCTTCCAGGAGGTGATGTTAAAGAAGTCACAGAACTCTTATTTCAAGATGTTAAGGGCCCTGGTATGCCTGGAGGTCAGCTTAAAGTGCTGTCTCTGCTGGGTCAATGTCCCGGTTGGCTAGGTTCCCGCTCTTGTCTGCCTTAATTCTCAGGTAAGATGAAGGACCTGGTTCCTCCAGCCATCTCCCTGCACTGCCCAGAACATCCCTCTAGGACTTGCTGTGCCCTGTGTGAAGGTTCATGGTCTTTCCCAGGCACACATTCCCTGAATGAATGAATGAATGAATGAATGAATGAATGAATGGCTGTTCAGGGAGTACCAGCACGTCCAAGTGCTGGCATTACAGGCATGCATACCTGACATGATTTATGTATTTTTGACCCAGAAATTATATGCTATAAATAATACATGGCAGAGAGATGACAAGACAAAGGGGGGGGGCCTTTCCCAGGACTAGGTAAGTCATAATCCACATAAATCTACCACTTACAGTTCTAAGGTCTGGGAGCCTAGGATGAAGGTGTCAGGCAGTCTGTTCCTGTCTGGTAAGGATGCAGCTGCTTCCACTGTGGAGTTTCCTTGACCTCTGCATCCTTTGGAGAGGCAAATACTGTGTTTTCATGTGACAGGAGGACCATTTTGCAAAGAGGGCAGAACTGCTCTTCCTGAGTCTTGTGTGAGGCACTATTGAGTTCTATAGGTTATGATTAAGACCCCCAATACTGGCACAGAGATTGGTCTCTCCAGCTTTCTTGGTTTTGTTTTTTTTTAAGGCAGACTCTCACTATATATTTCTGGCTGACCTGGGACTTGGTGTAGACCAGGCTAGCCTTGAACTTCCAGAGATCTGGCTGTCTTTGCTTTCTTCTGAGTGCTGGATTTAAGGTGTGTATCACCACACCTAGCCCGAAGATTGATTTTCAATATACATATTTGAGAGGAAACACCTGCCCCAATAGTATTACAACTTTGATCAATATGCCAACTCAAAATATCTGGCACATTCAATGATTATAGATTTTTTATAGTTCTACACACCAAAACAAAATCCAGTAACGGAAATCTTACTTTTACAGTAAAATATCAGAATTTTGGTACTATTACTAAAGCCTAAATATACTAGTATAGGGAAGAATTTACTGTGTAATACTAATGCAAAAAGGAAGCCAGATGTGTGCAGTTTGCTCCAGTTCTGTTTAAAAGATACAGCGATGGAGCCTAGACAGCTCGCCTCCCTACACTGCAGATCCTAGGCGGTGACCTTTCTGGGGAGCACTCAGTTGCATTAGTTCTCTATAGTGGATATCCATTGGTTGTATTGTTTGCTTGGGGAGGCACTGCAGAGCCGCTAGCATTTTCTATGCTCACAGTGACCAGCTCCTTCCACTGTGCAGTCTGCCTTCTGTAGACGTACACCGCAGCTCCTGGCCTTGTTCTTATATACGCTTGCCGTGCTTGGGTTGTTACCTCCTCTGATCTTACATAAGTGGCTGGGATAAAATTAACATCTCAATATCAAATAGCATGGGATAGCCACTCTCTCCTGCTTGATAGGAGAACTGCTCACTTGGATGGTGGCCAGTGTGCATGCTTCCCTCCATTTAGATCTCAGGTACTTGAGCCTAGAGGTCCTGACTCGGTCCCTGCATCCATCGTATCACAGCCCACATCTGGACCATCTTAAATGACTTAGCGCAATCCTCCAGTTCTGAGTGTGTGCATAGGCTTGCTTCTCAGGGCTGACTACAATTAATTAAAAATACGGAAGGCAAGAATTTCCAGTCTATGTCATTTTGGATACAGAATCCTGGTGAGGAATTTTCTATGAACTCGCAAGTGTCTCCAGTCAACCCAAGGTAACCCCATAGTCAGTGGCTAGGGACCCGCCTCTGCCCAGGCTGTACATGGAGGGCCAGCACAATGACAATGTCTGATGTGAGAAGCTGTGTCTGGATTAATGCTAGCCAGTCCCCCCTCCCCATTTCAGGCTGAGCTGCTATGCGTATGTCCTGCAGGCACAGTGGCTTGTTCAGTCCTGTTGGGAGCAGAAGCCATTGAAATGACAGCACGAGTGCTGGGTGCCCCTCCAAGGGCATGAGGGGAGCGGGGCGAAAAGTGGGTCACATGTGCCTGGGCGATGTCACGCGGCTCCCACCCCAGGCCAATGGGATGGGTGGCCTCTTTCGGTTGAGAACAAAACATCACCCTAATTTTTCTCTGGTATTTCATCTCTTCTCTAAACGAGGAGAGTAACCATCTGTCTGGTTCCCACATCCATCTTGATCCTCTTGACCCCACAGGGCTGCTTTGTTCTGAGGTAAGGGGATTCTGTGGGCTTGGGTGAGCGGTCAACGGAGCAGGACAGGTGGCTAAGAGCGACTAAGTCCTGGCTCAGATCTTCAGGTGGTGTGGCGGAGCTGCCGAGGCCACATATGTGGTGCGTTGGGAGAAGGTACCAAAGGGCTACCATAATGGAGCGCAGAGGGCTGCGGGGCAGTGAGGAGAGGGGCGGGCTTGACCGTGCCAGTGGCTTCAGACAGTTAGTGTTGGGTCCTCTGCTTCCAGAGGCGGGTTTGTAGGGAGGACCAATGCCATTCTAATGACCTTTACTATTGAGATGACATTAGTTACAAAAACAAAAATAATAAGCATACAGTCGTACAGATATTTTGTCGATCATAAATGCCAGCTGTGGAAGGGAATATAATCTTTACCCTTGGCCACATGAGCAGCCTTGGGAACAAAGACCCGACGCTCTCTGGCTCAACGAGCTCCTTCGGTCTTGTCTTTGTTGGAGACTTAAGCCTCGGAAGTTACTCAGAAAGTTATTTGCTTCCGCAGGTAAGAGCACTGTGAAGTCCAAATATCAAAAGGCTGATGCACACATATTATTAATAAATGGAATATGATTGTGGAGTTTAACATTTATATTGAGCAATTACTAATTATCTTATTGCAGGCAGGTCATACATGATCCCCACATGGTTAGGCATGCATGAGTGTGTAATAGTTTTTAAATCTTGGCAAAAATTAATATGTATTTTACAGCTTATTAATAACAAAATCTCACATTTTTACCTGTCTTATAAATGAGCTCACGTGCGCTCAGGATGTTCCAGTGCGTGTGTTTGACAAGCAAGTTGTAGCATGTATGTGTTTCCCAGATCTGGCTATTCCTGCCATATTCAGACACAGGGAAATACTTTCAGAAATAGTGTACCAGAATAAGAATTGTAACAATTTAATGTGAGTATGTTCCACTGGGAAAAGTTTTTTTCCTTTCAGATGAAATTTGTGCTTATTGTAGTTCTCCAGGGAACACGGGTGTGTGGCCAGCATTGTAGGGATACGCACAAGCACTTTGAGTTTTACACTGTTGTCTGTCTCTATTGTGTGGCACAGCAGCTGTGCAAAGCTCACAAGGACTCCCCTGTACTGTCAACCTGCAGGCTCGTGTTGATATTCTAAAGCTGTGGTTCCCAGCCTGTGAATCGAGACCCAGCGGGGGGGGGGGAGGGTCTCATATCAGATATCCTGCGTATCAGATATTTACATTAGGATTTACAACAGTAGCAAAAATGTAGTTGTGAATTAGCAACAAAATAATTTTATGTCTGGGGGATCACCACAACGTGAGGAACTTTTTAAAGTGTCGCAGCATTAGGGAGGTTGAGAACGGTTTTTTTAAAGAATATTTAACTATTTTTCAATCTTGAAAAAGCAAAGAGTTGTGTTTGTTTGTTTGGGTTTTTCCTTTGTTTGACTAAGACAAAGTAAAAATGTGTGACATTCTCCATAGTTGTGGCTGTTAATCTGACACCTGGAGAAAGCCCCATACACGGATGCAGTTTTAACATCCTCTCTTTCTTTGTGCCTCCCATGTGTAACATGTAGCCCAGAAACTAGGCCTTTAATATGAGCACTCATCTATAGCATGTGAAGACAGAGGTGGACAGCTGTGACACCTGCACATGTTCATGTGACATCTGGAATTATAATGTTCACTATCATTTCATACCGGGTGAGGGCTGCTGCCTCTGGAAATGTACGCACCTGTGGGGTCTGGATATGCTTTAAGACCCTTATTTTGCAGTGCCCATTAGGAAAGATATACAAATATGCTATGCAGAAGCGATAGAACCATATCCTGTGGTGCCGTGCAGAGAGCCCCAGGACAGGCTATAGTGCCTGCCTGTGTGCCTGTCCTCCCCGCCCCTCCTGTCCACACTACCCTCATCATACTCATGGTATTGAGCTGTGGTCGATGTGGGACTTGAAGGGCCACCTGTGGAGTTGGGTCTACTAGTGTCTGAACCAAGTCATTATCCCATATTCTGTGTTTGAGAGGGATGTGATATTTCAGTAGACAGCTGGGCTCTGATCATAGGCCAGAAGCCTCAACAAAGCATTCTTCCCCTGGGCAAAGAAACCTGGGGAGGATTTGGAGTGGGGAGCACTGCACAGCCAGAGCCACCTGATGAGACATATCTACCCTGATGGAATAAAGCTTCAGAAGGTAGGGAACTCAGAGGACTAATGTCTCAGTATTGAGAGTTGGGGTCAGGAGGTTCCCCAAAAGTGCATGCTTCTGGTGCCTGCCAAGTATCTCCACCCCAATGTTGTGATTAGTAACAGGTGAAAATGTCTGTCACTTGACAGCATCATGGCCTTGTGAAGCAGCCTGGGACAAGGGTTCAACTGGTCACATAAATTGGGGTTCATGATAGTGTTTAGGTCCCCGAAATGGGCAGAGCTGGGCCCATTCTCTGAAGGCCTGCACTGACTGATTTCTGCTTGCTGCTTTAGACCCCTTAGGGACAGATTGGGAGAATGCTTCTTACCCATGATGAGGTTGTAGGTCTTCTTCCATAGAACCTTGCGCACCTTTCAGCAACTCCCCCACCCCATAATTATGGTTTCTGCATTACATCCTGGTTCCTTTGGTTGTCTAGGTGTCTCTGCATCCCCACCATCCCCTAATGACTCTGCAGAAGCTGATACCCCACTTCCCCTCAGATCAGTGGAGTTAGAGTTTCTGGAGCCGGGGAGGACAGGCCTCCCAGGGACCATATGTAACAGTCACTCTGGGTCTGAGAGCCCGGGTACGTCAGCTGGAGTTGGGTGCAGAGGGTCTGCCCAAGTGCCAGGTCTGGGAGAGCAGAGGATGCTGCCGGTATTTCCATGGTCAGGTACAAGCAGACCATCCCGCGGGGCCATCGGGACCGAGTCCCATTGCTTCAGTTGTACAACCAGAACTTTATGTAAGAAAGGACACAGGTTGCCCCATCTGCACCTGTGCAGGGCTCAGAGGCTTGTAGAGATCAGAAACCCGCACGCTAGAACGGAAGGAAAGTTATAGCATAAGCCCAAGGCCAGTGCTGGAAAGGAGCAGAAAAGATGAGGCAGAAGCTGTGCCCCTCCTGACTCAGGGGCCTCCACTGGGGTGGGGGGTGGGGTCTAGAGAGGTGAGGAGACTCTGTGAGGTCTCTAGCCACATGGTCTTACTGAACTAAGGGCAAAGTGGAGGACTATATAGGACAGCCTAGATGCAAACTCTTCCACTCCAGGGTGCTGGGCTTTGAAAGCTGCCTGCTCCCTCTCGTCCTTCGCAGAGGCACACCCATTGTAAGCTGCTGGTATGGGATATGGGTGTTACAACACTGTGGGGAACAGAAGGAGAGAGAAGCCTGTATAAGAACATGCTATCAGGACTGGTGTGTGTACATGTGTGAGCGCGTTCCGTAAAGTACTCAGTCCCCAGAACCCACATTAAAAAGCCAGGCATAAATACTCTAATACTGAAGGAGATAAGACAGGTGGACCCCTGGGAACTCGCTGGCCGGCCAGTAAGTGGCGAGTCTCCAACAGACAAAGACGGCTGCACATGGGAACATCTGAAGTTGTCCTTGGGCTTCCACAGGGGTGCTATGAGCACACATGCATGTCCATGTATGTATGCATGTGTGTGTGACATGCCACCAGGAAAATAATCAAAATGTCACATAGGAATAAAGAGCAGAGTCAGGTGAGAATGTCTAGTTTTGTTTTCCTATACTCAAAATGACACTTAGCTCAGTAAGAATGAATAAGTTAGTCAATAAGTGCTATTGGGCCGATTAGAAATCTACCTTCTAAAGTACTAAATTTCAAACTCTACACAAATTTGGGGATGGAATAATGAACTACGGGCAGAGAAATTTTATGTTTACTGTATGTCCTTTTGAAGAGGCATTACAGGCGACCCCTTGCCCCCAGAAGCCACGATTGCGAGGTGGCACGCAGGGACTTGTCAGCCAGCTTGTCATTTTGGTAGCATTTCAGAATGCAGTCATGCTACAGCAAAGCACAGAACCATAAGCGGGCAGCCCTGAGCGCCAGCGTCAGGATGGCAGCCTGTCCGCATGCCCTGAGCGCCAGCGTCAGGATGGCAGCCTGTCCGCATGCCCTGCGCGCCAGCGTCAGGATGGCAGCCTGTCCGCATGCCCTGCGCGCCAGCGTCAGGATGGCAGCCTGTCCGCATGCCCTGCGCGCCAGCGTCAGGATGGCAGCCTGTCCGCATGCCCTGCGCGCCAGCGTCAGGATGGCAGCCTGTCCGCATGCCCTGCGGTCTTGCTCAGGTGCCAACTGCACTGCTCTATAGAGCACAGCTGGTCAAGCCTGCCAGCGTGTTAGCTTAGATACCACAGCTTCGGTCCTATAGATTTTGCTGCAAGCCAAGTCTTTGATTAAACCATATTGTGCAGAGATAGCCATGTCTGGAATGTAAAATAAATAGGGACTGGAGAGATGGTTCAGTGGTTGAGAGCACTGACTGCTATTCCAGAGGTCCTGAGTTCAATTCCCAGCAACCACATGGTGGCTCACAGCCATCTGTAATGGGATCTGATGTCCTCTTCTGGTGTGCCTAAGGATAGGGACAGTGTACTCACATACATAAAATAAATCTTAAAAGAAAAAAAGGCAAAGTAAACATAAGGAAGACCTTTAATTCTCACCATCAGGACATGTGAAACTTGGGTGAAGTGAGTTCTGACGTGGCCCCATGCACACTCAGCCTGCAGGCACAGTGGCTGCCTTCTCTGGCCCAAACAAGGAGTGGCAGATGCTGTCAGTAGGAGACACAGCAACCGGTGGTGGTGGTGGTGGTGGTGGGGTGGTGGTGGTGGTGGTGGTGGTGATGGTGGTGGTGGTGGTGGTGGTGGTGGTGGTGGTGGTGGGGTGGTGGTGGTGATGGTGGTGGTGGTGGTGGTGGTGGTGGTGGTGGTGATGGTGGTGGTGGTGGTGGTGGTGGTGGTGGTGGTGGTGGTAGTGGTGGTGGTGGTGGTGGTGGTGGTGGTGGTGATAGTGGTGGTGGTGATGGTGGTGGTGGTGGTGGTGGTGGTGGTGGTGGTGATGGTGGTGGTGGTGGTGGTGGTGGTGATGGTGGTGGTGGTGGTGGTGGTGCTGATGCTGTGGAGTTCTGGCTTGCAATAAGATCTGTACTGACCGACACACATGCCTGTTACACAGCAGCATGGGCGGGTCTGAGTGTCAAAAGGCCAGGCCTGGAAGGGGACAGGGAATACTGCAGAATATACCGCAGTGCTGTGTGGGAGCCATCGGTAGCTGCCTGGAAATACCTCACTTTGGATGTGAATATTCTAGGTCACAAATTAGTTTTGTATGGTGAGTTCTGTGTGACATTTGAGCTATTCTGCTTCATATCTGTGCTGTGATTGTGTCTGCGCCTAAAGTGTATGTTCCAAGCATGTATATAGTGTTGTACTTGTGCAAGGCAGGCCTAGGCAAGGCCCAGCAATTGAGACATGTGATGTGTGGCTAGCTGGGTAATTCTGCTGACATTTCCGTCCTCTCAAGAAGCTCCTGCTCTGGACAACTAGAAAAGTGTGTTTGGGCTTCAGACACCATTGTTGGATAGCAGCCTGTTGGGTATCAGGAACGATATCAGCCCAACAATGGACTTACGGGTACATAGCTGTAACACCCCGATGTATGCCTGCACTGTTGGACACTGCTTCTGACTGGTCCTTGGGACCCCATCCAGTGAACAATTCCTAGTGTCCAAAGACCTTGGGCCCATGGCATTTGGAAGAAAAGGACAGGCCTGGAAGTGAACCAGAGTTGATGCCAGCACTCTCGGTGCCTCCTCACTCCTGGTGGGGACCACATGGTGACTCCTTTAGAGCTTACCCTGTAACACTCGTATTTAGCAGCCTCCACGACGACACAGCTCCTTCTCATGGAATTCGGTAGTTTCAACTTTAAGAACCCAGGTACCTAGCTTAGGGCTTTGAACCTTATTTTTGCTTATGCAGGGTTTAAGTTCCAAAATCTACATTTATATTTTGTCAAGTGACTATAGAGTTTAATTTTCATCTCCACATCTTTTTCTTTGTCTGTCACATACACTGACATTTAAAAAAAAAAATCAAGCCAAATGCATCTGAAATAAATTAAAGCAGCAGCAGTGAGTGAGGCTTTGGGGATTAGGCCATGAGCGGATTGAAGCCGGAGCACCTCTGGGGTACTGCTGTCCTGGGGATTAAATCTAATCCTGAGTTGCCTGCGGGAAGCTGGGAGCGGGGCAGCTCAGTGCTGTCACGAGGCATGGAGGCTGAATCCTTGAGCTGCCTTTGCACAGCTCCCTACTGAGTCAGCCCAGCCTGGACATTGCCAGAGCCCAGCAGATGCCCCAAGGCACACATGGACAGGTGACTCCTCCCGGATACCGATGTCTGTGCACATGCACCCGGGTCCTTGACAACCATGAGACTTGGCTGCAGGACTGCAAGTGGGAGGCAGGGGTCTTAGGGACTTTGTGACTGTAACCTCTGGCTCACGAGTCTCAAGCCTGGATTTCAGTGGCCCTCAGGGGCCTGCATCACCTTCAGTGAGACCATTTCTAGATCAGTGCCGCCAAGAGGCCAGCCATCGGCTTGCTGGGGCTTAGAGCCTTATAATTTGATCCTGTATAATAGTTTTTAGTCACGCTCTATGCTTCGGTTTTCTCTTTAATTTTTTTTGTACTTGTTTTGTTGCTTCAGCTTTGTCTAAATTTCCTTTTACATTTTATTTCTCCAATGTGTTCTCTTGCATTTTTCTTTTCCTTTACAGTATCTTTTCTGTGCATCACTCTTATTTCTATTCCCTTTACATTTTTACTCCTGTTCACCGTTTCTATTTGTAATCTTTTCAGTCTTTCATCCTTCTCTTTTTAAAAAAAAATCATTTAGAAAGATTCTCAATAGTGTCAGCTCTATGTTTTCTGCTTTATTTTCTCTGAACTAATATGTGTTTTGCAGAACAACAGCAGCAATGTTACTGTCCAGACCTTGTGACACAGAGATGACCTAGCAAGCCAATTTAGCTTGTTTTTTTTTCTATCAGGGTTAATCATACTCAATGATTTTCGTCTGTGTTGATGAATGCTGTTTCTAAAATCATTGATGGCTGCCCCCCAGGGCCTTGTGGTGAACAGCCCCTGAGGGAAGCTGGAGCTCTGCTCTTCTCGAGCTCCACTTTGACCTCCATGGCGATCGCTGCCATCTTGGTGCCTGCTGTCCATGGGCCTGCAGCCTGAGGACAACCGGCCTGCGGGAAGCCCTGGCCTACAGTGTTAATTGCCTTCCTCGTGAGGCAGATGGCCCTGTGCCAGGCCACTGTCAGGTGTGTCACCACACCGCCCTCCACGGACAAGCTTCCTTTGTCCTTGTCCTCATCCATGCATTAAATAGGCAGTGACCTGTCAGCATCTTTTCCCACTGTGCCCTCCCATGAGACTGAGATATGTCTTAGGACAGAAAAATCGGCCTCTTGGCACCTACAGCACTCTTCACATTCTGTGAAGAAGCTTTCTAGGCAGGGGCTCAAGAAAGTCTGCATTGCATGGCGCTTGTGGTTCTGAGGCAGGCAGGACATCCCGTCTCTGGACTTGGGACAGTGTCACATGTGACTGCCCTGTCCTATCATGCCTCCTGTAGACAAAAGCTCCTCGACTAGGAAGATGACCCTCTTCTTAGTAGAGCCAGCAGCAGGTCACCACGAGGCAGAATGAGTGTTCCTCAGTTCTTGCTGGACCACTTGGGCATGAAGTGCACCATCGTCAGAGGCTTTTCCCGACTTCCGTTTAGTAGTTGTGGGGGAGGCAGCACATCCAGGCTGGGATTTAACAGAGGAAAGAAGCTCCTTCTTCCATGTGGTCCCCTGACGCTGTTTCCTTCAGGAAAGGCAGCCATTTTTCTTGCCACAAGGATAGCATTGGAAATGGCAGGGACCCAGAGGCCATTTTGGAACAGAACTCTTGTGACATTCTGAGAGCAGGATCTGAGATTCCCTTCCTGTGACACCACATTAAGGAAGCGAGCCCACAGCAATGGGCACAAGGGACATTTGTCTCATCAGGCAGCCGCGAGATGGCCCAGCAGCCTCATGTCACCTCTAACGCACCTCGTGCCTAACTTAGCACATCCCTTGGGTCTCAAAGGAGTCAGTGAGGGGCAGGGATAACGGAGGGGGTCTCTCATCCTCGGTGGCCCAGTCCAGAGATCCCACAAGCTGCCGTGGCCCTTCCCATAGCCCTCCCTTCCATGGCTGGTTAGGATTTGTTTTTCCTTACAAGTCTCGTTTCCCGCTTCTCACGCAGGCAGCATCTTCCCCTTCCTTAGATACATTCTGGAAAGCTTCCTTGATTGCTACACTCATACGACCTGTGCTCCTTTGCTTGGATAGTAGCCAGAATTCAGAGTTCTTGGTGTTTATTGCCCACCACCAGTAAAAAATAATAATATGGACACAGATGGGAAGCCAGGCACGTGTGTGGTGCAGGCCATTTGTGCGTTAGTGAATTATCTTCACCCAACTTACACGCGCTTGCAGCTGTTCCCTCTGCTTTGCGCTCATCAGCAACACTGTGAATTATATTAAGTGCTTTTCCATTATCTGTGTGGGAGCGCCACTCTACACCAGATGAGTGTCCTGTCCTAGTACCCACTTCCTGTCTGTGTCACTTTTCTTCCTCACCCAGGTGTGGTGGGGACAGTGCCCCAGCACACAGCAAACATCTGTCAGTGTTAGACATTGCTTACTAAAGTTTGTGTGGCTACTGAGTTTCTTCTGGATTTGGTCACCTGAGCAGAAAACCTGATCTTCTATTGCCTATCTACCCTAAGAATAAACTTTACAAAAGCATTGTATAGCATTAATGTACTTATATACTGCTAAGCCTACATATTATCACTTAGTTTATTTTTTTAAGATTTATTTATTATCTGTAAGTACACTGTAGGTGTCTTCAGACACTCCAGAAGAGGGCATCAAATCTTGTTACAGATGGTTGTGAGCCACCATGTGATTGCTGGGATTTGAACTCAGGACCTTCAGAATAACAGTCGATGCTGCTCTTAACTGCTGAGCCATCTCTCCAGCCCTATCACTTAAACTATCAGTTATCATTTCTGATAATGCAGATATTTACAACTCCTAACAGTAGCAAAATTACAGTTATGAAGTAGCAACAAAAATAATGTTATGGTTGCGGATCAACATTAGGAACAGTGTTAAAGGGTCACAGCATTAGGGAGATTGAGAACCCCTGGGCTAGGCAGAGCCTGGGATTGGATCTTAGCTGACAGGCATAGTTCGTTTCATGTTCTCCAGCGTCTTTCCCAAGGGAACACGCACTGGTAATGCAGTAAGGAAGGAAGGAACATCCTGGATGAACTGCTGCTCTCCAGGTCTTCCTGTTAAGATTTTAGTTTACTAATTTATTTATGGATACATATATGTCGGTGCTCATGTGCTGTAGCACACGTGGCGTCCCTGTTCTCTCTTTGTATCATGAGGGTCCCCAGGACCTTAAACCTGCTAAGCCGTTTTCTAGTCCGTCTGATAAGATTTTGTTGTAGTATAGTCATCCTGGTGCCTGACATGGTGACTTTAAATTGCGCTTCCTCTTAACTGTTGAAGCTAACCGACTTTAGAGAAACAGCCATCCCTCTACATCCCCTGGGGCATTGGTCCCAGATCTACCCCACAACTCCTCACACATGTCCCACAATTCCCCAGATGCTCAAGTCAGATGGTGTAGTAAGTATTTGATGGAACTTACGTCTTTCTATGTGCTTTAAATTATATCTAGGTAACTTAGAATACCTAGTGCAATATAAATTCTCTGCACACAGCTGCCATAGTATGTTACTGAAGAAGAAGTACCATTAAGGAAAAAAAAAAGTTCTGTCCACTATTCAGTATAGACAGAGTCCTTTTCTGTTTGTTGTTGAATCTGAAAGACACAGACACAGAAGGCCAACAACACTAGTCTTATGGACAGCCTCTTCATGCTGTGCTTGTTCAAGGCTCCTGCCCTTCTCCATGCGCAGCATAGAGATGTTCCTTGCTTTGGAGGCCTTGGGAGTGAAGGCACATGCAGCACACATCCGCCTGGGGGCTGCTTCTCTCCCTGTTGACAGTGTCTGTGGACAGAGACTCTTGATTCTAATGTGGTTCATCATCTCAGTCTTTGTCTTGGCCACAAGTAGCCTTTTAGGTCCTAGGCAGTGGTTCTCAACCTTCCTAAAGCTACAACCCTTTAATACAGTTCCTCCTGTTGTGGTTACACCCAACCATATTTTGTTGTTGTTTCATAACTGCAATTTTGGCACTATTGCGAATTGTAGTGTAAATATCTGTGCGTTCTGATGGTTGTACGTGACCCCTGTGAATGGGTCATTGAACCCTCAGGTTGTGAAGCACTTGTCTAAGGAGTCCTTTTCCTTACTTCATACAGTGTGGTGTCCAAGGCGTCCGGTTGATGTTTTCTGTTGGAACCGCTGGGTTGGCCTGAGGGTAGGCTCTGCATGGAGTGCTCAGGCCCCAGCTTCCTACTTGCCTGTTCAGCTGGCTGACTGCTACATCCTGAAAGTCCATCCCTGCGTGCCAGATGCTGAGTACCGCTTTCTGTCTCTTACATCCTCCGTCTCTTCATCTCTCCTCACATCTCACGCGGATATGCAGCTGTGGCTTTGTGTGCAGAATCCTAAACAGAGAGTCTTCCCAGCTTCTCCTTCCCAGCATCTGTTCCAGATGGCAGCATCACAGTGCTGCCCTGGACAGCGAGCTGCGGGGGCAGGGCTGGAGTCACGGGGTTCATGCTGCATTGTGGATGCTCTCCATGGGATGTTCTCCTGCTACTGCTCTTGACCCCATGAATTTTTCAAATGTGAAATGAATTTGCCTCTAGAATTGACTCTATAGATGCGGTTAAAAGAATTAATGTTCTTGGCTCTAATTATTTGAGTATGGGGTCTGCTTTTCTATGTAGAAATTCCTCACATCACTTTTTTAGGGTTATTCCCCAACTCTGAACTTTTTTTTTTAATTCTTCCAAATGGTATCTTTTTAAACATTTAAATTTTAACACATGTGGTATAAACATGGGTTAGCTTAGCCACTCTGATAAAATCCCTTAGGACTGTCATCTGTCATTCCTATGCCCTCCTGTCCTCTGTTGGAGTTTCCCACCATGTCTGTAGTGGAAAGGAGCATCCACTAATATCCTGGAGGGCTGCTCACGTGTTACATGTCTGGACATGTGGCCCTCAAACAGGAAGTTATTAGAAAGCTGAAAGGACCACCCAAGTCCAAGATAAGAGCTCAGCCACTTCCAAAGTAGCCCATTATACACAAGTTGCCAACTCAGTACTTAACTAGAACTTCCAACCAGGTTTGGAGATGTCTCAGGCTCCCCTGTTGAAAGCTATATCTAACCCTAGCTGCCCCTGGGCTCTGATTGGCTGACCTCCCTGCTCTGCAGGCCTTGGTCCGTTTCAGTGCTCTCTGAAATCGTCGGCTATGTCCTTAAGCGGTTATATGTTCCAGATTGCAGTAACCTGCAGATCAGACTAGAAGACGTGAGGTCTTTACTGTTGCATGGTGGGTGGTCTCCATGGGCTTTGGCTGCTTCTGTTCCACAGTGCTTAGCCCAGCATGGCCCCTCCTGCTCCCAGCTTCATTGTGTACAGATGACATCTAGCAGTGGGCCTTTACCATTCAAATGCTTGTCCTGGATGGCTTCAAGGACCAGCCCTGGCTAGGGCATGTCTGCCCCATCCTCTCATTTTCCCAGGGATGCTGGAGCCATAGGAAGTTCTTTCTACTTTCTGTAGAGTGTGGACTTTGACCTTTTTCTTCTAGAGCTTTGGCCTATAGGAAGCATGTAGGACACAGATTTTTGCAAGACATGACAGGGATCCAGTGTTGATTTTGAACAATGATTGTTTTAAGCTGTCCTAGCCCCAAGTCTGAATTCTCCACCAAACTGTGCTCCACTTATAATTATAGCTGTATCCACCCACCCTTCATGCCTGGTCCCTGGTGAGCACTTAGATGAGTGATATGGAATGTTCCAGAATCTCTTTGTCGTGGGCCTATGGAAGGCCCCAGTATGGTTGGGTTCCTGCTTTAACCAGAGGGTCTGGGAGAGATGAGGAGCATGCAGAGAAGCTGCTGCCTGGGGTGCAGGACACAGTGGGGGACAGGGCTTTGCCACACCCCAAATGCCAGATACAGCTCTGTGTCTATAATGTCGGAGAATTCAACTCGACTCTTACGCTATCTGCACATTAAAGATATCAGTATTTTTAAAATGAAGACATTTGAAAGAGATGTGTGTGCTGATGTGGGTTTTATATTGGTGATTATTGTTGTTGTTGTTGTTGTTGTTATTATACTAGGACTTTGAACTGTAAGCAGCACTCATTGAAACCTGGCCCATTGCTCGAAAGAGAAGAAAGCACCACAGGTTCCAGAACAGGCGCATGAATAGCCCTCAGAGCAAGGCAGAAGGGCTGAACTCACTGCTCCTAACCTCGTCCCTTTTTGTCCTGACACTTGAGTGACAACTGAACAGGCTATTTAGGATGTTCTCTGAAAATCAAGGTTGTATAAATCCCGAACCTCTTTCTAATGCTAACTGTGACTGGCAAGAGCATTAAATTGCAGAAATCTCCCTTGGCCTGGATGGCCTCAAGGACCTACATACATTGTGAGTCTCTCAAGGAGAATGAAGCAGCTAATCAGCTTTGTCGGCGTCTGCTGCCATGGCCTCATGCAGCCTGATGTGGGCAGTGAGCTGTTAAACAGAATAAATCAAATGTGTTTGCTTTTCCCCGTCCCGCACCCCTCCTAGACAGCTGAGGCCCTGGGTGCAGCCTGGGCAGAGCACAGAGAATGAGAGCAGGCCGGAGCCGCTGGCCTCGCGAGGCAGCTCTCACCATGGTCGCATGGCCACAGAGGTGTGCTGCTGGTGCTCCGCATCGCTGTCTTGGTGAGAGTTCTTATCATGAGGGACTCAGGGAGGCTGCACCCACTGTGGAAGTGATGGCTACTGTAAGAGCCAGGATGCCTGTTATCTATTTCTGTGTTTTCCCCAAAGTCTGCTTTCCTTCTGAGAAAAATCTTGCCATCAGGACATTTACAATGCTAAGGTCTCGTTCCTCCAGTCTGAAGTGTAGGTTCATTTTTGAGCTGTATGGAAATAGTGTGTAATCGGCCTACTAGTGGTGAAGAGCCTGGCCTGGAGTCTGCCTGCTGTCTAACTTCCTAGGACCTCCTTGCTCCCTGTAAAGCAGAGGTGAGCCCTTGAGCAAGGGCAGGAGGTGTGTCTACAGAGAGGACAGGAGATGTCCAAGATGTCCAAGACAGCTTGACACCAAGAACCCTTGGCTGCTAGCTCAACAGTCTCCCAGCAGTACAGCCGCCCAGCTGCACAGTCCTCCAGCTGCACAGACCCCCAGCTGCACAGTCCCCCAGCAGTACAGTCCCCCAGCAGTACAGCCGCCCAGCAGTACAGTCCCCCAGCTGCCCAGTCCCCCAGCTGTATAGTCGCCCAGCAGTACAGCCACCCAGCAGTACAGTCCCCCAGCCATACAGCCCCCCAGCAGTACAGCCACCCAGCAGTACAGTCCCCCAGCTGCACAGTCCCCCAGCTGCACAGTCCCCCAGAAGTACAGCCGCCCAGCAGTACAGCCGCTCAGCAGTACAGTCCCCCAGCTGTACAGTCCCCCAGCCGTACAGCCCCCAAGCCGTACAGTCCCCCAGCAGTACAGCCACCCAGCAGTACAGTCCCCCAGCTGCACAGTCCCCCAGCTGCACAGTCCCCCAGCTGCACAATCCACCAGCTGCACAGTCCCCCAGCTGCACAGTCCCCCAGCTGTACAGTCCCCCAGCTGTACAGCCGCCCAGCTGCACAGTCCCCCAGCTGCACAGTCCCCCAGCTGCACAGTCCCCCAGCACTTCTTGCTAGAGCAGCATCTTCTTTACTATCATTTGTTGGCTTGAGTGCTATTTGAAAGAATGATAAGGCAATTTGGTTTTTCAGATTTTACTATAGTATTTCTGGTTATAAACCGATTTTTGCCATTTTAATCAGTATAAAAATTAAAGGAAGGTTTGAACTCTAGTCAAAATGTAGCACAATCTACTTTTTCCTTCCTGACCTACTGTGCCTTCTGGGAAGAATGTGTAGATCAGCTTCTGAGGAACTGTGATGTCAGAGACAGACCAGGAATAAAACTAGAACTCAGCTACCAGGTTCCAGCCTGGGCACAGGGGCAGCTCTGCCTAAAGGTCAGAGACCACACTGCACTTGGATCTGAGCAGCAGTGCGGGAGCCCCATGAGGACGCAGTGGAGAGACTCCACTATTTGTCTTCCTTTTCTTTCCTTTTTTTAAATTCTACATAGGTTGTCCAAGGTCCATGGCTGGTAGGTCTAAACATAGAGGAAGGCGAGAGGAAGGACCATGTCCAGGGTGTGAGGGCTTTGACCTCTTCTCTCTGCTTCTCTCAGCTCATCCTGGCCCTGGAGGCACACTTGGTGGCCGGCAAGATAAGACTCTGGCTCTTTACCAGGAGGTATTGGGCTCTCCCAGAGGATGAACTTGAGAAAGTGATCTCTTACTTAATGTGTGTAACTCCCAGGATGAGTGTGGGTGGAACTGGTGGCACGCAGCACAGCAAAACCTTTGACAAAAATAACTACGGGAGTGACCCTTCCCCCACTGCTGCTATAGTCTGTTGTGCTGTGTGTGCTGGACACTTGACAGCACATGTCGGCACAACGGAATGTCACTGCCTTGACATTGGGACTGTAACACACAGGAGGCCCTGGGCCTGGCCACCCAGAACAACCCCCTAAGGTTTGTGCAACATTTACAGTCATATGATAGTGCGCGGAGGGTTCACAGGCAACATTAAAACAAACAAAAAACAAACAAAAAACCAACTATCTCGACCTATGGAGGGAGAAATGATTGGCAGATACCGCCCAAGGATAGCCTCATGACAGATTGACCAGAGACTTCAGGTACTAGGAGCCAGAACTCACCTTTTTGAAATAAATATTAAGGCAAAACATCCCACAGGGAATACAAGGTATAAAAAGTAAACATATTAGAACTGAAAAATCTAGTAACCAAAGTCATGTATTGTGTGGACTCAGTAACAGAATAGAAGTAACAGGGACCAGTCTATGATGTGGAGACAAATGAACACCAGCAAACCAGACTGATGGATAGAAAACAGATGGGAGAAACTGACCAGAGTCTGAGACGATGGAACAATACAAAGGATATGCATAGCTTGCTGAGCGTGGGGGTTATTCACTTAGTAGCTTGTAGTCTGTGCAGTATGCTAATGTTCTAAGGCCTCCTCATTTTAAATAATTGAAATTGTATGAAATTTGCTTTCTAGCCAGAATGGAATTAAAATGTTTGTCAGCATCCAGATACTTGAAAAATCAAAGTACTACCTCTACATAATGTTATGGTCAAAGAAGTATCAAAGGAAATTGATAGTATGGACAATAAAAAAATAATATATTAAAGTTTTTTTCAGCATGTATTCCAATAAATCTAGGCTCTAGAAAAGGTGAGGACTGCTTCACTGGGAAAGAAAGGTCGGACAGTCCTGAGTTTCCAGCTGGGAAATTTAAAGCCAGAGCAACCAAGCAGAAGGAAGGAAATGATAAGATAGAGCAGGAAGCTAATGAAGTCAGAGACAAAACCAAGGTATTCCCAATAGAGCAGCTCAAACAAGCGGGAAAAAGCCGTCTTTGCATTCAAGAGCTTGACAGATTCCTGTAGCGTTTTATTTTAGGGGTTAGGTTCATGACAGTTTTCCTGGCCCTGTTTATTAGCCTTGGGAAGACCCTCTCCCTTCTGCTGCATGCCTTCTCCTCTTTCTGAAAATGGCGGCTTGAGTTGGGAGAAAGGTCACTTGGAGGCATGTGGCAGAGGTCCAGATGTTCTGCCAAGACTTCCCTGGGCCTCTCGTGGAAGCGTGACTGGGACATCAGGGTTCTGACTGTACATGCTTTATCCTGCTGTGGTTGAGACTGTCTCCCACAGAGCTCCAACACTTCAAGTCTGTGGTTCCTCACTGTACCTTGACCCCAGCAAAGAGAGACCCCATTGTCAGAGAGTAGATGAAGCAATGAACAGGTGAATGCCCAGGGGAGCCATGTAGACATAGTTGTGATAATTGGCTCACTACCTCATGGGTACCAAAATCCAGCGTCGAGTTTCTTCTATAAAATAGTACAGTATCACATTTACTATATGCAGCTTCTTCTATATATTTTTCCTCTGGTGAGTCACAATACAAGGGTACAGTGCAAATGTTATATAGTTTTTATGTCATAACACTTGGAGAAAAATGACAAAAATACCTGTATGTGTTCAAGACAGGTAAAACTGTTACGTGGAAATGTTCCAGCTATGTGCTACAGAGACTGAGACTCTCTGAGCAGCAAAGTCCAGCAGGATGTGGACACAGTATGCTGCTAGACATGTGGCAGATTCAAGTCTCACCTTGGGGAACCCTTTGGGAACTTCCTAGAATGAGAGGTTTCAAATAGCAGTTGGTTAAATCCAAGGATATAGGTATAGGGGGCCATATGTAATCTTGAATGTGTCTCAAGAGCAGAAATCATTAAGTGAAATGATCTGATTTCACAGTGCTCTTTGAAGCCACAGAAATTGAGTTGGGTTCAGTATTCATGGTATGTATACTGTTCCTTAATGTGTTCCTTAAATGTGCTGAGCTCCTTTGGGCCAGGAGTAGGATTAGGTGGTGAATGAAGGTGGCTGCTGACATCTGGGTATGGTTTCAGTGATTCTCTCGAAGGCCTGGATGTTGTTGGAAACTTGGTCCTCAGTGGATTGATGTTGAGGTGATGAGATCTGTAGTAGGTAGAGCTTAGTGCAAGGCAGTTGGGTTATGAGGTGCCAGCACTAGCAGGGACTGATGTCTGTCCTCCAGAGTTAAGTCTCTGAGAGCAGGTTGTGAAGGGAGGCTATCCCGTGTTCTCAGCCGACTTTGCATGTGGCTATTTCCCCCTTCTGCCATATTTTGAGGCAGCCAGAGGCCTGCCTCACCAGGATGCCAACTTTTTTTCTGTTTGGCACTTCCAGCCATCAGCATCAGGAGCCGGTAAGGCTCTTCTCCTTTATAAAGTACCAGCTCTGTATTGTGTTACAGCAACACAAACCAGACTAACACAGAGAGCATGAGCTCTCTGCCTGCACAGAGAAGAAGTGCACATGGTGGGGCTAACAGTGTGCTCTGGTGATGGTAACAGGCCCAGGTAAAATGGAGTGCTGAGAGTGCCCTTCTGCAGCCATCCCTGAGACACACGTAGAGAACCTAGGTTGAGTTGCATAGAGGTGGGAAGAGACAAGAGAGTTCCAGGAAGAGGAGGGTGTGGCCTTTCCTGGAGTACTAAGGGTATCAAGCTTTACACGCCCCACCTTGGGTTTCAAGGCAAGAGTAGTGGGAACACACGAGTATCTAGGCCCAGTCACAAAGGATCAAGTTTGGCCTTTGGTAGTTGTCCTTAAGGATGTTTCCTATATCTGCATATGGCGTTTTCGTTTTAAAACACCTTCTATGGATTCTGAAATGTGCTAAAGGCTTCTCTTCTTACATTGGTGTGACTGTGACTTTCTTCTGTTAATCTGGTGGGTTATGCTGGTTGATTTCCAGATCCTGTCATCACTGGAAGACTGGTTACCATGCATAACTGTTTTCATATGTTGCCAAGCCCTGCCTATCAATGTTCTGTGTGTATAAAATGACTCAGTCAAGCAAATAAATATAGTCATCACCTCATAGACTTACCATGTTGGGGGTGAGTTCATTCACTACAAGCCAGTGTTTTCAAGAGTATAAAATTGTGAACTCTAGTGACCATGCCATAGGATACACGATTGGCAGGCAGTTCTCCTCTCTAACTGAAACTTTCCACACGTTAACTGCAATGTCCCAATCCCCCCACTCCTCTCTTCTATCCTCTGTGTCTCAGTTCAACTTTAAGATTTCACATTTAAGTGAGTTTGTGCAGTTGATTTCACTTTATACAATGCCATGCAGGTTCATCCATGTTGGACTGAATGATATGATTGTTTTATGGCAGATTAGCATTCTATTGTGTAAATGTACAATCCTTTTCTTATTAATCAGGAGACATTGAACACTTAGATCGATTCCATGTCTTGTGCTGTGAATAGTTCTGCAGTGCATATGGCGGTGCAGATGTCTCTGACATATTAATTTCATCTCCTTTAGATCTGTGTTCAAGAGTGGAATTTCTAAGAATTTCTGTATTGTTCTTTATAATGGTAGAACTAATTACAGTTCTACCAGCTGCATACAGAGTGCCCCTTTCTTCCTTTTTAACAGTATTTAGTCTCTTGATGACAGCACCCAGGATGCAGGTCGAGGTGGTATCTCCCTGTGGTTTGCCCTTGCAGGTCTCCGACTCTCATTTTCCTTCTGTTGAGAAATGTGTACTGAAGTTCCTGCCATCCTAGCCTTCCCTATCTTATTATAAGATGTCCTGTCTAGTTTAGCTGTCAGCCTGCATCAGAGGTTTGGTCTGTAGCTATTCCCTTCCCTGCTAATTGTTTCCCTTGCTGGGCAGAAGCTTTTTACTCTGATTGAATCCTGTTATCTGTTTTTGCTTTTGTTTCCTATACTTTAGGGAATTTTCTTTTAAAAAATCATTGCCAAAACCAATGCGACAGAGTTTTTCCTAGTGGTTTTATAATTTCAGATCTTTCACCCATTGTTTTTGGTATGTATGTATGCATGCATGCATGTAACGTGTAATATACATATGATGTGTGTATATATAAAATACATATATAACACATATATACATGTACAACATAGCATATATTATATATGTATATATGTGTATAACATATGCTATATATACATATGCTGTGTATATATACAATATATATAATATGTATATACCATGTGTATATATGTGTATACACTTATATGTATATACACGTGTATATGTATATATATGTATATATGTGTTATATATATAAATACACACAGATATAAGAATCCAATTTTACTCCTCAGCATATGGACACTCAGTTTTCCCAACACCTACTCATTGAAGCAACCATCGCTTTCCTCTAGTCAGTCTCCTGTCTCCAGCAAAGGGACAGATGTTTTAGTCATTTTTAAAATTATACCATTTGCCTTTTATTATTGAGCTGTTAGGGCTCAAGCCTGCCATTTCATTTTTAGTTTTCTGATTATTTTCTCATTTATGTGACTTTCAGGATTTCCTCCTGCCTTCCTGGGAGTTAAGCTTTTTTAAAAATTCCATTTTGACTGGTTAATAATTTAGGACATCATTTTATCAGTTTGAAGGGAAGGTAGAAAATTGCCCTTCCTTTGCCCTGCCCCAAGAGATATGATTCATATCAGACAGTTCAGTCATTTTTACTTAAGTCATTAGAAATAATTTTAGAAGTGAGAGAACAGAGGCCTATGGTATTTACCCTCACTTAAAAGTGCTCTTTTTAAAATTATGATTATCAGCACATATTAATTATACAAACTAGTGTGGCATTCCCTGTGGTGAGTCCATATGAGTGTGTGTATATAGATCCTGTCTGTCTCCCTTCTTCCCACTCGACATATTTTACCTGCCGTATTTACTAGCCTCTCCTCCTCCTGCCCGTCCCTCCATGTGCTCCTGGAGTAGAGCACAGCTCCAGAGGTTTCTTAGTTTCCCCTCACCCTGGAGTTTCCTCTTCTCCTCAACTCCCCAAAAGCCTACTTGCCTGGACCCTGCAGTTCTTATCTGGCAGCCTTTTCCTTCCCGACAGTTTCATCTCAGCCCTGCCTGGCTCCAGTCCCTGACAGGTAGGCCATGACCTGCCCATCTCTGCTGTTCCATGGTCTAGACCCCTGTTCCATCATTGACGGTTTACGTCTGCCATGCCCTTTCTTTATATCTTTTATTAATTTGGTAAGGGTTTGGTTTCTCTGCAGAACCAATGTCTTCTTGTTGAACAGAACATATCCCTAGGTTAAAGAGATGGTTCTCAGGTAAGAGTGCTTACAATGGAAGCATGAAGATCTGAGATTAGACAGCAGCACCAGCAGAAGCTGGATATGGCCCCATGTTCCCTGTAAACCTAGCCATGTGGGCGGTGGAGAGAGATGGGTCTCCACAGCTTGCTGACCACCTGCCTAGCTAAAGATCACAAGGGAATAAGGTCCACAGTGATAGAAAGAATCGCCAGTGTCCTCTCTGCAGTCTGTGTATGCACAGTGCATTCACACACCACCACACAAAGAATAGTCCTAGTCATTCAAAGGAGTATTTTTAAGATGGTTGCTGTACAGATGTCAGCTAATATCAATGTCTCTGTCAGCTTAGGATTGGCATCTACACTTTGCCCTTCATCCACTTTGAAATCTCTGTAGGTCTTGGCATGACAGGTAATTTTCTGTTGAAACCAGAACATTTAGACATTAGAGGCTAAAGCTCCGGACCTTGTTGAACCCCTTTTCAGCTTGTGGGTCTATACTGCTGAGCCGGAACTCTGTCCCTCTCTGGCTCTGTAAGACAACACGGTCCCTTACCATTCTCCACAGCCTGCACTGCTACCGTGAGCCAGGACTTGTAGCCCTGGGTTTGGAGCCTGATGAAGGCAGGAAGTGCCCGAAGCTTAGCCCTGCTTTGAGGAGAGTTTGGCTGGACTCAGTGATGCTGCTTCAAGGTGTGGCTGCGTCTACTGCCTCCGACAAATCCTCTGACTGAGAAAGCAGACCTCTTATCTCTTGTGGCTTATCTCTTCCTGTCAGCAGCCCTAGATAGATGCTTTTCTATATCCAAGTCTGAGAGACTCAGACAATCTCACCTGTTCTATAGGACAGCTCCTCAGTCCCAATCTACAGAGCGCGGTTGTTTTGTGCCGCCCCCTCTGTGTGTGCCTCTGCGTGGGTATGTCTGTGTCTGTCTAATCCTCTGATGCAGAGAGGCACTGGCCCAAGTGACTGATCACTCCTGACAGCCTGGAGCCGAAAGCACCGGGGGCAGGCGCTGACCTACTTTCTCCTTCCTGGGCTGGAAACATTTATATAACAGACAGCCACAGGGCCTTCCTGTCCCCATGATGGGTAGGAGATGCCCCAGACTAGCCCCAGTGTGATCCAGTTTATGGCCCTCGAAAACCAACCCTAGCAGAAACAGGGCTTCCTGTAAAAGAGGACTTGGCTTGGTTTATCACAGGATGTCTGCATAGACATGCATTATTTGGTGTCACTTGAGTCTCCTGGGCCAGATGCTTGTTTCCTGCTGAGATCCTTCTGTCTGAGCTAGCTGGGGTCCAGCAGTCCTTGGGGTCTATGCAAATGCCGTGCTCAGCAGAACTTCCCATCTGCCTGTGCTTTTTGCACAAAGCAGTGAGCAACCACATAAGATAGCACTCTTCCAGAGAGCTGCCCAGCCTAGCCCATAGAGCCGAGCTCCTACATTCCTCGTCTGTCTTGTCTTCTCATGCTTGCCAGCTCCAGAGTATCTCCTGAGAATGGCCACTCCACACACACACACACACACACACACACACACACACACACACACGCAAGCACGCACGCACGCCTGAAGCCACTCCCCCTCCATGCACTCCCCCAGCCTCCACTGCCATCTTCTAGACGTCCTTAGTGTAGCTCGCCTGGCTAGCATTGCTGGCATTTCCCTGGTGGGAGTGAGCCATCCTCTTTCTTGCTTGCTGCCCCATGAGGTACTGGCCCAGAGCCCGTGGAGAACTCAGTGAGGAGAGCTGTTCATCAGGAAGCCCTGATTCCAGGCTACCCACATTGGTACAGAGTCATCGTGTCACTTTCCACAAGCATTCTCCTGTCGCTGTAATCTCTGCCTGCAGAGAATAACTGACAGCCTACTTTAGCCCTGTAAATCTAACCATTAGTGGTTGTGCATAGACCAGCACTGTGCAGGGAGAACATCTTAGCTTTAGCGGGTGAACTGGAACCAGAGGCTGAAGTCATATTAGGGAAGGCTACCAGTAACGGGGCATAAAGGGCTATGGGAATAGGAGCCTTTCTAGATGGCTGATGGCAAAATCAGGCCCTCAAGGGGGCAGGTCATGCTTACCTAGAGTCTGCTCCCTGCTGTGGCAGGAAGTAGACAGAAGAAACTGTAGAAGAAAGGAGGCTCACCAGGCTGGGTAGCCTAGCCTAGCCCTGGCTTCCCCTAGAACCTCTTGAGCTGTCTAGCTTCTAAGTGGGGCATCCTTTATGGTGGAGGAAACTGAGTCTAGAGGGCTTAAGTGATCTGCCTAGGGTCACACAGTAAGGACCCAACTCTGTGCCTCTGCTCCTATGGTGGTGACAGGCATACCCACTCGCCTGGAGGCTGAGTCCCTGGAGGCCAGAACATGGTTCTAGGTCCAAAGAAGAGTACCCGTGGTCACAACTGTGCCTTCTTGTTCCAGGTGACGCCATCTGGGCCCCATCCATCCTTCCTCACAGTACCCTCAGCACCTTAAGCCACCACCCTGAGCTACATTTTGGAGGGAAGATGGAATCTAAGGTCTCAGAAGGTGGCCTGAACGTAACCCTGACCATCCGCCTACTGATGCACGGAAAGGTGATGTGGGCTGAGATCGGGAGAAAGCGGGGTATGGGGATCTGCTCCATGATTCTCTGTAGGCTGCAAAGCTACTACTGCACACACATCCCAAATGATGTGTCTGTCTAGACTACTCTTCCTAGAGCTACTCAAGACTGGTGACCTAACCGTGTACCTTGATACCCCACTGCCTGACCGCTATAGGTGGGCGCTGTCCTGATAGCCAGGAGTCACACTGCCCTGCCTGGCCCCACCACCTTAGCCTGGTGCCCTGTTCTTTCTTCCTCTACCCTGAGAAATCTAGCTTCTGGCTTGTGTGTAATATTTTCTGCCGTGGCTGGCCACTAGAACAACAGTTCTGGAATATCCAGCTTCCCAGAAAGTGTGTCACCTTGCTGCCACACACTCCTTTCCATCCCTTCTCATAGCAGGGCCCCACATGGGATTCCCTCTAGATCAGCCCATGGTTGCTATGATCGGAGCACTGCACGCCACCGTTCCTCCTCGTTTCCCAAGCCCATGCTTTTTGCCCTCCGTGTGGATCAACAGCAGCTCTGGCATTCTGAGGGCTTGGGTAGAGTGAGAAAAGCGGGTCAGACTTTGAAAGAGGTTAATTTTCCATGGCAGGAAGTCAGGTGGCCCTGCCCCGAGCAACAGACCATGGTGGAAGTTCCCAAGGCCTGTCCTGTGGGCTGGGGCAGGCTGGGGCCACCAATCCAGGTGATCATATACCCCACAGGCATTGACGTCCAAATGCAGAATGGTGGTGGCTATGCCAGGGGCGTCTCCATGTGTCCTACCTCATAAATGAAGGTGACAGTGCTGTGTTCTTAGGCAGGGGCATTGTTTCCTGTCCGTTTGTAGCAGGATCTTCTTGAGGCCTTAAGTGCAGGGCTGACTCACTCTCCTTATTTATCTCGAGAGCATCTGACTGTCTGCCTTGTTCCCAGGCGGTTAGCTGACCGAGCTGGGCAGCCCAACACAGACACTTCTTCTGCATGAGAGTTTTCGTTCTCCCATGCGGCAGGCATATGGCTTAGTGCTCTGGGATACACAAGGCCCTGGCTACACCCCCAACACTGTAAAAGCTTAAATTCTCCCTTGTGCCAGAGACACCATCGACCTGAAGCATCAACCCCAGAGGGCCTTGTGACATCATTTTTCTGTAATTTTTTTCTTTTTTCCCTACAGGAAGTTGGAAGCATCATTGGGAAGGTAATTATTGAGTGAATTATGCCTATCTTGGTTCTCTATAAGCTGACAGACAGTGACAGCAGTAGCCCCTGGTGCTGACTAGCCCCAGCAGTTCCATAGGCCCTCACAAGCACATCCTAGAGGAAGTCAGAATCCCAGGGAGCACTGCCCGGGCAGCCCTATCCATGCCCCTTCCTTGCTTAACCTGCTGTACTGTGAGTCTTGTTGGCTCTGAGTGAGCCTTGTACAGTCTTCCTCAGCTCTGGTGGGCCCAGCTGGTCACTTGAAAGCTTCCTCTTACCGCCTCGGGGCCTGGTGCCTCTGGGTTTCAGACCTGGGAAGCATTATTGTCCTTGTACCCCTCTTTATACAACTAAAGCAAAAGATGCTTCCGGGGGTGGGGGAGTGCAGGGAGACCAAAAGCCCGCCGTGTGAACGAGGAGAGGCTGCCCTCCTGGATGCTATATCTTGGTTATCTCATAACCCTGAACTTTATAGTAGGGGAGCTCCTAACTGCTCAATGTCCCAACTCCTTCTGAACCTTTCCTTGGAAAGGGCTTCTCAGGCATCACCACAGGCCTGAGTCTGATCAAAGCTCACCCACGTGGCCAGCTCCACCTCCAGGTGACTGTACCCCCTTTCCCATGCCTCGGTTTATTCATCTGCAATGCCCCTAGATTGTGGGGCCCAGTGCATAGAGACAAGCTAACTCCTGGGGGCAAGCAAGGGCAGGGAGCAGACTAGAGGTAGGCAGTACCCCGCTAGAGCTGGCAGCAGCCAGGCCTGGGCTGTCAGGCGCAGGGACCCTCTGTGCCCCTGGCAGTGACAGACTTCCTTATGTGTCTCCATTCCAGAAAGGAGAAACGGTGAAGAAGATGCGTGAAGAGGTGAGTGTGCACCGCCCTAAATGCTTCCCCGGCTCCAGGTCAGGTTGGCCAGGCCCCAGGGGTGTGGGGTGGCACCACTTGTGGCTCTTATGGGCCTGCCCTTGTGTCTGGGATGTGAGGCAAGGAGGGGCAATCCTCTCAGACACGCTCTACATGCACCATCCAGCTTGTTGAGGGCATAAGCTCTCCTAGCAACCATGGGACTCATACTAAGGACAATTCTAGCCAGGTGGTAGTGGGGAGTCCCAGAACTCAGGAGGCAGAGGCAGGCAGATCTCTGAGTTTGAGGCCAGCCTGGTCTACAGAGTGAGTTCCGGGACAGCCAGGGCTACACAGAGAAACCCTGTGTTGAAACAGCAACAAAAACCTACTCTGGGAGTACATGATGGCGCATGCCTGTAACCCCAGCACCACGGAGACAGAGACAGAGGCCGAAGAACTGAAGTGCAGGGCTGCTCTCCACTACACAAGGCATCTATACAAGGACTTTAAGGCCAGCGTGCTTACATCAGACCCTGTCTTAAGAGACAAGAACAGAACCTTAGAATTTCCAGTTTGATGAAGATTCCTGGCAGGGATTTCACTGTTTAGAATGAGATTTTATTTTATTTTTTAAAGCATGCCTCATCCCTAGTGTCTGTGCCTAAAGTTTCTCTGCAGCTTGGAGAAGCCAGGCTCACACGGGACAGCTTTCTTTCATCTTCTGCCGGCTACCTTTCCTCTCCTCTCCCCTTAGAGTGGCGCCAGGATCAACATCTCAGAGGGAAACTGCCCAGAGAGAATTGTCACCATCACAGGCCCGACTGACGCCATCTTCAAGGCCTTTGCTATGATTGCATACAAGTTTGAGGAGGTAAGGCCCAGGTTGGTGCGTGTCCCAGCCACAGCCCGTTCATTGCCTTGTCTCACCTGGTTGAGGAACTGGCTTGCTTTGTGACAAGGTGGCCTTAGAGTTCTTGTCCCCTTCAGTACCTCAGGTGTTCCCCCTGCCTCTGTCCAGCTTGTGAGGGCCAGTGTCCTTCATGTTTCCCAAAGTTTGTCCTTTGTGTTTCCGAGGCACCATGGGTAACCTCAGCACACAGGCCTCCCGCCTCCCAGCAAAGCTGCTGTTGTGTCTCTTAGGCTGTGCTCACACCTTCAGGGCCCAGCTGGCACGACGGTCTCAGCTACACTCACTGCAGTGCTCACCACCACCACCCACCACCACCACCCGTGTGTCTGAGCTGGCGATAGAAGTACATTTTTATGTTGGGGATACGTCCACATACATGTGTAATGCTCACGTGTGTTCTCAGTGAACTACTCTTCATGGTTTTACTATTTCCATTTAATGTTCATTCACACATGGTGATGACCAAGCTGGCATATTTTTTTCCTGTCATCATTAAGGGTGGTTAATTCATCCTATCACTTGGTCCAAGGTTGACTTTGTGGCATTTAGAAGCAAAATGAGAATGGGAAGGCTGTATACGTATAGCAAGGGATCAGCCTCACTCTTTTATTACTGGGGGAGGAGAACATCGCATAGTGGACAGAGGGAAGTTTTAGGGATGCCCTAAGGATGGCTGTGGGTATGAGAATGGCTGCTGCTATGGGAAAATGTACCATTGCCTGGTTGATAACTGTAATGATTGCTCTCCTGGAAGGAAGATAAGCTAGCCAAGGCATGGGGAAGCCTGTAGGGCCAGGTTTCCGGGTCACTGATTGGAACACCACTGCTGAACTTCTCGACATCTCAGTGGATGGGACCAGATTCCCCAGTGTTATCTCAAGCTCTGGAAATTAGGGGTACTCTGGGAGATGGGGGGTCACGGCTTCTGTTTGGGGTTATCTGAGAATGGAATTCGAGTCAATATCTTATATTCCTGTTTTCGTAACTTGAGGGGAGATGAGGGAGAAGGTGTATTTTGAGTGGATGGCAAGCAAGGGCTGTTTAAGTGAGAGGAATATACCACCCGACTTCCTGTTCATGTAATCTACCTGAGCTATCTGAAGTGCTTCATTTTGCCTCACAGCTCTAGAGTTTGTAGCCTACGGTGAGGCAGGGCCGCTGCTCTGAGGCTTCCGGTGGAGCGAGCCCCTCGTTATGGCAGGAGCACATGGCAGAGAAGAGTCAGCCACCTCATGGCCAGGACCCCTCAGTGCCCTGTGATAGCATACCTCAGAGGAGCTAAAATCTCCACACGGCCCATCTGAGGTTTCTCCTACCTCCCAGTAGTGTCAACTGAGGACTAGGCCTTTAACACATGGGCATTTGGAAGACATCACCAATGAAGTCTTACCCTTAGCCCTAAAGGCTTAGATTTATTTTACAATACAAGATACAGTCAGTCTAATCTCCCAAAGCCCCCAAAGATGTAACTGTTGTCACATCTGTTCAGAAGCCTGAGTCTCAGTGAGGCAAATTTCTGTGAACACTTACAAAAATCACAAAACAAGTTACATACTCAAGATATAATGTAGACATTCCCATTCCAACAATTCCAGAAGGAAGGAACTGGGGGGTGGGAGTAGGGGGTGGAGGGAACAGGGTGGAATTGAGCCAAAACAAACAACCTAGCAGGGCAAGCATTGAGTCCTGTGGTTATATGTCTGGTAGCCAAGTTTACTGTGTCAGGGCATGAGTAAAGACTGTAAGGACTAGTGTCCTGGTCGGTGGTGTTTGTGTTGTCTGGTTAGCTTGTTCGTTTTCTGTCAAACTAAAGTCATTTGGGAGATGGGAACCTCAGCTAAGAAAATGCCTCTGTCAGATTGGCCTGTAGGCATTTCTGTGGGGATATTCTCTAGATTTAATTGGTGGGGGAGGGCCCAGCTCATTGTGGATGGGGCCATCCCTGGCCTGGTGGTCTGTGTTCTATAAGAAAGCAGACTGAGCAAGCCATTGGGGAGCAAGCCAGTAAGCAGCACTCCTCCGTGGCCTCTGAATCAGCTCCTGCCTCCAGGTTCCTGCCTTAAGTTCCTGCCCTGACTTTTCTCAGCAATGGAAATTCAACCCAGTGGGTGCCACCAGAGAGAGGGTCCCAGGCCTCTGCTTCAACTGCCAGGAAGTAGTTGCAGGCACTTTGCTCTGAGAAGCCAGCGCCTGGGGCTCCGGAACCAGGCACCTGTCCCTAATAGGGCTGTTGAGGAGCTTAGCATCAGAGAGTGTTGTGTCTGTGTGTCGGGTTGAGGGTTCAGCTTGTCTGTGGGTGTCACTACACTGGGTCAGGTTCACCTGTCACTCACCTGATCTTCAGTTACCTGGGTACTGAGCAGTACAAATGGTGTCAGTGAGACTGGGCTCCTGTGGTGCCCACAGGATCAAGGGCAGTGCTCTCTTAGCAACAAAGCCAAAGCTGAAGGCCAGCATTTGTTCAGTGGCAAGCTATGCCCCTTGCCATGTTTGCCACGGCCACCCCGCTGCTGTGGTTGTGTTAGCCTGCACTAGCTAACTGGTCTTTACTGGGGACCTGATGTTCCAACACTAGAGGGAGGCAATCCGGGATTCTCTGCAGGGAATCCTTGGGTAAGCCTGAGCTACCTGCTCAGAAGAGTGTCTGGGCCAGTCATGGTCCAGGTTTGTATTTGGGACTAATCCCAGCCTGGCCACTGGTGATGATAGGATAGTGCATCCCCTCTGACCAAGTTATACAGAGTTTCTCAGGGTTTGTGACCACAAAGGTCTGGGGCAGCTACTCAGACAGCCTTGGCCAGAGCTGCTCCTTCAAGAGCCAAGGCAGTCAGCTGCAGTGTCTTGCATTTGCTGTCTCAAGGTATCCATGTGTGCTCAGATGGCCATGCCATACAAGGGCAGCCAGCTGCTTGGCTGATAGTCCTTTTTACCCAAGGCTGCTTAGATAGCAAGAGTGTTCAGTAGCTTCTAATTAGGGAACCTCAAATTCATATCCCTAGAGATGGGCATTAAAGAGAATGCTTACAATAAAGTTGGAGAACTTACCATTAATACTATCAGTAATTTAAAAAAAAAAAGTTTAGGAAGTGCTCTAAAACCTGACCCGTATCCAGGGATGTGGTTTCATTTCTTCTTTCTCATGTGGACAGAATTTCATGGCATCTAAGTGCCCTCCTGCTGTAGGCTTAAGGCATCCGGATGGGCAAGGCTCTCTTCTTAAAGCCTGTGCTCTGGAAAATGGTTGAGACAAAGATGCACTCACACACCTCTGAGCCTGTAATCAGCGGCCAGGCTGATTGTTATTTTTTAAGTCCAGCCATCTTCACTGTTGCCCTGGTACAAAGAGCTTGGCTTCAATTCAGTGACGCTTAAATCTCTGTGGCCACTGTGTCACCCTTTGCTGTACCTGTGAACATGTTCCTTCTCTGGAGAAAAAAAAAAAGGTAAGTGTTCCAGCTTTGTGTTTGTTTTGTTTTCTCCCTTCTGTACTAGGAAATTGCACGAGGGTCCTGAGTGAACCTGGAAAGTTCTCTACAGCTGAGTTGTACCTAGCCTGCTCTTTCTCTTCACTTGTAATTCTCAGGAGAAACTCGGCTAAGAACAGCCAATGTTAGGTTACCCATATCTCTCCCTCTCTCCCTCTCCCTCTACACATGAGTGTGCATTTGTGCATGTGTGTGTGTGTGTGTGTGTGTGTGTGTGTGTGTATCTGCTGTGTTGTCTTTACATCTCATGCCCTCTAGTCTTTGCCCAGTGGAGTCCTCGTTTCTGCTGCAGCCTCATCAGTGCCTCCCACGCTCCCCCATCCACACTGCTGCTTCATGAGAATCATGTCCAAGCTCCACCTGACTTATTCCCACTGAGGAATCTACACTGGCTCTGCAAACTCCTCTCGTAAAACAGTTCGAAAGCCTCGTTGCACTCTTAACAGTAGTCTGGCAATATTCCCACTCCTCAAAACCAATGGTCACTGGCCAGTTTTCCATTAACAACTATAAGATACATCGGCTCCCAAAGAAAAGGCTTATTTTGACTCATAGTTTTCCGGGGTTTGCATCACAATTAAGTGTAGCCATGGCTTCATTGTTTTCAGGAATCAGGTTGTTCTCATATTATGGCAGTAATGTGTGATATAGCCAAACCATTTACCCCATAAGCAAGATGCAAATAAAAGGAAGAAGGGTGAGACTGAATTCCCACACCCCCTTCAAGGACATGCCCCACATGATATCAAGGCCTCTAAGCCCCACCTCTCCAAGCTCCCTTCGCCTCCTATATTAGCGTTTCTTTTCTTGCTGCTGTGAGAAAATACCCAATGAAGAGCAACTAAAGAAGGGAGGGTTTATTTTGGCTTACAGGTCACGGTATGGTCTGTCGTGGCAGGGGAGGCGTGGCAGCAGGAGCACGAGGCCTGCTTGCCTTCCGTCTGTACTCAAAGCAGAGATGAGTGCTGCTGTTACATTCAGGCAGTGGTGTGGGGATGCTCACATTCAGACAAGTATGTCTTCTCACCTCAGTTAAGCTGTCTAGACACCTTCTCACAGACATGCCCAGAGACTGGTCATCTAGGTGATTCTAGATCCTGTCAAGTTGACAGACAAAATTAACCATCCCATCTCCCAAAAGCAACACAGGCTGGAAGCCCGACCTTTAACACACACACCTTTGGAGGACACTCCAGAAGGAAGCTGTCACAGTGAGTTAGATGAGGATGCTGGAATGGAAGCTCTGGAAGAGACAGTCCGTCCATCCTTCAGTTCTAGCTCCCTGTGCTTGTCCGAAATCAGCTCTCTGTGCTGATTCTGCAGCATCTCGGAGATTACTGGAATGACTTCTCTGCTAAATAGAATACTAGATTTTGATTTGCTCTGTGAAACATGAAGCCAAGATTTAAGCATCAGCTCCCCAGAGTTTCACCGCAGCATTTAGTGCTGTTGGTGTCCTGTCCTTGAGGCTCCAGAGCCGCTTTTCTTAAGGAGACAGCACCTCCTGGTGGGAGGTTATGGGGCAGTGCCTGGGAAGCAGCCACAGCCTATGGTGGTAAATAGGGCAGCCTGGCTCCCCTAGATAAAGGGATTTGCATCTATCTCTGCCTGTAGCAGGACAGAGCATAGCATCAAACAGACCCATTGCAGGAAAAAGTATCTGCAGGTAGTGGGCACTATGGCCACAGTATTGGTTTACTTTGGCCTAAGGGTCTCAAGGTATCCTGGGAACTGTATGTTTTATGCTAGAGATTAAAGTGAGAGCCGCAAACATTCTAAGTACGTGCTGTTGCTGGACTACACCCCAAGTCCTGAAAGTGTTGTAATTTTCATTGCTGCCGATCCGTCTTGCTTCCCAGAACACTGTGGTAATAATGCAGTGTTAGTAATGGGCACAGGCTCCTTTAAAGCACGTGCCCCCGACATTTGGTATAAAAGTTGATCTGCACCGCCCCCCTCCATGAAATAAAACCAAGCCATTTGTAGCAGCTTTAAGAGCTATAGCTTTCTGCGAAGAGACACTTTGTTATCTCCTAAAACACCCATATAGTCACTAAAACACCCTCCATCACGGAGACAGGAGACCACAGTAAACACCCATGGGGAGTGGTTCTGAGGGCTGAAGCCAAGAGTGCTTCTCATTTCTCCCACCTTTCCTTTGCTAAAAAGGTGACAAGTGTCCTGTCTCTCGAAATGTCTCTTCAATGTTTTCCAAATACTAGCTAGTCATTTCCAGTCAGTGGCAACATAGCATAGGACAGTCACATGAAAGCCACCATAGGGTGAAAGATCTTGCCCTAAGTCCACCAGAGATGGCTACCAGGCTGGGGGTGAAGAAGAGCTCAGTACCAAGAGGGCAGGTCCAGATGCAGAGCGAAGCAGTGGGCACAGAGGCCTCTGGGTCCTCTGCCTGGATAGAGTCCAGGGCAAGTGGAAATGGAGTGCCCATGGCAAGCTGTCCAGTGGGGCAGCCGGAGCATCTGAAAGCTGTGTGCAGATCCGGACGGGGCGAGGTGTCAGCCACTTCCCCTGGTGCATCGGAGGAAGTGTCTGGGCAGGAGCCCTGTGATCACCCAGGGAAAGTGGGGACTCGTTTGTTTCTGGATAGTCGGGAATTAGAAATGGAGCTAGACCTGGGAAAGGCATGAGGTGCAGTTCCGGCCGCTTAGCCCTGCACTCCGCAGGCTCGGGTATAGCTTTCTAGGATGGTGGTCTGTCTTGTTATCAGTGTCTTTCCCCAAGTTGGGCTAACTCCTCTATAATCAGGCTTCATGATGCAGAGGCTCCTCTGCGTTTCCATGGAATCCGGGCCTTGGACTCTCGGCAGGTCCATCTGAGCAGCTAGAAAAGGCCCTCGAGGGCACTCTCCTACCTGCTCCCCACTGAGCCCAGGCAAGTCGGCGCCACACATCTGTCTGTTCATCCTCATTAGGAGGCCAGACGTGATCGTGTACGTTCTTAACCTATACCCTGCCCTGGGCCCACTGTGACTCGCTGACCGCCCAGCCTCGTGGATCCATGTGCATAGCTGGTGCACGTGGCCATCTGGCCATAGCTCCTGTTCCTTGTAAGCCTGCCTTGGCTCTGGGGCTCCATGATTGCTAGTCCTGCTTTTCCCTATGTGGGAGAGGGCTCCTCGAGTTCTTCCCAGTGTGTCGTGAAGCAGGTACCAGGCAGAGATGCCGCATACACGTCCTCACAGTGTTCCCAAGCCACATAGCTGTGTCACTCGTAGGTCGAACACGCCTGTTCTCTCCTCCCTAGGACATCATCAACTCCATGAGCAACAGTCCCGCCACCAGCAAGCCCCCAGTGACACTGCGCCTGGTGGTCCCTGCCAGCCAGTGTGGGTCCCTGATCGGCAAAGGCGGCTCCAAGATCAAGGAGATCCGGGAGGTACTGCCGATCCTATCGCATGTCCCCACACAGTCTGTAAGTGCGCGCGCTGATGCACGGCCCCTGGTGACGCAAAGCTGGTAGCCAAATGTCGCAGATGATCCAATTTGCCAGTGAGAAGTGGGCTGTGGGAAACTTTTCCACACTGACAAGTACACACAGCGGCCCATGCCAGGAACAAAGACAAGGTGAAGGTCCTTGTTCAGACAGATTTTAGCACCCAAGTTCCGTGGCTCTGGGCATGCTCTATGCCTGAGAGATGCCACTTTGCCCTTCAGGACCTACCCCCTGGGATGATTTTAATGGAGTCTGAACCTGATGTGGTTTGGCATTGAAAATAGGTTACCTTCGGGAAGGCTGAGTCCTTCCCTTAACCAGGAGAGCAGTCACCCCTTCTTGATCCCTTCCTGTCCTCTTCTGTGACTTAGAAGATGCTAAGAAGCCTGACCCTTGCGTGGCCAATGCCTGGTTCACTCTGTATGACCCCTAACATTGTCACCGAGTGTGTGGCTCACTTGTCTTGAGAATTCAAGTAGTCACTTGAGGTTATGGTTATGTAGTGCCAGACATCAGGGCAGGCAGGCCCCAGGCTCAGGCTTCCTGGCCTCCATGAGACCTGCTTCCATGGAGGAAAAAGAATTCTTGGTGTTGCAAAGAGCGATCCTGTTTCCCTGCAGACTTCCCTCTAGGGCAGCAGTTCTTAACTGTGGGTCGCGACCCCTTTGGAGGTTAAATGGCCCCATGCACAGGGGTTACCAGAGACTATTGGAAAACTCTGATAGTTGCATTACAACTCATAACAATAGCAAAACCACAAAAGTAGCAAAACCACAGTTATGAAGTAACAAGGAAAATAATTTTATGATCGAGGGTCACCCCAACACGAGGAACTGTATTAAAGGGTCTCAGCATTAGGAAGGTTGAGGATCGCTGCTTTACAGACTCAGTACACTTGCTAAGTGCGATTCATTCCAGGAAGCCACAGCTTCCTCAGAGGATGTGCCAGGAAGGATTGGGGGGTAGTGACAGGACGGTAACATTTAGTAAGATGAGGGAGGGTGGGCACCATGACCAGTTAATGCCCTGTTTCTAGTGAAGGATTTTCAGGTGCAGACCACCCAGTGTGTATCCCCAGGAGTTGGGGGTGCCGCTCCTCTTTTCATGCCGCTGGCTCCTGTCTTCAGTCCTTCCAACAGCCCTTCTCTGCAGTCCACAGGTGCTCAGGTCCAGGTGGCAGGTGACATGCTGCCCAACTCCACAGAGCGGGCAGTGACCATCTCAGGGACCCCGGACGCCATCATCCAGTGTGTGAAACAGATCTGTGTGGTCATGCTGGAGGTACAGTATGAACACGCGGGCCAGCATGCCCACCGCCACCTGCCCGCCCGCCTCTCAACGCTCTTGGTGATACGCTAGCCTCGTCGCTAAGGCTCCCAAGAAACTGGGTAGTCACTTGGGGTGTGCGGGGGTCAGACATCAAAGAAAATCAATTCCAGGCTTGGGCTTCCTGGCCTCCAGCATGAGCCAGGCAGGCTGAAGGGACACCCTTGGATGTGTCTCCTGATGCTAGCTTGTGGCCATCGTCTGGTCTGGATGTGAGTGGGGGAGCATGGTGGGCGGGGTGGGCGTCATGAGTTTCAGCCTTAGCAGTAGTAACTGCTCTGACTAGAGGCAGCTGTGGTGAGGGATAAGAGAACGTCTCCTGCCTGTCAGGCCATCCAGCACAACAGGCCCATAGGTCTGCAGACTTCAAGGGAACTACTGCCTAGAGTAGTACTGAGTAGGACTCGGGACAGATCCCAGAGAAATATAATATGAAGAGAGAGATGTGGGAATGGAGGGGTTAGAGAAGAGAGAAGGAGCCACCGGACAGGAGCAGCCTCCTGAGGTTCCGATCAAGGATGGAGAGAATTCACAGCAGCTTCTACACGTCCCTCAAGTGACTTCTGTGAACCTTCCCAAGCAAGACCTTTAGCTGTTTGGAGCACCGCTGAGCTCTGCCCTCCCACAGGCCAAGCTGAGGCCACTGCCACATCTCCACAGAACTGACACCACTGAGCAGCTGCTGTGTCGTCCACTCTGAGACAGTTATGGTCAAACTCATGGTTAAAAATGTTTGCATAGTTTTATTTTCCTAAAGCCTATCTTGTGAAGCTAAAGATATTTTTCAAAATGATATTCTTATGTGGATTTCCCCACACACTGGTCAGAGTGATGGCATGATTCCGTCCCAGGAGCCCAGAGGCCAAGAGTCATCCATCACTGAAAACTACAGCTCCTTGTTTTGCCCTCTGCCTCCAAGCAGTGAGAAACACTCGGTCAGCCCAAGGGCACCCATGGAGTGGCAGAGTGGTGGGAGCAGCGGGCATCAGGGCTCTCAGCCCTCTTCTCAGGACAGAATATGAGTCCTTCTCAGAAGCCCCAAGCAGACTTCTGGGCTGATGGTAGTGGAGTCAGCACTTGGGGGCTGAGTGTCAGAACTCACGTCTCTCAATGGTATAAGAGAAACCATGACCGTGCACATCATGATGTCAGCTGTGCAGGCTGACCTAACGGTCACCCCGCTCTTATTTGCAAGGTGCAGTTGGCAGAAGGGTTTGGCCTCCCTCACCAGGAAGGAAGGCGGCACCGTGAAAAGAACCTCCCTTCTACCTAGAGAGCAGCAAGGAAAAGCCAAAAAAGATGGCTCCAAGACCCTGCTTGTCAAAGGCCTTTTAGACTTTCTTAAGGGGTCCCTCTGTACCTCCACAGTAATGGGAAGTACTACACCCAGCAGATGTACCTGGGTGAGGCCTGCAGAGAAAATCAGGGTTGCCATTGGGGGCCTCCTGCCCACATCTCTGGTGCCTCACACACCAAAGAGTGAGGAACAGCCTTCGGGCCTTGCTTACCCCGGGAAGGCTGATCATGTCAGCTCAGAAGGTCACTTCTCTACAATTGGGTAGAAATGAAACTGGGCATTCTGAATGGACACAGGGCATCCCCGTGATGGGAGAGCACAGGTGACAGTGGCCCGAGGATCTGGAGTACTTTGCCGGGACAGTGTAGCAGCCACCATAGGTGCTGGAACACTCGGTTATGATATTGTACCACAGACCCAGACATCTGTCTGGGATGCCTCAGCAGGCAGGGTTTGCAGAGAGTCTCTCTTAGAAGCAGAGACCCAGCAGTGGGGGATACAGGCATTCCCAAGAGACCTCTGCCAGTCACTGTCAGTGCCAGAGTAAGAAGTAAGGAATGTTCCAAGGCCACACCCTCAGTGCACTATAGTTACTTGTTGCTGTATCAGAATACCTAATGAAAGCAGCTTTTAAAGTGTGGGATGG
This sequence comes from Apodemus sylvaticus, assembly GCF_947179515.1. Classification (NCBI taxonomy): domain Eukaryota; kingdom Metazoa; phylum Chordata; class Mammalia; order Rodentia; family Muridae; genus Apodemus; species Apodemus sylvaticus. The sequence continues at coordinate 10,846,629 of NC_067490.1, forward strand.
TTTGTTTTGGCTTATACTAGGGGTGGGGGTGGGATCAGGCAAGGCATGGTGTCGGGGTCAGAGGGCATGCTGACTCAGGCTGCAGTCAGGAAGCTAAGGTTAATGGGTAATAATGGACAGCTCACTTTCCCCTTTGTACTTAGTGCAGGACTCCAGCCTGTAGAATGGTGTTCCCCAGGTACGCTCAGATGCTAACCTAAACTAGACAGTCGCCACAGACACACCCAGAGGCTTGTCTCCCAAGTGATTCTGTCAAGTTGAGAATATTAACCATCAGTTTGCCACAGAGCCAAGAGCTCCGGCCTCTCCTGCCTTGGTAGGTCAGCTAGTGATGTTGCCTGGAGCTGGGGAGGTTGAGCACCTCTCACCAACCCAGGGACAATACGGTGGGACTTGTTGGCACCTGAGAACAGCATTCGTCTGAGAGGAGAAGCCTACATTCTGGACCCAAGAGTAATCAAGGAAGATGACAGCAGAGTTTGTCCTTAAGGAATCTCGTTTGACCTCTGCAAGCTACCTAAGTTTTTCCCTGGTGCAATGGAATGATTGTAAGCCATTTAAGCAGCCTCTGCTACAGGCTAAGCCCAACTTGGGTTGGGATGTTCCCAGAGTGAGCCGTGCTCAACACTGGCTTTTCCCAGGAACTCAAGCTGCTCCTCTGTGCAGTCGCTGCCATATCTACTATCAGATCTCCATACCGGTATCTCCTAAACCCGGAGGAAAGGGTTGCCATGGTGGCGTGCAGAGTCCAGGGGTCAGCTACTAGCAAGCAGGTGGCCCACCTACCTTGGCACTCCTGTGGAACCCTGCTCCTGCTGCTCCTGCCACTCCTGCCTGGCTGGCCACGAGGTCTCTAGTGGATAGGTACCCAGCCATCCAGGCTTGGAAGAAGGCTGGCCACCCCAGTGAAGAAGGCAGTGAAGATGTAGAATTTAGCCTGCCTCAGTGTGCTGAGGACAGACTCACCTCCTTTTGATGGCCTTGGATGGCTCCTCCCCTTACTGTCGTGGCCTCTAGAACCTTTGCTGGCTACTTCCGGAGGGCTGGGGGGTGGGGGTCCCACAGAGGGGTGGGCGCGGGAAGGCAGCCCAAGGCCAACAGCAGAGCTGTTCTAACCACTCTCTCCCTCTCCTGTCCCTTTTCCTAGTCCCCACCGAAAGGTGCCACCATTCCCTACCGCCCAAAGCCCGCCTCCACCCCTGTCATTTTTGCAGGTGGTCAGGTAAGAGCCGACCCGCTCGCGGCCTCCACTGCCAACCTCAGCCTTTTACTGCAGCACCCGCCGCTGCCCGTTAGTGCACTCAGGTTTTCTCGCCTTCTCACGTGCACGTCTCCCACCCTGCGATGGACACAGAGCTCTCTGGCTCACACCAGGCGGTGGCGGGGTCGGGGAGAGGTGGGAGACAGGACTGTAGCTCACGGCTACATCCCTTGGGCACAGTTTCCAGTGAGATCCCTGTACAAGCCAGGAGAGACCTGCAGACCCACACAGATGTAGGCGCTGCCTAAGGGCAACTGCCGGACCTCCTCTGCGGCTGCTGTCGCTGGGCAGCTTGGGTGTTAGTGGGCAGAAATGGTCCGAGTGGCTGCAGCTGGCATTTGGATCCTCTAGAGCTATGGGAACCAAAGTTTTCCCGTTTTTCTCAGAAGCACATCTCAGCTCTTACCATACCTTCAGGTAGTAGCAGGCACATACGTCTCTTTGAAGAATTAATGGTCTCATGGCTAGCCCATGTTCCGCTATAGCTGGGATCCATCCCTGCTACCCCTTGCTTGCCTGAGTAGACATCCTCACAGGCAGAGCGCTCACATTTATAAATGCCACCCTTGATTTAGTGGCCAGCATCTGTCTCCTGGAGAAGAGGGGAGATTGGGGAAAGCCCCTATCTAGTCTCCTCACAAACTCACTGAAACTCAGATGCCTACCTTAGGTCCACAAGATGCCACCCACACAGATGACATGAACATGGACAGCCAGGGGTCTGCCCAGAAGAGCTCTGTGTCCTGTCGGCCGCGATGTGTGTCTTTGTTCAAGGGAGAGTTAAATCAGAGACTCCCCATAGGTGACCCAGCTGACAGAATAGACATGGGGTTTTTACTATATTATTTATAAAAGAAAAAGAAAGGCTCAGAAAACTCCTCCCCCGGTCTATCTTCACCATATACAGAGAGCAGCAGTAGTGTACAGAGCATGTGTGGGTCAGACCCATTACTCCCATCTCCCTCCCTACTCTAACACATGCATGTATGTGTGCATGTGTGTACACATGCAACATGGTCTCCTGGCTCAGATCTGCCCCATTGATGGCAGAGAGTCCTGTGTCTTGATACAGACCAAGCCTGTGACCCATCCCACAGTACCGTAGATCTTGCCTGCCTCCCAGCGGAGTGAGTCTCAGGGCTGTGCTCTGGACCAGGCTGATGTCAGAGATAGGGCCACACAGGCAAGCCCATCAAAGCTCTGTAGTGTCCTCCCCAGATTCATGGCTCGCTGACAGCTCAGGAACCAGTGTGAGCGGTATCTCTGTTCTACAATAGCCCATGTGGATAAAATCCACAGTAAAATAAAATCCACAATAGGACTTTATTTAGAAGGCCTCTATGCAAATGAATGTGCACTCCGTGAAACTCTCTGCAGCTCTGCTCAGCCATGTAGGGCTGGGAGGGAGCAGCCGGCCTCACAGTTCCCAGTGGTCCAGCCAGCCCTGAGAACACGTGTTCCTTCCTCAGGTGATGCTCCCTGGGGTAAGACTTGGGAGATCATTCCCAACAGTAGTTCTCCAAAAGCCAAGACTGCACCCCACCACGCTCCCCACAGAGCAATTAACCTGTCTTTTTCTCCATGGAACAGCCATATCTTGCAAAGATTATTTTTCTTCATCTGATAGCACATCCAGTTGTCCCACGACAGGCTTGCTGGCCTATAGCCAGGCCCCTGTTACGCAGTCACCTGGCTGTGAGCTTCTGCATTTGATTATGATTAAAAAAAAAAAAAACTCTTAGCACATTGAAGAAAATTGTGGGAGATTCTGGATCCACAGTAGTGACACATGATCGATCCCCTGAGGGAACTCTTTCAGATGTCCAGATACCTCAGAGGTGGGTCACAGGTGGTGGAAGCCATGTCCTTACTCCTGTGCCTCCACCGGCTTGGTGTGGCACTGCCCTGAAGCCAGACAGTTGTCTGTCGTCTCGCTCTCCCTTGACTGTGTTGTTTGTCTGTTGTCTGAGTTGCTGAAGGGCATCATAGCTGAAGGGACCATTGAGGGCTCTGTCCCTGGGGTTTCAGAGTGGGGCTGAGTAGGGGAAGCTTGCAGGGTACACGGATTTGAAGCAAGGGGAATGGTAAAACTGAAGGAGCCTTGGGGACACCAAACTGGTCTTCAGAGAGGACCCCCCCCCATTCCATATAAGATTTGGTAAGACAAATAAGGTCAGTCCTGTGACCAATTTATACCCATTGTTCCTACAGCTTTGGCAAAAAACAGTTCTAGAAAACCTCTGTTTTCATTTGAATGTCTTGAGGGTTAAATCCTAACCAGTGGTCCTCACTGGGGCATCTAAGTGGGTCATCTGTAGGTTGCCAATTTTAAGAACCTTTGAGAAGATCAAGGTTAGATCAGTAGTTGGCCACAGCTCAGGGCAAGGGCAGTTTCCCAAGACTCAGCAGTTTAAGAAAGACCCTCCCCTCCCCAAAGAGGGCCAGGTGGGTGGAGACACGCATTGATGGAGAACATTGTCCCCAGAATGGTCTTAGCATCCTAGGGCACACTACGCTGGGTCACTGGTGGCTGACAAGCTGAGGTTCCACCACATCCCAAGCTGACTGTCTCTCTCTCTCTCTTCTCTGCTCCAGGCCTACACAATCCAGGGACAATACGCCATCCCCCACCCAGATGTGAGTTTTCACTCTGCCCCTTCTCTCTCCCTCTCTTCATTATTGTGTACCTTCCTGCACGCTGCTGTTAATTGCTACTAATATTAATATTACACAATAATATTAATCAGTTTTCTCCATGTCTCCTACGTCTGTTGTATCCATCTGACCTTGGATAACGTTTTAACCTCTTAGCACTAATTCTTGCTTGTGTTGAGGACTTGGCCTGATGTTCAACTGCTGCCGTCCAGGGCTTCCCTCCCCCACACAGGCCTAGCCTTTTATCTGTGACTACAAATTGTCCACCCCCACAGTATGCTGGCCTGACAGAGTGTGGCTTGCCACCTGTGGCCAGAGTGGGCAAGTGCATGTTCTGTGCACTTAAGTCAGGTGATATTATCACAGCTATTCTCTTAAGGTGTCCTGAATAGGGCATTCAGCGTATCTGGGGACGCCAAACTTAAAGAGCCCAAACCAAAGCATGGATTCTACCCATGTACAAAGGCCTAACTGTGAAAGCCAAAGGGGGGGGGGGGAGCTTCCAACTCTTAGTAAGATGCTGGAAGGGGAAGTGGACTGCTAGGGTCAGCCCTAAGCCTGTCCAGCTGGACCTACAACCTGTTCTCTGGCCTAGGTCTCTTCAGACATCTCCCAGTGGCATGACAGTATGAATGTATGATCTGTATTGGAGAATTAAAAACCTCCTGAGGGAGCCTGTGGAGTCAGGGGGAAAGTCTTAGTCTGTCTCTCGGCTCACCTCCAGTGAGAACTGAAGGAAGAGGAGGAGACACTCAGAGTAATGGTGACACTGAGCCTGTCGGGGCCAAGAGATTGTGGGCAGCAGCCATGAACGCAGCTCATTCTTTAGGGGGTAGGGCTGTTGTAGGAGGTGCTGGGGAGGATGCGAGGCGGATGCTGGGAGATGCTAGGGGTAGGGCTGTTGTAGGAGGTGCTGGGGAGGATGCAAGTGAGGACAGAAAGGAGCATGAGGGAAAGGGCTCCAGCCTCGTAGTGTTGAGAATTGAACCCAGGGCTGAAAGCATGCTGGTCATATTCTACCGCATTACCATATTTGTAGCCTGTGCTTTCTCTTCCTGGCTTCAGCAGCTGTCCCCAGAACAGTCCCCTGTGCACTGGCAATGTCAGGGCAGAACAGCCAAGCTGCTGTTCTTCTGCAGACCTTGGCTTTTGAGTGGGACAGGAAATAGATGGGTAGCAGGGTAAGATTTGCATGAGTAAGAATTAACTAACACTAAATAAGTATTGAAAATATGGATTCACTGTTGTTACTTGGAAATTCTAGTAGTGAAAAATACATGTTTTTTTTTTCATTCCCTCTTGATAAAACAACACACAAACAATAGAGAAACTCAGGTGAGAAGATCCCTGCCTAGGCAGAGATCCCACAAGGCCATGTTCCATGGTTCCTGGGTCTAGATTGGCTGGGAGTGCTATGCCTGAATTCATAGCATCTCATTCTCGGATCACCACAGCAAACACATCTGCCCCTGCCTACTCAGACGCTGAGGCTGTGGGCCACCCTGACCTGATTATAGCACAATGGTTCCCTCCCCATCCTCAGCTACCTTAGCAGAGGAAGCAGAGCCTGTGTACTCATGAGAGGCAAGAGCGGCCATTGTGGGTAGGTGAGAGACCTGAGTGAAGGAGGCCAGGAAGTAACTTCCAGGATGGCCCAGTCTTCTTGAGATGCTGGGGAAGGCATTTCCACCCATGTAGGAATACACATGTGCTGATGCAGACTGGGAAAGCAGACTGTTGAGTCAGTGGCACTACAGAATTCAAAATGCAGCATCTAATAACCCTGGGAGGAGGCTGTTGGGGAACTAGATTAAGGCTTATCAGTATTTAAGTCACCAAAGCCAGATGTTCAAGGACTAACTGGAGGGGTGTCCTGTGGGTTTTCTGTAGCTCTCAGTGTCTCTTGAGCAATGTAGATATTGAGTTGATGGAGCCTATTTCAGGTCCTCCTGAGTTTAGACAGTAAAGCGTGCATGAGAGAGAGAGAGACAGACAGAGAGAGAGAGAGAGAGAGAGAGAGAGAGAGAGAGAGAGAGAGCCTGATTTTTTCTGACTGATTTCTGTGTCAGTGCGGTATTGCCTTCTTCCTCATATAGTTCTCTGGATGGCTTAATGGGTGGTTTAGAGGTTATTTCAGCTTAATTTAAACTAGCAAGCAACTGTAGTTATTACTGCCTACGTCCTGTGTTGTTTGACATGTATTGTGGTTTGCGTGTGTATATCTTTTTGGAATTCATATATTCAACCCAAGCACAAAGGTATTAGTATTAGGAGGCAAGGTCTCCATGAGCTAGTTGAATCTTTGAGGTTCTCTCTCATGAGTAGATGAATGCACTTATAAAGCATCCGGGGAACTGAACTCCCTCTTCCTATCTCTTCCACTGTGTGAAGACAGCATTTTGGGTGCCATTTTGGAAAATGAGCCAGGCCCCTACCAGACAGAGCTTTCTGGCGCCCTGATGGTATGCATACAGCTTCTTTGCTTGGAGGCAGCAAATCGGTGCTGTTGACAAGATACCCAGTTAAGCATCTTGCTCGAAGAGCCGGGATGAGCTAGGACCTCGGCCATCGTCATGAAATGGCTTTTCCTGTGGCAGCCAGTCTAGCTTCTGTAGCCAGATGGTGTGATTTGTGAGCAGAACATGGACCTTCTGAAAGGGCCTTTCTTCCACATACAAAATTGAAGACTTTGGATAATCCACATCAAAGAGGAAAACAATGGCTATTCAGTGACAAGGGTAATGAAGGACAAGATGATTTTTATCTGAGCTGAGGACTTGGGGGAGACTTTTTTTTAAGCTTAAATGTCTTAGGATGCAAGTATAGCTATTAGAAAATATTAATCAACTATGAAGTTTATCTCAGGGCAGTGGCAGCCATTGTTTGACTACTTAATTACTTCCCTGGATATGCAGGTCCACGAGTCAGACATGGGAACCATCAGATTCATCCCTGAGATCTGAATATTCCTTATCTGGATGAGGATATTCACACCTTTTCTGGGGCCCATTTTAAGCAATGCTTTAGATTGACTCTTGTTTAGAAATCATCCGTCTGCTGACCCTCAGGCTCCTGAGGTGCCTGCATGCTATGTACCACAGATTTACTCGGGATTCTAGAGCTTTCTGAGCTCTCAAGGCTCCAAGACACACCCCTGAGCTGCAGAAACTGAGGGGCCATGCCTAGCACAGTGTAGTACATTCTCTGGACTCAGAAGCCTTGCAAAGAGCCCACGAACCTTTCCATCCCATTCTCTCAGATGGCCACTCATTAGCTCTGGAAAGTGTCCATCAAGACCCTTTGCATCCAGTTCTCTGCTCTGAAGCCTTCCTCAGGAACTGTCTCGGCACCTGTGCATCCTTAAGCATCAGTCAGCTTGGTGTCAGCAATAAATAAGAAAGGGAAACAGCACTATGTCCTGGGACACAGCAGTGATGCAGAAGGCACATAGAGCCTAGACAGAGAGCTAAGCAATGGGGTGGACCGCTTGGTCCCTCACATTGTATGTCTCTGTCACTTTCCTAGCACCAGTGAAATCGAACCAAGAAGCCATTAGTTTCCTCTGGAGGACATCACAGATGGTCCCAGTTTACATGGAGCCAGGTCCTGATGAAGACATAATAAGTTGAACGAATCCTAAGTTGAAAAATATGACCACCCCTAACATACTGAGCATTCCAGTGCAGGTGGGCACTGCTGCACCAGATGTCAGCAGCTTGCCCTACGACTGAAGCACTGTTGCTACCCAGCACGAGACTATGGGTCATCTCTTACTAGTCCATGAAAGGGTCACAATTGCCAGTACAGTTTGTATTGATGCACAAGAGCATCCTAAAGTCAGGACTGTCTGTAGTGAACTTCAAAACCACCCTCTGGTATAAATCTCTTACCTCATCTTCAGCTTCCAAGTCCCCCCCTTTCTTAACACCCCTGTTATTTAAAGGACGACTGAACACAAGTAAACGTGAGATAGCAACTTGATATTGACAGAGACTCCTCCATCTCCGTCCTCTCAGCCTGACTCTCCCCTCTCCCCCCGGGCCCTGTGTCCTAACCTGCACCTTGCACTAGCCTGTGATATGAATGTTCTAGAGATCCCCTCGACAAGGATCCCTGAGAGTCAGTGGGAGAACTGGCATCCCAATGTGTCTGCAGCAACCATTAAGGACCCTGGGGATGTAGAACTTCTGGATCTGGTAAGATGATTGTCTTTTAGTTAGTATAGCTTGAAAACCACAGAGGTGTGAGCAGGTGCATAGCCTGGATGCTGCATCGGCAGTGCCCTCTCTCCTGGCATTTAAGGTGATAGACCTTCTGAACTGGAAGGCTGTCATGGTGAACAGAGGGGATGCCAGGCCCTGCAGTTACACGGCTGCCTAGGGTGCCTCCCCTCTTACTTGTTCAGTATCTGCCTATGGAACCCTGTGGGACTGGGTGAGGCTACCCTTCCTTCTGATAGTGAGAAAGGAAAGCACTAAGAGCACTCCGTGGCTATCAGCTGTCACCACACCTCTGACTCTGTTCTCACCCCGGGTCCAGGCTCTTCCATGGGCCTTTTTTGATTATTCCTGCTAGTACTCAGCACAACTACAATGTGCCTCACAAAACCAAGGGCCCACATAGCCTTCTGTTGGCCAAAGTCCAGCCTCTTCTTCCTCTCCCTCATTTCCTTTGTGGGCCTTTCACTGCTGTGGCAGCCAGTGGTTGAGACACACCCTCAGCCTCAGAAGCCCCTAGTATGACTTATGTCCATTAAAAAGTCTACCAAGTACCATTAAGGAGGGCGGATCTGATCATGTGCAGCCATTACAGCCAGGATGGTGAGGGTGCCAAGAGGGAAGCCCTGAGATGTCTCTGAAATTAGTAAGAGAAACTAACTGTCACTGTTGGCTATCCCACCAAGTTCCAAAAGGATAAGCAAAAATCACTCCATTGTAGACATGCCAAAACAAAACTATGCAGTTAGCATCCAGGGCCAAGTCAGACCTCAGAGAATAAGATCATGACAGGATCAGCAGGGAGAGATACAGTTAACTTTTCAACAGAACCTAGCACTCAAAGATGGTGGTGCAGTATTAGAAATGAGTGTCCTAAATGTCTGATGTGGGAGGAACTTCAAAAGAAGGACTTCACTATTGCCATTTGTAGAAAAGCAGCTAGACCCAACAGGATCGTAGCTAACAGCCTCCTGCATAGCATTCAGGAAAAGAAAAGTTCTCTCAGGAAGAAGGCTGGAAGGCAAGCAAAGAGAACAGTAGGCATTTGGGAAACACAGAGGTAGCAGTGAATTGGTTAATTTGCTTTGGTTCCCCGTGGGTCGCTTGAGCCCTGCACCTACCCAAGAGCTCTGGATTCACGAATGAAAGACACACATTCATATTTATATTCATTCTCTCTCTTTCTTTCTCTCTCTCTCTCTCTCTCTCTCTCTCTCTCTCTCTCTCTCTCTCATTTTGATAAGTCATTTCTAAACCTTCCTGTGGCTAGCACATACTCCCCCCTCCAGTATTCTTGAGTTAATATTTGCTAAATCCATATTTCATCTCCGCTACCCCAGACCCAATGGGGAATGGCCCCCAGGGCCGTTTTCCTGGAACCCTGCGTGCTGGCGGGCCTTTATGTTCCCCGTGCTCCCCCATCATGGAGTCCTTCATCCTCCTCCTCTCCCCCTTGGTCCCTTGCCTGCACAATCTAAAAGTCCCACCTCTATCTCCCTGCCCAGTCATTGGCTGTTCGGCAATTCTTTATTGCCAGTCAAAGGCAGCTGCGGGCAGTGACCCTCAACTCTAGAAGGGTGACTTTTGGGAGCCAAATTAAGACAGTTAGAACCAATTAGAACCAATTCCAAACAGACAAATCTACAAAGTTCGTATCATTTCTGCTTTATAACTTGGTGGGATGAACACAACAGAACTAACTGTATAGACACATAATTGCTCAGATGCTCAGGACATAGCACGGTGGGAGAGGGCTCACTTAGCTCATACAGGGCCCGGGTTCAATCCCCAGTACTAGGGGTTCAAGGAGAAAAGCATAAATAAGATTATATATGTAAGATGTAAGAGGAATCAAACATTAGGTGGGCCACTGTACCATCCACTAGAGGGTAAAGCTAGGGGATTTAAAACCTAAATGCCCATGAGGAGTTCAAATTTTAAAGTGACCGCCAACAGGAAAGGAGTACGCTGCACAACCCTGGTGGTAGAGAAGAAAATGGATGAGAGGGAATATTCCAAAATTTAAAAAGAAAAACATTCCTATTCAAAAGTAACAAGATGACAGAAAATAAGAGAGCCAAAATGTCCAGTTTAAAAAAAAAAAAAGCTGTTAGATACACACACACACACACACACACACACATATAGATAGATATAGATAGATAGATATTCTAAAGTTAACTAGATAAGCAAATTAAAACAGGGAAGTTCCATTTATTTTCTTTCAAGAGACATGCCTGAAACATGAAGATCCCCAGTTAAAGAGCAGAGAATGAGATGCTAGGGAAATACCAACCAAGAGAAACCTGGAGAGCCTGACAAGCACCTCTGAGGAGTCTCAGCATGTTTCCCTGACAGTAGGTGACAGGTCACATGTGTGGGCCTGACAGGATTGCCAAGCTCAAAGCTGTGCCTGCACAACTGCAGAATTCCTGGGAACTTTGCAGAGTTCGATCACATACCCGACTGTGAAGCAGACTTCAGAATTTGGAATTACAGGCCACACTCTTCTCACAGAGGACCAAGTGTGAACTGAATGAAAATGGGCGGCTTTGAAAACCTGCCTTTAGGACTCAGAAGCAGGCAGGTCCCTGTGACTTCAAGGCCGGGCTCGCCTACACAGTTCCAGGCCAGCTGTGGCTACAAAGTGAGACCAGTCTTACACACACACACACACATACACACACAGTCTTTGTTGCCCAGTTCTCAGGAGACAGAGACAGGCAGATCCCTGAGTTTGAGGCCAGCCTGGTCTACAGAGGGACAACCAAGGCTAGACAGAGAAAAACCCTGTCTCAAACAAAATCCCTGTTTTTTTGTTTTTTGTTTTTTGTTTTTTGTTTTTTTGTTTTTTTTTTAATTCCAAGCAAAAGACGACACTGAGTAAGAGACATCACATTCGTGGATAGAAACACTGAAAGTTGCAAAAGTGTCAAGTCTTTCCGTGTCAATGTACAGGTGCATTGAAAATCCAGACCCCAAAGGGCCTTCAGGGGAAATTTTGTGGTTGTAAATGTTATATAAATGAGCATGAGCCTAAAATCTACAAGGTATCATCAAGAAGAATGATAAAATATTTGTAAGGACTCAAATTTACTCTAGGTTACAGTAATGGGCACAGTGTGGTGTGGGTCCAAGGAGAAGCTGAGAGAGTCTGACTGTGCTCTCTAGACAGTCCAGAGTCTAAAGCTCCTGGGGCAGTGCGGCCTGTCATGGCCAGCTTTCCCTATACCCGAAAGAGAAGGGGCCATCGGTGAACGGTGCCCAACAGTGAGACATCCAATGGTGGGCGGTTCTTCATGACAGCAAACATCCTCGTGTATCAAGAACTCACAGGAGGAAAAAGGTGGCAGACAGGTTTAGAAAGAAAACTACATAGGGAAGGGTCTGTCTGTCCTAGGTCAGGGGAGGGGGTTATAAGGAAAACACAAACACAGACCAGCGTTCAGAGCGCCAGCAAGGTATCAGCTTCTCTCAAAAGCATCAAAAAGGCCTGTGCAGTGGCGAATCAGCCACAACTGACCCTGTTCAAAAATTGGGCAAAAGCCCCTCCTCCTGTTTCCCCCAGATACAGTGACACACGGGTTAGCAGGTGCATCTGCCCCGCGGGATGGGTTCCCTGCCTTCATTTCCTCGTGAGTCACTGAGCTGCAAACCTACCTTGGCCTAGGTTTTGCGTTCTCAAGTGGAAAGAATCCTAGGAGATCATACAGTGTGGCAGCTTGTCTCTGTCCTGACTGCTTGGTGGCACTCTCCCTCTCCCGCTCCTTCCTCTACCCGTCTCTGCACCACTCTGAAGGAAAGGGTTTGCTTGCTCACACTTCCAGTTCATCTTTGAGGAAAATCAGGGCAGGGACTGAAGTAGAAAACTTGGAAGAATGCTGCTTTCTGGCTCACGTTCAGGGAGCTTTCTCATAGAGCCCAATCCCATTGCCTAGAGGTGGTGCTGCCCAATGGGCAGCCCCCCCCCCCAGCATAGCATTCATCAATCAAGACAATCTCTTACAGATGTGGCCACAGGCCAATCTGACCTGGACAGTTCCTCAACTGAGATTTCCCCTTCCCAGGTGAGTTCAGCTTATGTCAAGTTGACAATAAGATCTAATTAGCACTAACTACTCCTTGTCAACTGGACACACAAAAATATCTCTGCTAAGCCAAACCTTTCCTTTCTTGTTTGTCTCAAGAGCTCATGTCAATATCACAATATAGAATATAGTATAACTTTTAAGTCTCACAGTCTGTACATTTTTCAATAATTTAAAAGTTCAAATGGTTTTTTTTTAAGTCAAGATTCCCTGTGGGCTCCTATTTAAAAAAATAAAATAAAATAATTATATCACCTGTTAATCCAAAAGTGAAGAACTGGGCTAGAAAAAATCAGATCAAAGCAAGTCCAAAATCAGCAGTGAAAACTCTAAATCCTGTAAGTCGGTGTCTGGCGACTGGGACTCGGTAGTGATCTGCTGGGCTCCTCCGGGTTTGGGCAGCCTTACCTCCAGCCCTGCTATTCGCTTGCTGGCTCCCCAAAACTAATCTTTACATGGCAGAGCTATGCAAAGCAAAAACTGGGAGACCTCAGCATTTACTCCTCTCAGTTGAGGTAAGGCAGCCTGATGAGAACAGAGCCATACCAAGAAGGGGATAGTAACTGACTAGGCTCCGTCTCGCCTGCGCACTGCCTCAGCATATGCCCACCCACTGGCCTAGTCCCGCCCCCATGACATCACTGCATTTATCTGCTAGTGTGGCCAGATTTTTTTTTAATAGAAGAAAATCTATTGCAATGGGGGAGTGGTTAGAGTTCTAGAACTACTAGGCTTCTGAACATCAGCATCTGGATGCGAGTGGAGCCACTGCTATAGGCTCCATGGTGTACCTTCACCCTGCTAGCAAATGGCTCCGGAAGCCCAGCCTGGGTAATGAGTGTCACCTGGGAGACCAGCAGGAGACAAAACCACAGAGCATGAGGGCTGTTTGGAAGCCCTTCCACATTCACAGTGCCTGTTAGCCGCAGCTGGTGTGTAGGCAGCACCCCACACACTGCTGTCATTCACGAGGGAAATTGCTGAGGCCTCGAGACGGCACATATCTGGTCCACCTTCAATCCATCAGACTCATTCCCTCGGCACTTGGCCCATATCCCCTGTGCCATATTCCGTTCTCCTGCCATCTCGAACTAACTGTTGTGCCATACATAGTCTCTGGGGATTCAGACAGATAAAGACAGCTTGTTACGTCCTCAGACGGGACAAGGTCTTCTGGACATGCTCTTCTGCCTTTGCCAAACATGTCCCCTCTAGTGGCTTAGTGTGCCCGTTGATGCGGAATCAGAACACACACAGATGTAAGCCATATAGAAACCAAGCTTTGTCTGGCCAAGCACAGTCACTGATCCGGTAGAACACAGCAGAGATTAGAGGTACTGTATCAATTCCTGCTATGGCCTGTCATATACCACCTCTTCAAGGGACTTTTGAGCTAAGTCTGACCCCAAGTCACACATCTCCTGTTAAAGACTGTGGGTCTGCTGCAGGATAACCAGGGTCCTCTGGTCCAGGAAGGCACAGGTCCGGCTGAGATGACAGACAGAACAAACCACACAAACAGAGAGAGGCGGTTTGAATCTGAATGTATTTTGGAGCTCTAAAGCAAGGATTTTTATACACAAAGAGTTGGTATTACCATTTCAAAAGATGTAGCCAGTGAGGCAGGCACAATTATCAGCCATTTGGTACAAGGAAATGCAAAATCAATCAGGTACAAAGTTTCTCAAGAAACAGATACAGAAGATCAATTTACAGGTGCCATCAGACTTCCTGATTAGAATACAGAATCACTCATAGTTTACAGTAAATTTTCAAAGAGTTTGAAGTTTCTTATACCCCCTGGGTCTTAACAAGTTCTTGTGAGAAATCCTTATCTACATTTAGCCTTCTACCCTGTAAAACAAAACTTCCTGACTTAATCAATGCTTTCAGTACCAGAGTGCCAGAGCCATCCTCATACACATAGGCACAGCCATAAAAACCTGCATGTGGTTGGAAGGTTGTAATTTGTAAACAACTGTGAGGCAAAACATTGCAATTCTTAAAAGGGAGTTTGGCGGTCAGTGAATCAACTCCAAAGACTGGATTATTAGCCAGGCCATAGGAATCCCGTGAAGAGAGAAAAGGAGGAAGTCAGGGCAAACTGCTTCTTGAGAACTATGGGCCCATCTTAAATAGCCAGGAAGTAAGAGAGTACAGTAAACTGCCAGGTGAGATTTTCAGCTTCTAAATTTACAGAGTTCCATTATTCCCAGGAGACATTTTTCTTTTTCGCCTCTGTAAAATATCATTTTTTACAGACGTCACTGGGCCACCACGGCAATCTCCTAATTTCACCTGCTCAGGATGCAGCCAGGTCTCCCCATGTAGTCCAAGAAGCCAAGCACCTCTAGGAGTGGAGCAATGGAGTTACTGTTAGGATGTGCCTGTCCTGAGGAGAGGAGTCAGACATGGGAAAGGCAGAGTAGCCCAGTGCCAGGCTAAGGACGCTGGCTTTTTGGATCTGCTGATATCCTAAAGCCCTGGGTTCATGAGTTCTGTCTCAGAGAGCACTCCGTTTACAGGAGCCAGAGCTGACCAGATAGCAAGTACCCCAGAAGCCATCCTGTAGGCCAGCATCAGCTCCGCTGGCTCAGAGGCCACCAGGCCGATCCCCAGTCTTCGCAGGGCTTTAATGTAAGCTTTGAGGGGACCTTGCACCTAGAGGCTGAGTGCAGGAAAGCGCCATTGAAAGGCACCTAGACAAGGGGCTTGACCCTGAGGACACCAGACCCTCATTCTGTTGGAGGGCACACTCACCAGCATCAAAGACAACAATTCTATATCTGAGCACCCCACTGCCTAGTCCTAGTGCCCTCTGATCCAGTGTCGCAGTCTCCACCAGCTCTGTCACCTAGCTGAAGACAGCAGGTGTCCAGGCCAGACGGACTCCAGAGCCCCTGCTTGATGGCGTGCGCCAGGACCCATGTGAGAAGGATCAACACCTTTCCTGTGGGTGCGCTGTCCGATGGGCCCTGTTCCATGATGGCCTTATACCGCTCTGCACCAGTACCCTAGCGTCTCAAAAGGGCAGTGTGGCTCAGAGCATCCACCCGCCCTGCTCCGTTGCTCAGAGCATGGCCAGACCTGGCCTCTTATTCTCTGATGTTCTTTACGTTAAAAGTGAGACTCAGAGAGAATGAACAACGGAATCAAGCCCTGCCCGAGACTCTCAGTGGCTGCTGGGAGCCGAGGTGTGGCCTGTGGGACAGCAGCGGGCAGTGGCAATAATGCCTCTGTGCACCGCTGCCTGGGGTCCTCGACCCTTACCTAGGCCTGTCACCCTATGTAAGAGGCGCTTGCAGGGCAGATTCTACTCTACGAGTCGCTCTCTGCCCTATCCTGCCACGCCCCAGATTGCCTCGTCTTAAAATGGGGCCTGCAGGCCAGGAGGTGAGCTAAGCCTGGTGCGAAGCTAGAACCAGGGCAAGGTTTGGTGATCTGCTAGGTAGACTGTGCCGCTCGCTCGCTTGCTCGCTCAGGAGCCCAGCCGTCCTGCTCTGTGTCCCTCAGACCTTCCTCCCGGAGCCCCACCCCCAGGGCCGCCGGCCCTTCCCCCTTCACTAGCCCTGGTAAGGAAAAGGTCTCTTGCCTGCTAGCAGCCGGGCCCATTGGTTCCACCCAGGCCAAGTCCTTGTGTCCTGCTGCACTGTCTGCCATGTGTCCGCATGGCCCCTCTGAACCTCTCTGTGCAAAGTGACTCTGTGACTGCCATTTTTAACTTGGTGTGACTTGTACTCGATGACAATAACCTTCTTAGCTCTCGTGTCCCTCCTACCCCCAGCAGTTGACCAAGCTCCACCAGTTGGCCATGCAGCAAACCCCCTTTCCTCCCCTCGGACAGACCAACCCCGCTTTCCCCGGTACGTACCCAGCTGCCCTTTTCTGACCTTCTCACCTGGGGACTCGCTTTCTCTCTCTTTCTCTCTCTCTCTCTCTTTCTCTCTCTTTCTGAGCTCCCTGCGGTGCAGTGAGTAACGCAGGCGGGCGAGGCCAGAGCTCTGGGTGCTGAATCTTGTGTCAACACAGTGGACTGCACACAGCTGAGGCGGGGCGGGCCAGTCAGCCTCCCACGGTGGGCTGCTGGACTCTGTACTGCCCTCGGCGTATGTGTTCGTGCCCTTTTGAGGGACTTCTGTGCAGAGCGGCGCTCTGTGTCACTCACGGTCCATCCCCAGGTGGCTTCCCAGGCCTGGCTTGGAGTGCGTCATTTCCTGCATCAAGCTTTCTGACCGCAGAAATGACCCCCAGGCCTGGCTGCTGCTGCCCTTCCTAGGATAGCACTGACAGAGCTAGCCTGCACTCAGGCCAGTGTGAAGCAGTCAGAGGAGCTGGCCACAGCCCGGCCTGGCATCTGCCTCAGATGTCCCTCACTGAAGCAAAGCCGCCGCCATGGCCGGTGGAAAGCACACTGGCCGCGCATGTCGGCTGTGCATGCACCAATCATATTTTGAGCTTTCCTAGTTGAAGGGACCTTGCTTCTCTCCTTGAGGGCAAAACATTAAACCTCTCTCTTCTTTGCTCTCCAGGAGAAAAGCTGCCTTTACACTCCTCCGAAGAAGCTCAAAATCTGATGGGCCAGTCGTCAGGTAAAACAGACCACAGTCCTGGGGAGCAGGCCAGGGACACGTACAGAGGACGAGGGTGCCCACCCTATGACAGCTGAGCGTCTAGCTCCCAACTTGGCCGACAGTAGATAGTTTCCAGGGCCACGGGCTGTGGACTGACCCAGGAGTCAGGTGTTCCAGTGTTAGCGAGTGGTGGCTCTGAGCCAGCAGAGCGAGCAGCCCTGTGAGCAGGTGGGCGGCCTCAGGCTTCGAACCCCTACATGAGGAGAGCCTGTCTTCAGTTGCCACTCATTCCCCGGCTGTGCAGTGTGTTGGGGTGTGTAGCAAGAACGTGACTGTGACGATCAGGATGCGCTTCTTAAAGATGGCTTTTCCCTGGACATAGGCACCCAACTCTTAGAAGACGGATCTAGGCTGGGTGTGTCTGCACCTTCTGGTTTTCATTTAAATGCCTGCTCTCAGGACACAGTGGGGTGATGTGTATATAGTCTGTGATGCACTGACTGAGGGAACAGCCTTGGAAAAGTGATAGACTAAGCCCAAGTGTGTTTTCTGGGTCCTGGGAAGGAAATACCATACACTCCAGACCTACACATGGCCACTGATGCAGCCTCAGAAATGGTGTCACGCCTGTAATCCCAGCACTCTGGGAGGCAGAGGCAGGAGGATTTCTGAGTTTGAGGCCAGCCTGGTCTACAGAGTGAGTTCCAGGACAGCCAGGGCAACACAGAGAAACCCTGTCTCGAAAAAAACACCAAATCCAAAAAACCGAAAAAAAAAAGAAAAAAAAAGAAAGAGAGAGAGAGAAAGAAAAAAGAAATGGTATCACACCCTGCTTTTGTGTGACAACTTGACCATGCCCTAGAGACCTAGAGTACAGTACATGTGCAGGTGACCATGGCAGGAAGGGTGTGTGCTAGATGACAGTTAGCTGCGTGGGCCAATGCAGCCAGCTTTGAACCCTCGTCCAGAGTACACATGCCCTTAACTACCCGCTTATTCTTGTTCTTTGTGCAGTTAAATGTAACATCCGACAGATGTCCCCTCTGCCCCAGCACTCCAATAGTACTTTCAAGTGACGTTTTATATGTCCCTGCGTCTGTAATGTGTATAGATTCCCTAAATAGCCAAATAATTATATTTAAAAACTATTATTAAAAGGAGATGAGTGGTAGGAGACTCCAGGTTCCAATATGTAAATAGCAGAGTTCGATGAATTGGTTCATCCAACATTTCCACCTGGGCCCAACTGCTGGACACCCACCCTTTGGGACACCCACCCTGGGGTTCACCACCTTCTGGCAGGAGCCAATAACCATGTGAGATGAGATTTCGAGGAGGTGGCCCACCCAGGGAGCCAGCAGGGAGGAGCACAGCTAGAAGGGGGGCTGGGAAGAGGAGGGGCACAGTGAGAAGTAGGGGTTCCCCAAGATTGTGCTGGGGATGATCCTGGGTTTCTTGGCTGCCTGGATATGGTACTGAATGAAGGGCCAGTGCAGAGGCAGGGCCAGCAAGTAGGAGTGCCAAGGGAGGGGATGCCCTGGGTTCTGGGGCATTCTGAAGTGGTGTGCGTAGAGCTGGCCGTCTGGAGAATAGAGCCTGGAGTCTGGGCCCAGCAGCCCTGTGCAGGGACCCTTGCTGCATCTGGAGGCAAGAGGGTCAGCCTCAGGGCTTGCAGACCTGAGCTGTCTTGCTGAGATGGGGCTGCTGTGTACAGAGCATGCGCCATCCCACAGGTACAGCCACTGCACCTTCCGCTGTGGCGGTCCCTTGAGGGTGTTGTCACTGTTTCTGAGGCGGGAAGAAGTGGCATGTAGCCTGTTTTCTGGTAACATAGTTGAGACTTGCAACGATGAAAGGCTGGGCTTAGCCTTGTGCCGTGGCCTTTGGACAGAGTTGTGTTAGAAGCAGAATTATCAGTGGGTGCTTGACCGCTTCTGGCTCTGCACAGAAGAACCCACATGAGGTCTCAGGGGGAACAGAGTGGGGCACAGCACCCACAAGTCTTCCTGAGCAGAGATCAAGCATTCAGTGTCAATGTGACCAGTGTGGCCTGTGCCCCAGCTTCCCTGTAACCTCCTGCCCTCCTTTTAGCTCAGGGTCTGCCAGGCTGTATGTGCAAGGTGTGGGGGTTTTTTGGTTTTTGTTTCTTTTGAGAGAAGTTAGAACTCTGGAGTTTGGGTTACCCTGGGTGGTACCAGGGCCTGGGCCCCTGGACTGTGCCAACCTTCACCTCAGCCAGCCCAAAGAAACACAGACCAGGGCTGGCTATGGCAATGAACTGTTTTCCCTCCAACCTAATCATGTTCCCTTGGTGTGCCCAGGTCTGGATGCCAGCCCACCGGCCAGCACTCATGAGCTCACCATTCCCAATGATGTGAGTATGCCCCCTGCACCTGCCTGTCCACACACACAAAAACACAGACACACAAACACACACACACACACACCAGCACTCATGAGCTCACCATTCCTAATGATGTGAGTATACCCCCTGCACCTGCCTGTACACACACACACACACAAAAACACACACAAACACACAAGCGCAAACTGTTCCAGTGATAACCTCAAGGCTGGACCCACTACTGAATCTCTTCTCTTGTTTCTTTCCCACCTTCAACTGATACCATTCCCATGAAAGATGCGGGAACATCAGGGTGAATCAGAGCTGGACTGGGAGTCTGGCAACGGCAACAGCAACAGTCCCCTGGCTTAGGGACCCCGAGAGTAGGGTGGTCCAGGAAGGTTCTGGAGTGATATGACCTACCACCCAACTGTAACTGTTGCCAGAGGAAAGCTCTTGATCCCCAGGATGGAGGGCACACTTGTCCTGAGCTGCCTGAGAAATGGCCCACACCAAAATCAATGAAATCTGACTTGGTTGGCCCCAGGTCTCTGCATCCATTAAACAGCTTACCATGCAAGCACTTGGATTTGTCCTCAACTTCATCTGAGTGCCTCAAAAGATCGGTTTCAGCAGTAGTGAACTCAGGAGCTCCTGGGTGTCTGTGATGCTCACTGTCTGGCACATCCGTTCTCCCTGTGAGGGAGGGTCCCACCAGAAGGCCCCGGCCCAGCCTAGGCCAGAGCTGGTGTGTGCCTCCTCCCTCAGCCTGCATCATCTGTGTCCTTGGGTCACTTCTGACCAGGCAGAGGAAGCCAGGGTGAGAATGGCCATGTCCTCTCTTGTGTGGACTTCCCCAGAAGGACACTAAGAGGCAGTAAGACTGTCAACAGGCGGAGCCGAGACCTCTCTCACACTGTCCCAGGGACCAGGCTCAGGACTTCGCAATGCCTGATTTCTTCCAGAGCGCTGAGTTCATAGGCAGTGTTCCCAGCCTCGCCTCTCCCCTTAGGTGTCCCCACAGGGCTTCCACAGGCGCCCCAGACGGGATGTGCTGGGCTCTTCTCTAAGAGATGCCTCCGTCATTTCTTCTAGCTTATAGGCTGCATAATTGGCCGCCAAGGCACCAAAATCAATGAAATCCGACAGATGTCTGGAGCGCAGATCAAAATCGCCAACGCCACTGAAGGGTCATCAGAGCGCCAGATTACCATCACAGGGACCCCAGCCAACATCAGCCTTGCCCAGTATCTCATCAACGCTAGGTGAGCGATCCATGGGTGACTGGGCCCTCATTAGCTGTGGCTTGCAGCCCCACACCCTGGCTGACACGGTAGAAGTTCAGGCCTGTGGGGAGAGGTGTGCTGGAGCCCAGCCTGCACAGGGACATGCCCACTTCCCTCGTCCCAGTCTGTGTCCAGTGCCCGTCTTCCTCAGGCAAGGCTGTTGGCAGACTTGTAGTAAGTCTGGGGGTAGGATGTAGGGAAATGCCTAGCCTGCCTCGTCTGCCCCGAGTCCAGTCTAAGCAACCCTCCTGAGGCAGCACGGGGTTCCTATCCATGTCACAGCTCCTTCTAGGACAGTCCTGAGGCCCCTGCTTAGAAAAGCCTGGAGTCACCACTGAGGCCAACGGGGTGCTTAGCCCCGGGTCCTTTGCTCCACACTGGAGGGACCCAAACTCTCTAAGCAAGCCTGTGTGACAGGCACAGAGCTGATCTGCCAGGCTTTCTGCCTCTTGTGGGGTGGGTCCTCCAGTTCATGGCCACCGAAAGGTGCCCTGGAAATAGAGAGGTGCCCTCCCCCTACTGCCTCACCCCCATCGCATTGCAGAACAAGTGGATGACATGCCTCCCATGTCTTTGTGTCTGTTCCAGGCTGACGTCTGAGGTCACCGGGATGGGTGCACTCTAACCTCCCTGAGACCCTCCACGGCACACATCAGATGGCTCCAGCCCGCAGCCTCACCAGCTGGCACACTGTACAGACTGCCCGTCCTTCCTTGCAGATATGAATAGGGCGTTTTCTTTACAAACAGATGATAGTGCGTCTGCCCACTCAGGCCCTGTGCGCTCCGGATTAGTGTAGCTCCACGCATTGGCATGCAGCTCTTTACTTTAATGCTCAATGTATTCCCAGATGTGATGTTTCAGAGATTTAGTCCTCAGTACCCATGTGACTGTCTGTTTGAAAGTTGGTTTGATGCTTTACCAGCACTTCCTATGTCCTGCTGTCCCTTGTTCTCACAGACCCTCCTCTGTCACCCGGTCTGCTGACTCACTTCCACCCTAAGTTGTTCGCAGGGAGTGTCTGGAAGAGGAGGGACTTAGGGGGGCGTGTCTAAGGAGCAGGGTGGAGTGCCAGAGGGTGGGGTGGGACCCTGACTTCACTGGGATATCTCGGGGAGGGGGCACTTGTGGCCCCCAGGTGTCTTCCAAGATGGCCAAGAACAAGGACTTGTCAGAAAGTTCATCTGCACCATCAGAGTTCAATAAATGTCGTGTTCCTCCCCTGTGGCTCCGGCTTCTCTCTGCTCCTGTCCGCAGCGCCCATACCCACCTGGGAGACGCACCGGTGCCCAGACTGAGAGTGTAATTGCCCGGGTCCTAGAGCACCATGTCCTCTAGGTGAGGACCTGTGAAGCCACCCCACGTGGAGACTGACTGTGTCTGACAGAACTCCATCCACACGGCCTTCACCACCCAAGGGACCGTTCTCCTCCAGTGTTAGCACTGAGGTCCCACTCCACCTATCTCTTCAGTGGTTAACTCAGAGGGCCGGGGCAGAGGTGCAACTGCCCAGGGTACAACCTTGTAGCCCCTGGCCCAGCTCCAAGGGCCCTGGTACCTACCCCCAACCTCTGATTTGGGGGTTTCAGGCAAGAACAGCACAGCAGAGAGCAGCTCATGCTGGGAGAAGGGGCAGAGCTCTGCAGCATATGCCATCTGCCCCAGAACCTGTCCTTACCTATGGGGACCATGACCTGCTACAGGATGCTAGGGTCTGCAGCATCCATCTAGGAGGAAGAACTCCCTCCTGTCTGCCAGGCTAACGAAGCAGGTGTGCCCCATGCACACCGCCTGTATTTCAGCCAGGAGTCTCTGATGCTGTTGCCTGGATGCAGTTCTTGCTTTCTGCTGTGGATGCTGCCCAGTGTAGCAGCACACGGGATCCTAGCCTCCATGACCTTTCTGCACACCCAGCCAGTTAGGGCCAAAATTCAGTCCCACGCCCATTTGTACCCCGACACAGGGTCTGAGGGATGAGACACAAGCCTTTCCCCAGGCCTGTCAACCAGGAGAACCGGAAGAAAGAATAGCTTTTGTGTAAGTAAGGTTTTCAAAACAAAACACACAGCATAGGGGCATCAAAAGAGCAGGATCAAACAGGCCCGAGGGAGACCCCAAAGGTGATGGGACACTGGGCAAATGAGGAGTCAGGTGGGAGTGAACCTAGAGGACCAGGGTCAGATGGAGGAGCACAAGCCTCAGGTCACATGCAGTGTAGACCAGGCCTTGGAGTAAGAGAGCTCCACTCAGCCCTAGGCTGAAATCACTTGCCTTCTTGTTCATTATATGGTGAAGGTGGTGATGTCCTTCAGGGAGTGTGTGAGTGCTGGCTCTCACCATTGCCCCACACCTCTGAGATCTCTAGAACTCTAGGAGGTCTGGTACCCGGCAGGCTGTAAGTGTGTATGGTTAAGTAGACTCAGGTCTTCTCTACAAACAGAAACCCAACCCATGCCTCGAGCCAGGGGAGCCAGGCAGGGATGGCGAAGCCTCAGAGGCAGGAGCAGGAGCCTACATTCCTTCTTGTGGAGGCATCCTGGCATCTGTGTCATGGGTCACAGGGCAGTGGGGTTCCGTAGAGTTTGCTGGACCAAGATGTGTTCTGCATCTGGTGTTCACTGAAGGTGGGCTGCGGCCATGGTAACGGGGTCTCGGCCCACCTGACATCCTCAAGGATAAGCACTGTGAGATGCGTGCCCTGCCCCCTGCCTGAGCAGAATCTGTCCTGTGGCAGATAGTGTTAGGGGAGAAGGAGAACCGGAGCCAGGAGGCCCCAGAGGAGTCCGGTGCTCCGGCAGCTACGGAATTTTCTGGATGTATAATTTTGTCAATGTCTCTACTACAAGACTTGGGGTAGTTGAGACATCTGGACATCAGGCAGCTCCCCAAGACTTGCAGTTCAGACTCTCCTCAGGCTGGCCCCAGCTCAAGAGAGAAGTGTACGTAAGCCGGGCTGTCTGCCAGGAGCCCTGAAGCCATCTTCTGCCAGCTCTGACTGACCTGGCTTTACCTCAACCTGGAGGGACAAGTAAGATGACTTCCTGACAGGAACCATGTTGCAGGCCCAGTACCTGGTGCCAGGTCCATAGTTGACTTGGTCAAGAGCCGTGTCAAATAATCACCACAGATCACCCTGTGGACGGGTTCTGTCAAGCTCACTACCACTGTCGTGAAGACAGGCACTGCACATCCTAGAATGAACCTAACATGCACAGCGCTATAAAAATAATAAAGCATCACACACAAGTTTCAGAAGGAAAAGCATCAAGGATATGATCTGCTGGGTTGCTCGAAGGCTGTGTTGCTATGGCAAAAACAAACAAATCCATCCCATCTCACCTGTCGGCTGGCTTCCTGGCAAGTTTCTTTTTCAACCAATCTATAGTTGCTTCTCTTATTCAGCCTCTTTATATAAGCCTTCCCCCTTTCTCTCTCCTCCATATTGTCAAAAATCAATACATCTCACAGATCTTTTTCAAAGCATTGCCTTCGGGTTTCGCTATCAACAGTACTTATTCTTCATGTCTCTGCTCAGCTGACTTTAGGGAGATAATCCTGGATTTCCCAAGTGAGCCCAGTTCAATCATTAGGTTATTAAAGGAGACCAAGAAGGTCACACTCAGCCAACGGGGAAATGGAGGGTGGGTATGTCACAGAGGATTCAGGCCGCTGTGAAGATAGGATGAATGAGGCAAGGGAAAGTGGCCTCTTGGTTATGAGACAGGTAGAGGTCACATGAGGTTTGACCACTACAGCCCGCGGCCACATGCGAACCGGATTACCTGGAAGAGAATTCTGGGGGTGATGAGGAGGGGGCGAAAGAGAAACTGAGTCAAGGCGACAGTGCTGGTCAAGACTGACTTTAATATTTTTATGCCAAGATATATAGTCTTTAGGAAACAACCCTGCCCCCCCCCCCAGAAGCTGGTCACATCAAAGGGCAGGCCGAGAACTCCTTGGCTCCAATTCTCAGTGGGTCGCCTGCTTCCAGTCTGGCGGGGTCTCTGTTGGCTCCCAGGTGAGATTGCCTTGAGGCTGTCTTAGTAGTCAAGGTGAAAGTGCCTTATTGTTCCAAGGAACAAAGGCCAGAGGTAACACCATCGGATGAGTGGGGGCTGCCAGCCGGCTCAATGTTGTGGGGGAAGGGACAATTCCCCCTTAATTATTAATTTTTAACAACTCAGTGGATACAAGTATATTCGTCCAATGGACGATGGGCCTTCACCAGTGAGGGAAAACAGAGGTCCAACCTTAAACATTAATGACATCTTTTTCAGGGGAGGGGAAATAGACTGCCTTAATAATTTAAGGACAGTCTCTTAATGTCAACGCCCATGCAGCTGGACGTGCTTTTCAGGGAAATTCGGAGACAGGATTTTTTCCTTTTCCCTTGCAGTGCCTCGCCTCGAACCTCAAACTGATGCCCATGTTTGTTATATTAACAAACATGCATAGTTCCGAATACTATGCAGCCTCCTTTTTGAGGATCCACTGGTAAAGTAAATGCTCTGTGGATATGAGCTGGCTGGCTGGCTATAATAACCACTCATCCTCATCTTGGCGGCCATTGCTGGAGGAGCTTATCTTCTAAGTGTTATCTGCTTGAAATATAAAAGGAGATTAAGAGAAAAAACCTGTTTGGTCAGTATCGGAAGGCCCAAGATGTTTAATTTGATTGAAAATTTGTGACTTCAGGCAAGAGGCCTGGCTTGCAACTTAACTGCAAGAACACAAAGGAACCTTTCTTCCCAAGTAAGTGGGAAGCGGCTTAGGGAAAGCCTTTTGAATTAATTACACTTACCAGCAGCTTTAGGGTGTGTTTACCTGTCGTACCAATCTCTCTGGCAGCCATCGTGCCCCATCTTCTCCTTGAGAAAAAAATGCAGATGGACCCTCTCCCCCAGATTAAAACGGGGTCTGGACCATTCCATGTATTAGTTAAAGGGTCCTGCCACTTAACCATGGCGTAGGAATTGGAAGTAACTGGGTGCCAATGTCGGTCTGCTGAAGACTGACCTTTAGCATCAGTTTGGAGAAAATTTAAAACAAATAAGACAAAGGCAAGATGTGCTTTGGGAGACCGGGGGGGGGGGGGGGGGGGGGGGGCGGGGTATAGATTCCCCTTCTTTGTTTTAAGAAGCCAGTTTTTAAGGGTACGGTGAGCACGCTCTACGATTCCTTGACCCATTGGGTTATAAGGAATTCCAGTTTTAAGTTTAATATTAAATTCCTTGCAAAATGAGATAAAGTTCTTACCAGAATAGGCTGGTCCATTGTCTGTCTTAATGACCTTGGGTAATCCCATGGTATTAAAGGCTTGTAAACAATGATCGATTACATTTTTAGAGGCTTCTCCCAAATGCAGGGAGGCAAAAAGGAGTCCTGAGCATGTATCAATGCAAACATGTATAAACTTTAATTTTCCAAATTCTGCATAGTGAGTTACATCCATTTGCCAAATTTGATTGGGCATAAGGCCACGTGGATTAACCCCTAAGTGGGGAACTGGTGCTAAAGTAAGACAATTAGGGCATTGTTTTACAATCATTCTTGCTTGCTCCTTTGTGATCTTATGACGGAATCTTAACGTATGGCTAGAAAGATGAAATTTATCATGATCACATCTAGCCATTTCTACAGGTTCTAAAACTAAGGCCTCTCCTATGAGAGCTTTGTCAATGCACTCATTACCCTGAGCCAAAGGTCCAGGAAGACCGGAGTGAGCTCGTATATGACCAATATAAAAGGGATTTTTTTCTAGCAAGAATGATACTTTGCAATTGTGAAAACAAGGATCCAGCTAGCGTATTAAAATTAAATGTGCCACAGGTTTCTAATTGTGGTATAGAAAATGCAACATAAACACTGTCAGTAAAGAGATTTAAAGTACGATCTATAGATTGAAAGACACACAACACCGCTGTCAGCTCTGATAACTGAGCAGAAAGCCCAGGGGTATCTATGACCACCTGTTGATTATTAATAAGATATCCAGCTCTTCCTTTGGAAGAGCCGTCTGTGAAAATTAAAAGAGCATTATGCAACGACTGTAAAGATGTCATTTTAGGAAATACAACCTCATGCATATTTAAAAACTTTATCAATTTGTCTTGAGGATAATGGTTATCTATAGTCCCTTCAAAGCCTATTTGAGCAAGCAACCAATCTGTGCTATGCTGTTTTAACCAAGCATCTTGATCTACATTATAAGGCTGAATAATAACATCTGGTTCTTTGCCAAAATAAGTTAGTGCTTGCTTTCTTCCAAGCACAATTACTTGGGCTACTGCCTCATAATATGGTAAGATATTACGCCTTGAAGACACCCTCAAATGAATCCACATCAGAGGAGCCTTTTGCCATAATAAACCTGTAGGCGAATGAGTCATATTAAAAATTAGCAGATGCAAAGGTAAAGAATAATCTATATAGGTAACAAATTGATTTTCAATAGCTTTCTCCACTGTCTGTAAAGCCAAAAGTCCTTCTGAAGTTAATAATCTAGGGGATGTAGGATCAGCATTCCCCTTTAGAATATCAAATAAAGGTTGTAATTCTCCTGTAGTAAGCTTTAAATATGGCCGAAGGCAATTAATGTCACCCAATAACTTCTGAAAATCATTTAAAGTTTTTAAATTGTCCCTGCGGATAATTATCTTCTGGGAAAAAATTGCCTGGTCTGTAAGTTTAAAACCCAGATAATTATACGGATCCTGGGTCTGCACCTTCTCTGGTGCTATTTGCAATCCTTTAGCAGCTAAAGCTTGCTGTAAATCTTTAAAACATAAAAGCAAGGTCTGAGGATTTTTTCCTGCAATTAGAAAATCATCTGTGAAATGGATAAAGTAAATATCTGGCCACTTTTGTCTTACAGGCTGAATGGCCTGTGCCACAAACTTCTGACATAAAGCCGGGCTGTTAGCCATGCCCTGAGGAAGAACTGTCCATTGATATCTTTTCATAGGTTCCATGAAGTTAATAGAAGGAACACTGAACGCAAATCTTTTGCAGTCCTCAGGATGCAATGGAATAGTAAAGAAACAATCTTTTAAATCTATGACTATTTCATGAAATCCTTTAGGAATAGCCACGGGAGATGGAAGACCAGCTTGTAAAGTTCCCATGGGCAACATAGTTTCATTAACCTTTCTTAAATCTTGTAACAATATCCATTTACCGGATTTTTTCTTAATAACAAATATTGGGGTATGCCATGGAGATAGAGACTCTCTTAAATGTCCCGCCTTCAATTGTTCCTGCACTAGCAAAGAGGCGGCTTCCATTTTTTCTTTAGATAAGGACCACTGATCAACCCACACAGGATTATCATTAAGCCACTGAATTTTATCGGCGTGGGATGCAGGCAAGATAGTGGCCATTACTGAAAATGCCCCAGACTTCTAGAGTTAGGGTTTGGCTGGGGGCTTTTAAACTTTCTAGTGCCTTGCCCTTCTTTCCCAAGCTCCTGAGCGGGCAAAGATTCTTGCTCTATCTTTTGCCTAGAGGCAATTTCGTTAGGGCTACACATAATCAGATTCATTTGTGACTAAAGGTCTCTCCCCAAAGGGTAGTAGGCAAGTTTTGCATAACATAAGGCTAGATTTGCCCTGAATTTCCCTCTTTATCTTTCCAAGTTAGAAGTCTGGCGCTATGTTTTGGATTATTAGCATATCCGATGCCTTGGAGATGCGTAAGTGTCTCTGTCAAGGGCCAGCTACACAGCCAATCTTGTCCTTTAATAATTGTTACATCAGCTCCCGTATCTATTAATCCTTCAAAATTCTTTCCTTCAATAGTCAATTTAAGGTTAGGTCTCTTATTGGTAATAGATTGAACCCAATACACTCCGGAGGAGCCAAAGCCTTCTTGTCCTCTTTTATCTTTAACGAATTTGGAAGGCAGTGGATGTAAAGGAACCAAGACAAGTTGAGCAATTCTTTGGTTAGCAGGTATAGTTATGACACCATGAGGGGAAGCAGCCATAATTTTTATTTCTCCCTCATAGTCACTGTCTATGACACCTGGATAAATCTGCAGTCCCTTTACAGTAGAACTGCTTCGTCCTAGCAGTAATCCCCAAGTTCCTTCAGGTAATGGTCCAAAAACTCCTGTAGGCAGGATCTGGACACCCATTTCTGGGGTTAATACGACATAGAAGGTAATGCTGAGGTCCAGTC
The DNA here is from genome assembly GCF_947179515.1 of Apodemus sylvaticus. Taxonomy (NCBI): domain Eukaryota; kingdom Metazoa; phylum Chordata; class Mammalia; order Rodentia; family Muridae; genus Apodemus; species Apodemus sylvaticus. Next base: position 10,875,228 of record NC_067490.1, read on the forward strand.
CAGCGCTCCCTGGTGTTGCTCTGGCAAGCTCGAAGATAGATTTTCTTGGCTTGGCAGCAGCTGTGTTGCCCCATAAACTGTCTGTCTGGATGAATTGGGGCCTGGGGCGGGCCCCTCCTCTTGTTTTCCGACACGGGTCTGCCTTGAATATTAGTTTTGGACTTACATCCCTTAACCCAATGGTTTCCTTTCCTACACTTAGGACATGTTCCTGGTGAACAAACTGATTGCCTGCTTATAGCACCCCTGTTATCAGGGCAATCACTTTTAAAATGACCCAGATTGCCACATTTAAAACACCTTTTATTTCCTCATCTCTGCGGAAGTATTCCCTGGATGGTGGTTCCCTGCAACGCTGCAGCCATTTCTAGACCCTGATTATACGAGGGGCCAATTTCAGAACAGAGACGAATATAACCAGCCAAGTCTGTCTTCCCCCTGTGAGGTCTGATCGCCTCCCGGCAGTCCGCATTAGCATTTTCATAGGCTAGCTGAGTAACCAACGGATTTTCTGCCTGAGAATTTCCAAAAATTCTATTAGCTGTTTTTAACAATCGATCCACAAAATCCTGAAAAAGCTCATCAGGAGCCTGTTTGACACCTGTTAAGTTTCCACTAAGATCTCCCTTTGATGGTAAAAGATTCCAAGCACGGTGGGCAGCCATCGCAATCTGCGCATACACTGCGATGGGAAACCCAATCTGGTTAGTATTTCCTTCATATACACCTTCTCCCAGTAACATATCAGCATTCCATTCTGGATGGCCTGCCTGAGTATTTGTGGTGGCAGTTCTTTTGCTAGCCTCACGCCATTCAGAACTCCAAAGCAAGAAATCTCCTCCTGACAAGGTAGCCTTACACAGGGTTCTCCAATCCTGTGGAGTTAAATTCAACTCTATCACAGTATCCAATAAAGCTTGTGTAAAAGGGGCTGTAGGTCCATAGTGGGCTACAGCTACCTTTAATTCTTTTATCACTTTAAATTCCAAAGTCTGATATTGTCTAATCACATTTTCCTGGTCTTCTATCTCAAGGACGGGAAAAGCTAAGATTTCTGACGTATCCTGCCCTTCTCCACGAGCCTGGCTTATCGCTCTTTCTAGTGGTGATTGGCGGGTCTCAGAATTATTGTTCTCTCTAGTATTTGACACCCTTTTTAGCTCCTGTAATTCATTAGTCAATTTCTGCAATTTAATTTCAAACTCCAACTTTTGTAACTGTATATCTCTCTGGATCTCGTCTCCTGCCATCAAAGTCATAGGTGGAGCAGATGGCACGATAGGGGCCCATTCTTCCCCATGAGATTCAGCTGTTCTCTTTTTGGGATGAGCTGCCTTTTTTACAATTAGCTCATCAGCACTATCTCTGCATTTTTGTAACTTAGAGTGGGGAGGGTCCTCCTTTGCAGAGGTCCTCTCCGGCAGGCTTTCTTCTTGAGATTTCTCAAGTTCTTGAATAATATCTAATTCCTCCAAGCCTCCTTCATCTATAATATCCTTTATAAGTGTCCAGAGGCAGAGGGTAATATTATCTGCCTTGGCTGCCTTTAGCGAAGTACCAATTCTTTCCCAAGTTCTCTCGTTTAATGTTCGTTTTTCTTGGAACCAAGGACAGCAAGAATATATCTGGTCCAAGAAATCTTCCAACCTTCCTTCATCAAACCCTTTCCCTTTCGCCTGAAGCAACTCTTGAATGTTGCGGGCGCAAATTTCACTCGAACTTTCCTGTCCCATTTTTCCCTATCACTCTATCCCAAGCAGCCACTGTGCCGGGTCAGCACAATTCCGCTTGCTAAACCGTATCCCTCTGCACTCACAACAATAGTTTCAAAGGATAAAATTTTACACTAGCACTAGCATTTGACTCCTATGTTGTTTACCGTGCGGATACCATCTTCTTTCCACTTTTTCTGCGAAGCTTCGCCAGACAGGGTTACCTCAGGAAATTCTCCCGTATCAGGTCTGTCCATGTTCAGGCGCCAATATGTAGCCGCCCGCGGCCACATGCGAACCGGATTACCTGGAAGAGAATTCTGGGGGTGATGGAGAGGGGGCGAAAGAGAAACTGAGTCAAGGCGACAGTGCCGGTCAAGACTGACTTTAATATTTTTATGCCAGATATATAGTCTTTAGGAAACAACCCTGCCCCCCCCCCCCAGAAGCTGATCACATCAAAGGGCAGGCCGAGAACTCCTTGGCTCCAATTCTCAGCCGGTCGCCTGCTTCCAGTCTGGCGGGGTCTCTGTTGGCTCCCAGGTTTGATTGCCGTGAGGCCGTCTTGGTAGTCAAGGTGAAAGCGCCTTATTGTTCCAAGGAACAAAGGCCGGAGGTAATACCATCGGACAAGTGGGGGCTGCCAGCCGGCTCAATGCTGTGAGGGACAGGACAGTTCTCAACCTGTGAATTGAGACCCGGGCAGGTGGAGGGAGGGGGGGAGAGATGTCAAATGACCCTTTCACGGGTCACATTCCAGATATCCTGCATGTCAGATATTTACATTATAATTCATCACAGTAGCAAAAATTAACAGTTATGGTGTAGCAACGAAAATAATTTTATGTGGGGGATTCTACAACATAAAGAAGTGTATTGGAGGATTGCAGCATTAAGAAAGTTAAGCACCACTACCCTGGGGCACAGCCCCCTCACGGAAGGCACACGGGTTTTCAATTTGTCTTGCCCAGATGCCATAGGGACTTGAAGGCTGTAGTGGCAAAAATAGAGTGGGTCCCCTAGTCACAGGTGTGTCACATGCTGACGATTAGTATTGGTGGTCACCTCACTACAGGTTGGGCACGAGGTAGAGACTCACTGTTCTCAGTCCCCTATGTAATATTCAGACATCTCTGCCACATAGATTCTTAATTCTAAATTCTGTTCCAACCCCATTAGATGCTGCTGGGATAATGGCCCACTATCTTATTCCCCTCTGGTTTTATTTTTAACTTTTCGTGGCCTGGGTAGGATTTTCTTCCAAGTGATTATTAGATCTTGGTTTTAAGGCCAAGAGTCTCTGTATTTTCACTGAAAGTTCAATATGTTTGCTATAACATTAGAAATTAAGCTATTTTGTCTCCTATTTCCCATGTCACGCTCCCTCTATTTCAGTTTTTATTGAAATTAAAGAATTCTCATGCCAGCTACACATTAAACACATCATTCTAAATTTAATACTTACTCCTATTGGTTTCTTATGTGTATCAGTAACTATTTGCAAAGTGCATGCAGTTCATTAAACTCTCTAGTATTCCCCTCTCCTTGGAAAAGTATATTGCCTACAATTTTAGTTTGCAGTTGTTAGAATTATACCTTTTCCTTCCTATCTAGAAGTTTACAATCTGATTGTCTAATTCTCAGTGGCTGCTTTCCCGGTTTCCTGTGGTCTCCTGGCTATGACCAGGCCTTTCCTGAGCTAACTCCTCCTGGCTCTTGGCCCACCAGTGGCTCTCCGGCTTTTACAAATTTCATAACCATACATTACAGCTGATTTTCTTACTGGTTCTATATTGTGTCATACTTGAATACAATACAGCATACGATATAGAAAACCCTAGGTTTCTTGGGAATTTTTTTCCCTCCTGCCACTGAGGCCTCCGGACCCAGCAGCGAGGTCCCCTCACAGGCCATCCATCCACCATGGGAGCTACAGAGCAGGCCTGCATCCAGCCTTCAGCGGAGTACTGAGAGCATGAACTAAAATTGTCTTTGTGCACCGTCTCTGACGAGAAACAAGTTTAAGGCCGCGAGGGCCCAGGCTCTAGCGGGCTGCTGAGCTGGGAAATGGCTAACCTCCACCACCCCCTTCCTGTTCCTGGCCCAGGCAGAATGCAAAGACTTATAGGAGTCTGGGAATATGGCTCAGTGGTAGAGTTCTTTCCCAGCCAGTGCCTTGCTCTGGGCCTGAGGCCTCATATAAAAACTGATGACAAAAGCCATACTGGAGACAAAAACCTTACTGACGACAAAACCCATACCGCCAAAGGCTGCTGTCTCTAGGAGCATGGGTCCCTAGGCCTGTAGCGGCACACCTGTGATGTGGCCTGTCACCTGTGTGTCCTCCCTGATCCTTACATCCTGCCTTGCTTCTCCCAGGGCATTAGCTCACAGACTGTATGCAGTCTTAGCTAGTTGACCATATGCAGAGGGAACGGCAGGCTTCCTCATGGTAAATAGTTCATAGTCTATCCTGATGCATGATGAGAGAGTTAGGAGCATTAAAGAGGCAGGGCCAGGAGGTTCTCAGGCATCAACCACAGAATTAACTTCCTGTGCCCTCAAGAATACAACCATGTGACAGTTGGGCTTGTGTAGACTCAACTCAATGAGACTCTTAAAAAACTCTATGGGAAGGTATCTGTTTGCATTCATTCCCCCAGAAGCCTTCTGTGTACTGTCACGGGCTACTGAAGGACCCCTGTGATACTCAGCTCCTGGCTGCTCCTGTGGTAGTTGAGGTATGTGGTCCCCCCTCTGGCCTTCATGTCCTGTTCTGCAATCATCCTCGATGCCACCAATCAAAGTCAGTAGCAGCTGAGGCCCTGGACACAAGTCCCTCGGGAGGTTTGTAGAGAGGATGCCCAGAGCCTCTGCCGTGAGCTACGGGTTATTTTTAGCACCACTTTTAGCACCATAGTTCCGGGTCCTGAGCCCTAGGTCATATTCGTGCCAAGGTTGCCCATAGCCTTTCCTACGAGGCCTCCTACCGTGCTTCTTCACCACGCCCACCCCAGCCCATCACACTTGACAGGAAGACAGAAACACGAAGGCAGACCCCAAGGCAAGTAGAAGAGTTGGATTTTGTTGTGATCCTTGGAATTTTATCTAGGGGCCAAGAAAAAAAAAACTCAGCTTAGGGACCTTTAGAAAGCAGTGTCCTCCCTACATGGGGACCAGGGATTAAAATAAATTAAACCGTGGTACACATATAAAAGATAACCATTGGGCAAAATGTATAGAGTTCATGAAGACAATGCCTGAGAAGAAGAGTCAGGGTGGAGAGAGATCCCAGGAAGGACAGAGCACCAGAGAAGGGGGACAGCGTGATGAAGAGCAGAGCCGTGGGACAGAGCCCACGACGGAGGTAGAGACGCCACGATGGGAAAGGAGCAGGGGAGGGGAGACTGTGAAGAGTGCCCTGGAAAACCAGCAGCAGACGAGGAGAAGCTGCAAGGGGAGGAGACGGCCTGTGGAGCAGCGAACCCCACAGAGGAGGCCAAGAGAGCAGTGTCAGTCACGCTGTACGGGAAGAGGGGTCCAGCTTCCCAGTTGCACCTCACATGGCATCCTAGCAGGCCTAGAGTCACGCCTGGGTTCTTCAGCCTGGTGGATCGGCCTGTGGCTGGAGATGGCAGCTGTGCGCCAACCACGTCCCTTGATTCTGTGTAAGAACCGCTCATGTGTGGTTCTGTTGTCTACCAAAGTCCAGTTCTAAGAACTCTGGGCCTAAGAGCCTCTTATGGCCCATTGCCAGCTCCAGCATCTTCCCTCAAGATGACCCCAGTTACCCTGGTTGGTCTTCAAACCTAACCATCCCCCTGCCCCGGAATCATACCAAACATCTTGCATTATTTAGGGTTCTCAGAAACCCAGAGAATATGTGTATATTACAAAGGGGATCTACTGGATTGGCTTATAGTTGTGCATAACAGAGACTGAGAACACAGCTGCTCAGTCCATGAGGCCTGGTGCCTCAGAAGTCCCAATTCAGTAGTGATAGCCTAAAGGATTCCTGGAGACCTGCTGGTCTTCAGTGGATACCGGCAGGCTAAAGAAGCTCAGTTCCAGGGTCCACAAGGGACCACAAAAGCAGCAGCACCAACCACAGAGTAGATGTGCTCACCAGCAGGGAGTGAAGGCAGGAAGGCAAAATCAGCTCTGCTTCTAACTGAGACCTCTGTATCTGGGCCACTCCTGGAAGTTACTGACTGCTCTGGAGGAAACGGTTTTTCCCCTTCAGGCAATCTCTCCAGGAGCTGCTTTTCACAGATCCACCCAAGACTATAATTTTACTCTCCACAAACTGACAGCAAGACCCCACTATTGCTGAAGAAAGCACCTATACTGAACATGGAGATGTCAAGTCAGTGTCTCTATAGAGCCTTCACCCCTGTGTTCCCGCATCTTGGGAACAAGAATGTACACTCTCAAAAGAGAAACAGAAACATCAATGCAGCCACAAACCATTTATCCCCAATGGTGTCTTCCTTGCAGAAATTCCAGGGCAACAGTGGCACAAATCTTGTGGGGGTAACCAACCAATATCTGATTTGATTTAAGGCTTTCTCCGCAAGATGTAATCCACACCCAGCATTGCTCAAGAGACCTGGAGATCTAGGAGAAAACCAAATACTACTAGAGAAGAAGAAAGAAGAAGAAAGAAGAAAGAGAAGGAGAAGGAGGAGGAGGAGAAGGAGGAGGAGGAGGAGAGAAGAGGAGAAGAGGAGAAGAGGAGAAGAAAAAGAAAAAGAGGAGGAGGAGGAAGAGGAGGAGGAGGAAAAGGAGGAGGAAGAGGAGGAAGAGGAGGAGAAGAAGGAGGAGGAGGAAAAGAGGAAGAAGAAGGAGGAGGAGAAGGAGGAGGAGGAAGAGGAGGAAGAGGAAGGGAGAGAGGCAGGGAGGGAGGAAGGAAGGAAGAAAGAGAGGTGCCGGGAGCCATCCTCAGAACTCAATGCCAAGAACTCTCCATTCCAGGAGCCATCCCCACCTGGCTCTCAATGCCAGGAGACCTCGATACCAGGAGTCATTCTCACTTAGATCTCCATGCCAGGAACTATTCCTATGTAAATCTCAAAACCCCCTCCTTTTGAAGTTCATCTGTAGATAGGTTACTATAGCAACCCCTTTCCACTTCACCGCCTCATGACCCCCACCTTTTATCATGCCAGAATTCCAACAGCAATAACTAGCTTTACCAGAAATTATGAGAAACTGTTTCTTAGAAATGATGCCAACCCCCTGAGATTGTTCCCCCCTTTACCCCTCCCAAACCTTGTATGCTTCCCTTTATATTGACTTGTCTGAAAATTAAAGTTTGACAGCTTGATCAGAACTAGACAGGCTGTCCGGCCTCTCTCTCTTGTGTCTTGTCGCCCCATCACCTTTCCTCTAGGTGGCTTAAAGGAGCCCTGTTGACTGTCCTGCGGGTCGGGACACTTTGGCGCCCAACAGTGTGGTACCTGTGGAGCGATCTAGAGAAAGGAGGTCGTGGATCAAGGAGGAGGGCCCTCTGCGTACAGCTCCCCGAGAGGAGCAGCTCCCCGAGAGGACTGGAGGACTGGATTTGGTCGAAGCAAGATTGACCCGCCGGCGCGCTCGGCCAGGGGGAAAATCTCCACGACAACTTCGTCTCAGAAGGTGAGACCCCATGGGGCAAGCTTTTACTCAACAATCCCTGCTCATTTCAGGGATTCAGGAATCTCGCAAGACACGGGGCTGAGTTAAGAAAAGGAGATCTTAGGTACTTCCTTGAGAATACTTAGGGTCTTAAGTATTATGTCGGACAAAATGTCCCTGGTTCCCAGAGGAAGGAACCATAGGTAAGAAAACATGGGCTAGAGTACGAGATTACTATGCAATTTTTGGTCAGAAAAAAAAAAATAGTTCCGGTTACTGCCTTTAACTACTGGTCTCTGATTAATAACATTATTCAGAATTCTTCCTGTTTCCAAGATCTAGTTCTCTGAAAAAGTGCTCGTCCGGACACTGTCTCTGTGCTCTCTTATCCCTCCCGCCTCTGATAGATATGGAGGAGGGACATTTAAAACGGTTTCTGTCTATGTCTGCTCTTTTCCCTAATTTCTCAAAAAGACCAAAGCCTATCTTTCTCTACAAACTCTGAAATCTAGTCATAATTCAGGTGCTGACACTATCTCCCGGGGAGGAAGCCAACTTGGAGGAGAAGCCGCCAGCAGGAGAGCCACTGAAAAAATTTCTTCACCAAATGATAGCCGCAAGGAGCAAGTAGCCCTCTTAAAGGAGCTATGAGACTTAGAGGTACAAATAGTCACTCTAACTTCAAGAAAATTTTAGAAAAATTAAAGTCCGCAGTCACAGCCTATGGGTGGACTACACCCTTCACTTTGGCACTTAGAATCTTCCACTGAGGACTGGCTCTCACCTGAGGAATTTATGCAGCTTACCCAAGCTGAGTTCTCTGGGGGAGAATTTATTCTTTGGAAGTCAGAGGCAGCTAAAACGGCCAGAGAAATCGAAAGTAAAAACCACTCAAGGGGCAGAATGTAAGTCCTGGACTGTAAAGAAATTCCTGGGGTCTCCTCCCCTCCCACCTCTCTCCACATGGTCATGGCCAGTCTGTACTTATCTACACACACTCTCTCTCTGCCTTTCTCTGTCTCCACTACCCCATTAACTCTCATCCTCCATCCTGAATAAACTTTATTCTATACCATGTCTGTGTGTGTTCGCCTAGGCACCCCTTCCCTACCCCACCATATATCACATTCTTTAAACCTTTCTCTTTTTATGAACCCAATAGGGGTTAAAAAAGCAGGGCACTACGGAGTAACTATCAGTGGATGCCACTGTCTCCCCTCCCTTCTCTGGCAGAATTCCCAGAAAAAAAAAAAAAGAAGAAGAAGAGAAGGAGTTAACTCTTAAACAAGAGAAAAAGCAGGTTTTAGAAAAGCAGTTTTTCCATGTGCAGGATGTGGTATCAAAAAAAATGGTTAAAAACTATTTCAAAACTCTCCTGGAAAAAAAAATGGGAGACGTCCTATTTCCTCTCTGAATCCTACTGGAGATATCCTTAGTTCTGGTTAAGATATTTGGATCTCTTTGGGACATCAAGTTCCATCTCTGTCTGTTGTCTGTCTTTGGTGCACCAAAACCTGTCCATATGTGTGTCAATTTGTTTGTCTATTGTTTTGATTGGTTGAATGATTGTTGTGTTTATGTTATATGTTGAAAAGAAAAAAAAATGGTACAAAAAAAAAAAAAAGCGTTATCTACTGGTAGTCCTGCCAGTCTGCAATTTACACAGAGGAAGATGATTAAAGGTGCCTCACATTCTTAACTACAAGTTAAACACAGCTGGAGAAAAAGCTACTTCTTAAGGGGCCAGCAGCCTCAACCTCAAATCTCTCCAAATAAGGTTTTGACATCCTCCAGTGAAGATTTGGTGTAATAATAAAGTGTTGCAAAATAAAATCATAGAAATATTTTTAAAGGGAATGTTTTAAGAGCATGATAAAATGTTAGTTCCTTATTTTAAACAGCAATCAAATTAATTATTAGTGATAGTTAATGTATGACATGGCAAGCCTTTTTTGACAAAATTAATAATTGTTATTCAAAAGATAAATTATTAAAAAAATTTTGCCTCCATACATGTTTTATATTTTTATAGATTTATACATACATCCTATAAAAATGCATCTACTGTGGGAGTAAAGCTCATATAATTAAATCACATGTTTATTCTTTTGAGTGTCCCCTTGTTTCAGCACAGATAATTGATTTGGGTGCTGTAGCTCCTCTTTTTAAAATGTTTAAAATCAAACTTTTAATTTTTATATTAATAATATATATATATGGCTCATGCCTTACAATTGCTTAAAATTGTTTCCTTTTTAATGCTACCAATTCTTAACTTTTACAATTATCTATACAAATACAATTCAAAAGAATTAATTAAAAAATATGCATATGATTATTAACAGCTTCTCAAGCTTTCTAGTTATAAATGTTTTAACAGAAGAAACAACAACAACAACAACAAATAAAATTAGTCATCACATATGTTATTTTTCTATATTGGATGTTCCAAATCAGATTAAGACAAATATTATAACTGATTATTATAGTCAATAATTTGAGATGTTTTAACAATTTGATGTTAGTCATATTACTGAGATTCCTCATAATTCTCAAAGACAAGATATTATGAAACAGGCCCATAGAACTTTAAAACAATATTTTTATAAACAAAAGAGGGGGACATCACATCTCTATATACCAGGGAACTCTCTGAGTGTAGAGAGGGGGCATGTTTGTGTTTTTTCTGCAGGATGCTGAAGGAACATGCTAGCTGCCAAAGTATGCTGATGCTGAGACAAAGAATGATGCTGATTATAATAATTGAAAATGGCCACAGTCCTCAACACCTTTGGATGCCTCTTACTAGTGCTGACACCACGGACATCTATGGACTCAACATCCCTCTTTGCATGGCAAATTTATTTAGCTAAAAATTGGACAAATTATAAACAGATTAAAGGGGAGATATTGGCTACTGCTGATTGCCCCTCTTCAGAGTGTCAAAAGGCCATATATTTAAATTTTACAGATTTCAAGTGTAGACCAGATAGAATGTGGCCTGCCATTTATTTTCTTTAAGACATCCACAGGATTTACTTTGGTTGTTTGGGGCCTTTAGGAGAGCCTCTGGACTTCTCCTTGTGGGATTACATCTAAGTAAAATACAATGTTACACCCTCAGCTAGTTTTCTAACAGATGATGAGTCCTCAAGGCCTCTAATCCTTCTACAAAGGGATGGTTCACACCTTTACAAATTAAGTTTACCACCCATGCAAAATCTCCTAATCTACATTGGCAAATAGGCTATGAATGGGGTCTTCGCCTCTATGTACTTGGCTTTGATGCAGGTAATATTTTCTCCATTAAGCTCCTTAAAGAGCCTTTATATCATGCCCAGCCAGTCCCAATGGGACCTAATTCTGTGTTGGTACCTCGTCCTGTTCCTCCTAAAGGAAATGATCAGGACAGCACCCGTACTCCTTCTATTAAAGACACTTCCCTACCTTCTGTATTTCCCCTCCAGCCACCAGCTAAGCCATCAGCCACTACACTGCCTGTACAGCCAGCTCCCACTAAAAATCTTGTACTTTCTTTAGTTAATCAGACTTTTCTCACCTTAAATGAAACTTCCCCTGAACTTGTTGAAGATTGCTGGCTGTGCTACCATTCCCAACCACCCTTTTATGAAGGAATTGCTGTTCTTCGTGATCCCCCCCACGCTGACGATCCACGGCGCTGCCGTTGGCAAAAGGGCGCTTGGCCAGGTCTTTCATTAACCCAGATATCTGGCCTGGGACTTTGTGTGATCCCTAGTGGAACAAATGTCCCCTCACTTTATGCTCACTTGTGTAATGAAACTTATTTTCCCCCTCCTGGCAATTATTTTATTCTCCCCCCAGAAGGAACTTGGTGGGCGTGCCTTGATGGCCTTACACCTTGCCTCTCTGCCTCAGTTTTTCAAAATCGAAAGAATGGGGAGAACCCTGAGTTTTGCATTCTTATTAAGATGTTCCCTCGTTTAGTTTATTATCGCTCTGAAGAATTTTTCACTTGTGGGATCAATTCACATCTACTGGAGGCTCCACTTCTTTGAGCCGCCCTCGCAGAGAACCTATCTCTGCTGTTACTCTCTCTGTCCTACTTGGCCTTGGAGCTGTAGGAGCAGGGATCGGTATTTCTTCCCTTGTTCTCTCCAACTCTAGGTACACAGAGCTAAGTGCTACCATCGATCAAGACGTCCAACGCCTTCAGCAGGGGATAATTGATCTCTCCGACTCTGTTGACTCCCTAGCTGAGATTGTCCTCCAAAATAGGAGAGGACTTGATTTCCTGTTCCTCCAACAGGGTGTACTTTGTGCAGCTTTAAAAGAAGAGTGTTGTTTTTATGTTAGTAAGACAGGAGTTATAAAAGACAGCATGAAAATAGTCAGACAAGGCCTAGAAAAACGTAAGAGAGAAAGAGAACAGAAAGAAAGCTGGTATGAAAATTGGTTTTCCACCTCTCCATGGCTCACTACACTTTTACCCAGTGTCCTAGGACCCTTTGTAGGTCTGTTATTGTTATTTTCTTTTTGGACCACGGGCTTTTAAACGCCTTACAGCCCTAATTAAGAAGCAGATAGATGACTTGGCAGCCAAGCCTATTCAGGTACATTACCATCGTTTGGCTATGGAGGACTGAGAGATGGCTACCTAAACCCCCAGGGCAAAACAGCCCAAACAGCACACTCCAGTGCCTTAACAGAAAGAGCATCCTTGTCACAGCCATTCCAGCCGGGACTCCAGAAGGAGCCCCACAAGCTAAAGGCATCAATAACAATTAACTTGCTGGGCAGTTAGCCAATGACGGGCAACTTCCCAGGGCCACTCCCACCTAAGACAGGTGTTTCTGGAGGCTGGCAGAGACAACCGAACGGGAACGGGAAGATGGATGACCGGGTCGATTCCTAAGACAGGCGCTGTCCCATTATCTTGATGCCTTATCTGCTTGCCATCAATGGCTGTCTGACCTCTGCTCTCTATACAGAGAAGGGGGAGTTGCCAGGAGCCATCCTCAGAACTCAATGCCAAGAACTCTCCATACCAGGAGCCATCCCCACCTGGCTCTCAATGCCAGGAGACCTCGATACCAGGAGTCATTCTCACTTAGATCTCCATGCCAGGAACTATTCCTATGTAAATCTCAAAACCCCCTCCTTTTGAAGTTCATCTGTAGATAGGTTACTGTAGCAACCCCTTTCCACTTCACCACCCCCCTTTTATTATGCCAACACTCCAACAGCAATAACTAGCTTTACCAGAAATTATGAGAAACTGTTTCTTAGAAATGATGCCAACCCCCTGAGATTGTTCCCCCCTTTACCCCTCCCAAACCTTGTATGCTTCCCTTTATATTGACTTGTCTGAAAATTAAAGTTTGACAGCTTGATCAGAACTAGACAGGCTGTCCGGCCTCTCTCTCTTGTGTCTTGTCGCCCCATCGCCTTTCCTCTAGGTGGCTTAAAGGAACCCTGTTGACTGCCCTGTGGGTCGGGACAGAGAGGAAGGAAGGAAGGAAGGAAGGAAGGAAGGAAGGAAGGAAGGAAGGAAGGAAGGAAGGAAGGGAGGGAGGGAGGGAGGGAGGGAGGGAGGGAGGGACAGAGGGAGGGAGGGAGGGAGGGAGAGAGAGAGAGAGAGAGAGAGAGAGAGAGAGAGAGAGAGAGAGAGAGAGAGAGAAATGTAGTGGTAAGATGACTCTTAAGACAGACGTCCTGCTGTATTCACTGACGAGTGACTGACTGCCTTTGCTCAGCCATCACCAGAGAAGCCCCTCCCACTTGATGAAAAGAAACACAGAGACCCAGAGGCGGACAAGGTGCCGAGAGTGACCTTGGAACACTGGCCCTAAATGGGATATTTCCATCGAATCCCTTCCCTCAGAGTTCGGGGAAACTGTGTGGGAAAGAAGGTAGAGAAAGTGTGAGAGAAGAGAGTGTAGGAGAAGAGCACAAGACCCTCTTAACATGACGACAGCCTGATGAGCTCACAGAGACTGAAGCAGCGCACACAGGGCCTGGCTGAGTCTGCACAGGCCCTCCGTGCAGATGATACGGCTCCTCGGTTAGCGTTTTTATTGGACTCCTGATTGAAGAAACGAAATGAGTGGGTCTTTGAGTCTTGTGTCTTCTCTTTGGCTCTTTTCCTTCTGTTGGTTGGTCTTGTGCACTCTGAAGTAATAGTTTTTGTTCTGTCGTATTTTATTTTGTTTTGCTACATTTAAAAAGTGGATAAATGCGGAAAAAATGAATGAATGAATGAATGAATGAATGAATGAATGAATGAAAAACCTAGCCACTAGGGTAAAGATTGACAACTCTACTGTCATTTATACCTGCTAGGATAGAGAAAATCAGTTTTCTCCAATGGACCGACACTGGGTATGCCAACCACTCTGGGATCGGTCTCATGTACAGGAGTAGTCGACCAACATACAATGGATTCCACAAGAGTGTGTGTGTGTGTGTGTGTGTGTGTGTGTGTGTGTGTGTGTTTCTTTTGGAGCATGATTTTATTTCATTTCCTTGGTTTGGGTGATTCCATCATTGTATTTTTTCTTTGTTTTTATGTGGGGGGAGAAATACATAAAGTTAGGTAGATAGTGAAAGGGAGAGGACCGGGAAGGACTCGGGAGGGAAAAAATATAATCAAAATGCACTTAAATTGAAAATTGTTTAAAAAAAAACATTTACAATAATATTGAGCAACTATTCAAAATTCATTAAAGCAAATGAAAGTGAATCCACAAGGAATCTAAGTCGGGGGAGGGTAGTGGTCAGTGCAAAGGCATGGCCGGCATGACTCGTATGTGGGAATCACTGGCCCTGGGCTCCGAGCAACCTCAAGGCCCATCTCTCGCACTCCCTGCCACTGCTCTACAGAGAGAGCTGAGGCAAGACAGCCAGACCAGAGGCTGTTGCGGAAGCAACGCCTGGTGAGATGCTGAGGACAGACACCGAGGTGTAAGGAACAGGCTCATGACTTGTTTGGTTTCCAGAGCCTTCCAAACAGATGCTGCTGTCTGTTAACAAGGGACACACCCACTCAACCTCAGAGATCTCTGCCTCAGGATGTCAGCTTAAGAAATCAGAATGCAAGTGCAGTCCCGGATGTTTTCAGTCACGTCTGGAATTATTTTTCCTATGACGTTTTTAAAAATTGCCATATTTCTACTATAAAAATTGCTATAAATTCTACTATAAAGTTTAATATATAGAACATTTGAAATGTTATAGCCTCTCAAGAAACTGGAAGCCTCTCTTTCCTTCCCACGCCCTGCCTTCCCTTATATGCTGTTTTCCAGTTGGCTGACCACTCTAGTTCATTTAACTCTTCCCAGGGAGACTGCATGGTGGAGATGGAGACTGGCGTCCCCAAGGGGCTCCTCTGAGGACAAGCCCTCGCTGTGGAAAGGCTCTATAACCGATTTTGAATATTGGTTACTGCTGCGTAAGCTCTTTACAGTCGTGTATATCATCTCCCTTTAGCAGAGGCCCTTTCGGCCCTTGTCCGGTCCCACGGATGCACAGCTGCCATTTTGTAAGTCGATAATTGATGTTTTCAAGAAAAGTGGATTTTAGATTTAGGAGAATTGAGGACAGAGCCTTTGGCTAAGGAAACAGGAAACATCAGCTAGTTGCCAACTGATTTTTTTTTTTTACAGTGTCATTCATCCATTCAACCAATCCAGAGGTCTGGAGGTTGCAGGCACCGCCTCGTCTAGTAAGATGAATGTCTTGATACTTACACAGTTCCTCAGCGATTTCTTAAACTGGAATAATCCTGATGGACCGTTTCCTCCCCTGGGCAGTAGCTTTCCGACAGAGGAAAACCTCAAGCCAGTGAGTAAACAGAAACTGAGCAGGAGGCCCATCTACAGCCTTTCTTCCGTGGGTTGTCTCTGCATGGACTCTAATCACCAGGTTAGGTTTCAGAAGGAACTTTTAATAACCTCTAACTATGGTCAACTTAATTATTCACATATGATCTTCTATGTCATTTCCTACTACATACATTTGTCTGCATTTTCTCCTCATTTCCCTTTTTTATTTTAGAAAATATCCTGCAGGGCAGCATTTTATTTTACCACACAGAGCCCCCTTTTCAGATAAAGCATTTATTTTCTTTCTAACCTTCTTTATTTATTTTATATGAGCACACAATCACTATCCTCAGACATGCCAGAAGAGGGCATTGGATTCCATTGCAGATGGTTGTGAACCACCATGTTGTTGCTGGGAATTGAACTCAGGACCTCTGGAAGAGCAGTCAGTGCTTTTAACTGCTGAACCATCTCTCCAGCACCTCCACCTTCTTTGTCAAAACTACGTTGTATACCTATAGCTTTGTACATCTCTTCCTCTTGATGGTTACATTTTGTCTTATTTTTTTCTCAACATTAGAAAAACGTTCCTAATAAAACATTTTAATGAAATTCCAGGAGACATGGCAAATATGGACACTATATTTTGACAATCTAGAAAGAATAAAAGCGAAACATGCTCACGGTCCTGAAGACATGGCCGCGTATTCCTACCAACAAATTGAATTATTTCTCAGAGTTGAGTACTATGAATCAGAAGTTATTTTAATTTTAAATAAGTACACATGGGCACTTACTGAGGAACCAATCTGAATCAAGCATACAACATGATCTATTTCTAAAGTTAGAATACAGATAAGAAGAGAAAGAGGAAAGGGGGGGAAGGAGAAGGGAGAGGGGAGACCAAGAGGAGGGGGAGATATCAAGATGGAATAACCTTTGTATTAAACTCCAAAGACATCTCCTGAAAGCACACCCAACAGAGACAAACTTCCCACCATACCCTGTGCTCCATTCATGCCCCACAACTCTGCCTGCTTTCCAAGAGATCTGCCATCACCGGGGACCTCAAGCCACACTGGTACCAGGGACTGCAGAGGCAAGGTTAAGCACCTAAAACCCCAGAGGTCACCATGCAGGCCACACAGGCCTCAAAAGCCTCAAGGGAGATTCCTTACTATACCTTAAGACTCACTAGTTAGCAGAACTCTCAGCCACTCAGGCCAAGACAGAAGAAACAGAAACCAAGGGGGGAAACATCCAAAAACCACTAATCCAACAAAGATAAACTCAGAACCCAGCCTCTAAACCTATAATAACCTCAAAACTCAGAAGGCCAGAGTAGAACGCAATCCACATCAGATGCAGCACCACCAGAGCCTAGCTATTTTGCTACAGCAAGCCCTGGGTACCCTAACACAGCTGAAACACAGGAAAATGACCTTAAATCCAAATGTATGAAGGCGATAGAGGCCTTTAACGAGGAAATGAATAAGTCCCTTAAAGAAATACAGGATGATACAATCAAACAGGTGAAGGAAATGGATAAAACTGTTCAAGACATAAAAATGGAAATAGAAGCAACAAATAAAACACAAACTGAGGGAATCCTGGAGATGGAAAACTTAGGGAAGAGGACAGGAACAACAGATGCAAGCCTCACCAACAGAATAAAGGAGATGGAAGAGAGAATCTCAGGTGCATAAGATATGTTAGAAGAAATCGATACATTGGTCAAAGAAAATGTGAAATCCAGAAAGTTCCTGACACAAAACATCCAGGAAATCTAGGACACCATGAAAAAAAACCTAACTTAAGAATAATGGGAATGGAAAGAGAAGATTCCCAACTCAAAGGTTCAGAAAATATTTTCAACAAAATCATAGAAGAAAATTTCCCAGCCAGGCAGTGGTGGCATATCCCTTAATCCCAGCGTTTGGGAGTCAGAGGCAGGTGGATTTCTAAGTTCAAAGCCAGTCTTGTCTACAGAGTGAGTTCCAGGACAGCCAGGGCTATACAGAGAAACCCTGTCTCGGAAAAAAACCAAACCAAACCAAACCAAACCAAACAAAACAAAACAAAAAAAGATACACGAAAGAAAATTTCTCTAACCTAAAGAAAGAGATACATATAAACATACTTATAGCTTATAGAACACCAATAGATTGGACCAGAAAAGAAAATTCTCCCATCACATAATAATCAAAACACTAAATGTACAGATCAAAGAAAGAATATTAAAAGCTGTATGAGGAAAAGGTCAAGTAACATATAAAGGCAGACCTATCAGAATTACACCTAACTTCTCAATAGAGACTTTAAAATCCAGAAGAGCCTGGACAGATGTCTTGCAGACCCTAAGAGACCACAGATCCCAACCCAGACTACTATACCCAGCAAAATGTTCAATCACCATAGATGAAGAAACCAAGATAATCCATGACAAAACCAAATTTAAGAAATATCTATCCTGTATTCTGTAGGGTAAACAGCTCTACAGAAAGTACTTGAAGGAAAACTCCAACCCAAGGAGGGTGACTATACCCAAGAAAACACAGAAAATAAATAACCCAATACCAGCAAGCCAAAGGAAGGGAAGTACAAACACACACACACACATACACACACACACACACACACACACACACACATACACTACCACCACCACCATCATCATCAAGATAACAGGAACTAACAATCATTGATCGTCAATATCTCTCAACATCAATGGACTCAATTCCCCAATAAAAAGAAATAGACTAACAGATTGGATGTGTAAACAGGATCCATCATTATGCTGCATACAAGAAATATATCTCAGCAACAAAGATAGACACTATCTCAGAGTAAAGGGCTAAAAAATGATCTCCCAAGCAAAGGGACCCAAGAAGCAAACTGGTGTACCCATTCTAATATCCAATAAAATAGATTTTTGTCAACCAAAAGAGATGGGAAAGAACACTTCATAGGAAAAGTCTACTAAAATAAAGTCTTAATTCTGAATATCTATGTCACAAATGTAAGAGCACCCACATTCGTAAAAGAAACATCACAGATTGAACCCTACACTGTAATAGTGGGGGACCTCAACACCTACTCACCAATGGACAGTTCATCCAGATAGAAAGTACGCAGAGAAGTAATGAAACTAACAGATGTTACGAATCAAATGGACCTAACAGGTATCTACAGAACACTTCTCCCAAACACAAAAGCTCATGGGACCTTCTCCAACACTGACCATACACTTGGTCATAAAACAAATCTCAACACACATAATAAAAATGAAATAACCCCTCTGTATCTTATCTGACCACCATGGATTAAAGCTGAACTTTAAAAACAACAGAAACAACAAAAATTCTACAAATTCGTGGAAACTGAACAGCCCCTACTCAATGGCCACTGGCAAAAACAAAAACAAAAACAAAAACAAAAACAAAAACAAAAACAAAAACAAAACAAAACAAAAAAACAAAAAAAAAACCCCAAGAGTTCCTAGAATTCAATGAAAATGAAGGTAGAACACACTCAGATTTATGGAACACAATGAAAGCAGTGTTAAGAGGAAAATTCATGGTGCTAAGTACCTCCATAAAGAAATTGGAGAGATCTCATACTAGCAACTTAACAGCACACCTGAAAGCTCTAGAACAAAAAGAAGTAAACACACCCAAGAGGAGTAGACAGGAGAAAATAATCAGACTTGGGGCTGAAACTAATAAATTAGAAATAAGAAAATAATACAAAGAATCAACAAAACCCAGTGTTGGTTCTTTGAGAAAATCAATAAGATAGATAAACCCTTAGCCAAACTAACTAAAAGGCAGAGAGAGAATATCCAAACAAAATAGGAAATGAAAAAGGAGAGCTACAACAGACACTGAGGAAATCCAAAGAATCATTAGGTGTTACTTCAAAAACCTGTACTCCACAAAACTGGAAAATCTAAACGAAATGGGCAATTTCCTTGATAGGTATCATTTACCAAAGTTAAATCAAGAGCAGGTAAACTATCTAAACAGACCCATAACCCCTAAGGAAATAGAAGCAGTCATTGAAAGTCTCCCAACCAAAAAACAAACAAACAAAGAAACAAAAAAACAAACAAACAAAAAACCGCCCAGGGCCAGATGTCTTTTGTGCACAATTCTACCAGACTTTCAAAGAAGAGTAGTAATGCCAATACTTCTAAAATTATTCCACAAAACAGAAACAGAAGGAACACTGCCAAATTAATTTTATGAGGCCACAGCCACCCTGATACCTAAACCACACAAAGAAACAACCGAGGACGAGGATATCAGACCAATATCCCTTATGAATACTGCTGCAAAAATACACAATAAAAAACAGCAAAATTGCCCTGCCTACAAGAGATGCATGGATAAAGATTGATGCCGTCCTATTCATAATAGTCAGGAAATGGAAGAACCTAGTGCCCGACTGATTGAATAATAAAGACATTGCATGTATTCACCGTGGAATATTACTCATCTTTAAAGAAAAACTAAATCATGGCATCATGCAGGGAAATAGATGGAATTCAAAAAACAAAGATGTGAATAAGGTAACCTGATCCCCAGAAGATGGACGCCAGGCGGTCTCTCTTATATGAGGAGTCTAGCTTTGACTCTTCAGTGTGTCTGATGTAGAGTCTCCTGTGGAAACAGGGAGGCAAGGGATGGCAGAGGAGCAGATCGGTTACCGTCAGAGAGGGAGGATAGTAGATCATGGGTAAAAGAAAGTAAAGAGTAGGCATACTATGGGTGGAAAAGTTTACGGAGGGAGGAGATTGAGGAGATGTGTATAGATGTTATGTGTTTTTTCTTTCACCATAAAAAAAAAAAAAAACCAAAAACATTGGTGAGGGGCTGGAGAGATGGCTCAGCGGTTAAGAGCACTGACTGCTCTTCCGAAGGTCCTGAGCTCAAATCCCAGCAACCACATGGTGGCTCACAACCATCTGTAATGGGATACGATGACCTCTTCTGGTGTGCCTGAAGACAGCTACAGTGTGCTTATACACATGAAATAAATAAATCTTCAAACAAAATTGTTGAGACAGCTGGTAGCCTATGGTTATGTTTTGCAGACTGGGTAACAGGCTGAGTCTGTTAATCTTCCATTCAGATCACTGCAGTACAGGTACGCACCCCTGCTTTTAGAAGAACGTGAAGGTTTCTCAGTTTGGTTTCAGAGAGCAGACAGACACAGGCAGTTTAGTGCCTATGAAGGGAGACAGTGTTCTTAGCTCTATAATACATAATGCTGTTGGATAAGGTAGCAGAGAGACCGTTTCAGACGAGGTCCTAGATAGCAAAGGCACTTGGCAGAACAGTCACATTAAAGGAGCAGATCAAGAAGGGGTAGAGGAGATTAAGAGAAACTACATAAAGATGAGATTTACTTTGAGGTATAAGAAACATTTTCCAGCTAGGTAAGCGTAGTGGTGCCCCACTTTGGAAATGTAGGAAACGTGTGTGACATGGGTCACATGGGTGACAGCCTGCATCCATTTTCATGAGTCGAGGGGATTTGTCACCACAATCATGCCCCGTATCAGGTCGCAGTCGTGGCTGCCCCAGGTGTTGCATCCTGGGAATTCTATGAGAAGGTTAGACTCTCCACAGGTGTACGCGTCCAAGTGTGGGGCAGGGTCCCTTCAGCTTTCTCCTAGTATTGCTGGAGGTTCTAGCCAATGGGATTAGAGAGGAAAGTATAATGAAGACAACTAGAACTAGAAACTATATAACACCACTCCATTATAATACTGCTAACCGGAACCAATAAAAATATAGACATTAAGACAATGGTGGTGACGCCGTGTGTTAAAGAATCAACATTTGGCAACTAACAGAACTCAGAGGATAGCAACGGAAGGCACAATCCTATTAAGGTTGTAAAGTCGTGGATAACACAGTAGAATTCAGGAAGATAGTGATGTCTGAGACCATCTACATGGTGGGTGTCCAGCCCCTCCCCAGAGTTCTGCTATCCCCATCAGTGGAGTCCCCTTTGTTAGAACCTCAGTTTCTCTCTCTTCCGGAGCACCCCGGATCCGGGTACCAGGGTAGCCTTCTCTACCTCCACACTCGGATGGTAACGGCACTGGTGATACCATGTCTAGGGTTGCCGTGACAACGGGTGCCCTGACTCTGGTGATCTTTGCCTGTCCAATTGGGACATCCTCCAGGAACCAGCGAACAGCCAGAAGCCAAGCATTGCCGCTCCTGTCCGGTATGCAGAGTCTCCCATCCCAGCCGCTGCTCGGGGAATTCTCAAAGAACTCATAGCCACCGCTGCCCGGGGCCTGACCTGCCTACGTCTCTACCTGCTGGCCTCTACTCTCCAGAATCTCAGAATCGGGAAGGCAGACGAGGGGCAAGGACAGGTCCTATCCTGTAGCCCTGAGGCATTGATAGCCTTCCTGAGGCCCTTCAAGGAGGAAGATTGATGGAGGTGCCCTCACCTCTCAGAGGCCCCTCTAAGAAGCAGTAGATGCCTTCTCACTAATCAGGGCCCCTGGAACTGATCCTGGGAGGATGCTTGGTCGTGGTTTCTGTCATACAGTGTCTCTGATAGGAACAAGTTGCTCATCAGAGCTGACCCTAACCTAATCTTAACCCTAACCGTGCTTCCTTCCCCTTGGTTGTGACTCTAGTTCTGGGGCTAGGAGTTACCATGGGAAGTTTACCAATGTCTGTACATACACGAAGCTCCAAGAAAACACTCTGTGGCTCTGGGATACCTAGGCCTAAGATATCCTATGATTGGCTTTCCCCTCTCTACAGAGAGCTCCAACTTCAGCAAGGTTAGAAACTTCTGGAACAGGCAAGCAGAGGCAGGAAGCAGCTGGGCTTGTCACAGAATTGAGGATGCTCATGTATTCTGCATCTGGGACTGGGCTTACCAAGTGACAGGAGCCAGCCTCTGGTAGGATAGCTCCCCGCACCCTTGTCAAGACAGAGCAACCTGGGGTGGCCACACTGTGCCCCAGTAGGGCTGAAAATGGAGAACACATTGTGAATCTCCCCAGAGGTGTTGTAGTCTTCAGTGTTTCCTAGACTCAATCTATCCACGCAAGCCAGAATCCTCAGGAAGGCAATAGTGACTACCACTCTGGGGCTGTTCTGCCTCTCTCCATGACCATCCAGCAAAAGTACCCAGATGGCCAGCAGAGGGCGCTCAAGCCCAGCATATTGGCCCCTGAGAGTCTCTGGGCCTTGTTCTCCCAGCCTATGTTTCTCCAGGTTCTATAGCAAGGTGGCTGTAGACAGAAGAGGCAGTGGGGCTGGGTCTCAGACTCAAAGGCAGATGTGGATACAGGGTGCTATATGTCCCCAATGCCTCCTGTGCATTGTCTGTGCTAAGCTATGACGCTCTTCTCTGCTGGCCTGGGCCCCCAGAGGACTACACACTGCTGGTGGCTATGTTGAGAGCCACCGGAGCCCCAAAGTCTGTCAGCACCCTTATTCTGGTGCCCTTGAACTCCAATCAGAGACACTGAGGCTGCCAGCCCTAACAGGGAAGGATAGCCGGACTTGATCCCTGAGCCTTTCTCAGAGAGGTTCCAGCGTCAAATGCTGGTCACCTAAATGGCCTCAGCCACAGAGCTCTACAGCCAGCAGTTGGTGTCCTGACCTGCCCTTGTGACAGGGCTTGCAAGTCCATTTCTCTCTCCTTCCGACACTAACCACGAGAACATGAGATTTCTAGTCTGCGCTGGGGTGGAAACTGGCATAAATAACCCAGGACCCATGTGTACCCCAAATCCCAGTGCTGAACTTATGGGGACTTTTCCCAACCAGGGCAGAAGATATCTGAGCCAGTCACCTGGATCCAACACCCCAGGGATACCAGACAGGCGCTGGGCAGGCTTAGTTGCATCTTTCTCTTGTGGGTCTTGATTGTATTGGCATAGGAATATCTACAGTACTTTTTCCTTTTAAAGATAACCCCTACTCGGAATGGGGCCTACTTGAAAGGGCCCCTCAGTCCCTGGAGACCAATGGAGCAAGAACAAAACTCCTTTCCACAGAACAGTGGGATACATCATTTGCTTCAGCGTTTGATAATTCGGAGAAATCATGCAGGCTTGTAGATGTTCCTAGGAACCCCAGATGGGACCCAGGGTGCATATCTGCCTGCCAAGAAGAGGCCTCTTAGAGAAGCTAGGGCTATGGAATCAGATGCCAGATAGAAGGTCATACGGTGCCTCCTAGAACAGTGATTCTCAACCGCTGGATCACAATCCCTTTTGGGTGGGGATATTCAACGACCCTTTCATGGGGGTCACACATCAGATATCCTGCATATCAGATATTTACACTAGGATTCATAACAGTAGCAAATTTGCAGTTATGAACTAGAAGTGAAATAATGTTATAGTTGGGGGGGGTCACCTCGACATGAGAGCTATATTAAAGGGTCGCAGCATTGGGAGGGTTAAGAATCGCTGTTCTAGCACATCTGGACAGTCTGTTTGGAAACTGTTGATGGCGGCCTCCTGGTGAGGAACTGAGACTGTCTTGTCCTGATGCTGCCATTATGACCCCATCATAAACTCCCACTAACCAAGAGGGGTATCTCCTGGATGTGTGGCAAAACAATTTTTGCTTGTTTCTCTGGCCTTAGGTCATAGAACTAGTAGGTGGCAGGCTGGAACCAACCCAGATCTGAGTGTCCCTGGTTCCTTATGTCCCCAGCCTAGGGCACAGAGGCTAGAAAAGACCCTTGACCAGCTCTTGCATGCAGCCTATCTTAAGTCCCTTGGTCTTCTCTACATCTTCAGAGAGGACCAAGGATGAGGAGCTTCCATGGTTGGGAGATGAGGCCCGGTGGGCTGAGAGGACAAGGTTGCCAGCCAGGCCACCCTGAAGCAGCAGGCTGGAGATTCTCTAAGCTTGAGTGTGGCTGAGAAGAGACCAAGGGTCTTAGTAGGCCCTTGCATATAGTGCTGTTCGCTGTGGCAATCCTTGGGCTACCTGAGGCCTGGAGTCCTCTCTGATAGGCTCCCTGCAGAGGGGAGGGAGTGGCCTGTTCTCTCCTGTGTGCAGCAGGGTGAGGTGAATGGGATTGTCCTCAGTAGAACTCAGGAGGCCAGGCTGTAGCAGTTTTCCACGCAAGAGTCTTGGCAGCAGCTGAGAGCTGTCAATCACAGGTCAGCGGGAGGCTTACACAGTGGAACCCACAGTCCAAGTACCAGGGCTCTGCAGAGATACAGAACCCAGACAGGGCACATGCTCGGTGCTGCTCCCCAGCCCCTCCACACCTCTGGCTGAGAAAGGCCACGTTTTGCACGTTGGTCAGCAGTCTGAATGCTCTGAAGAGCAGTATTGGGGTTCTAATCCCCGGGGTATCACTTATAGACTCTGGTTGGGGAGTCCTGCTTTTGTGGTGGTTGGGGGATAAAGACAAGAAGGGCAGACCCCACACCTGGTGGTCTCCATCACGATGGTCCTGGGTTCATAATAGATCTCCTTTTGAAACTCTGTCCCTACTGGCCCCTCAGAACTTCTGGGGTGCTTAGCCCAGCCCCCCATCCCACAGCTCCAGCATCTTCCCAGGGTTAGCAGGACAGGAAGTGACTCTTGTTCCCAGGAATGCTTGGCTGTCATCTCCAGGCCCTTGAGGGTGGGCTTCGGGGACCCAGGTGGTGCGGCACCACTGCGGCTATCCTTTCCCGGGAAGCCTCCTCCCTAGAGTCCTGCCTAAGCCTGCAGCTGGCTTCTGGTCTGAAGCCAGGCTTCTCCTCCAGAGGCCCAGGCTCTGCTGGAGAAATATCTCTGCCAGATGTTGCTCTCTCTCTCTCTACAGGCAGGAGGCCAGTATGAGGTAATAGGAAAGATTAACCCATCTAGAACCAGAGCCCCCAGCCACTGCGTTCATAGCCAGCCATGCTAGCTGGCAATTGAATGGAAAGGGTCCATTGAGAAAGGGTAAGAGTCCAAGGATCCTTTGTGTAAAGATGTCTGTCCTCAGCATGGCCTGCAGCTCATGGTACCCAACCCATGGCTTGCATGTAGGCATTTCTGGAATATCCCTGGGTCAAGGGTACCCACTTTTCAGAGCCCTTTCCCTCCCAAGGTCAGGTCCACTGCTCCCAGAGAGAAGGGAGTCTTTGTGCACTTGTGGGGTGGGGGGGGGGGTGTTAGAAACTCAGTTGATGGAACCAAAGGGTCGCAAGAGATCTTGGGGTGAAAAAGGAGATGTGGCACGTTCTGCCCACTGGCTTCTGGTCTAGAGGCCACCATCAGCAAACACTGAGTGACTATGGTATACTCCTGTGGCCTGTGCAGTTGCCCTGGCTATCTGTGTATCCCTTGGGACCCTCTACCTCCATGGAAAGTACCAGCGAGCAGGGGCCTCTATGCAGACTGGGCGGTGAGACCAGGGGTTGGAGGTTGTATGTAAGAACCAGATTAGAGCAGAAACCTCCGCCTGCAGCTCCCAAGACGCCTGTTCTCTGGATGCTTTTCTGTGTGCATAAGCCCTGGCTCCAGCTGGCGCAGAGTGTCCTAGTAAAGTGTCTACTTCCTGTTTCTGCCCAGGGGGAGCTTCTGCATGTCCTCAGGAGTCAGGGTCATGCTCCCAGGATGAGACTTTGGCAGCGGGACTCCAAGTCTAGAGACAAGATTTCCACAGGGATCCGTGGGGACACCCTCGTGCTGCAGCCTGCAGTGTGGGGCAGCTGCTTTTCTTGGGGGAAATCTCTCTTTTCCTCCAGAGAAGAGGAAAGAGTTAGCACTACATGAATTTTCTGGCTTTCCTGCCAGCCAGGGTTCCCAGAATATCCAGGCTCAGACTTGTGGGTGTTGGGCCAGCCCCAAACAGCCTTAGAGCCCCTCGGTTCAAGTTGCTGGTGTCTGTGTGTCACCGTGTCACTGTGTCCTTGAGCCTCCCAGCCAAGCCTCGGAGGGCAGGGAGGCCTGGGGATACCCACTTACTGGCTTCTTGGCTCTGCCTCGCTGGTCTCTCTGGGTACGGTGCACACAACTCATTTTTAGTTTTGTGGTGTCTCTTTCAGAGGACGGCACTCGACCAGAGCTCCTATGTCTGCTTCTCACCAGAAAATAAAATTCTCAAGTTTTCGGACAATGGAACAAAAAATAAATTAGGTTACTGTGCGGCCTGGGAGCCACGTCGGCTGGAGTCGCTGAGCAGGGAGAGGGTGGGGGACCAACGGAGGGATCCACCTTCACCAAACAATTAGTTGGGGGTGTCACAGGCACAGCCTATAATAGTGAGGTGCCCGTCTGCCCCATAATGAGAGACCACCCCTGTGCAAATCAGGACCCACCTAGCTTGCTTTATAGTGGGACCCCCAAGTCTTTTCATTCTTCACTCCCTTTAGGATCCTGGTACCACCCTATACTCCAGAGCACACCCAACTCAGTCTCATGACCTTAGGGCTTTTGTACAGTCTGTGGTTTACCCATCAGCCTCTGTTGCTGTACTTGCAAGTATTACTGATGGATGCTGATGTTATAATGTTATAACTCATGTGCTGATATAACTTTACCCGCCATCTCTAGGGGACATTCTTGGCTGTGAATGTGCATGTCAGTAGATGCTACCAAGTTACCTTGCTCACTAGCATCCCCCAAGAGAGACAATTTTGTTTCCACATTGGTAATGGCAACGGGGCTTTGTAGAGTGTCTCCAGCCTGCCACGTGGAGTCCCGGAGTGTGTTCTCTCATCGTGAGTAGACTGATGTCCTCTCTGTATATATTCTTGTGAAGTTCTTCCCAAGAGCACTGCCCTTCCTGTCTGGTTACCAGTGAGAGGCTCTTTGTCAACTGGTACCAAGCGGTCACTGAGGGCCCACAGCTCAAATGATAGTCATCCCTGGTGGGGCATTGACATCTCTCGGATCAGTGGCTCTGGAAACGCAGACACCCAGTGTTGCCCTGCCCCAGGAGTGAGTCTCACCATGAACGTTCCCTGCCCAGGTGACTCACTTAGCATTCGGTAAACTGGAGCTAAGAGACAGGAGCTCTTCTGTCCAAGCCGTACCTCAGGCATGTAGCCCAGCCTGGCCTCAGCCAGACCAGAGGACCCTGTGTGCCAGCGCTGTGGGGATGTGGGCTCCCCAGAATGGAGAATAGCCATCCATGCTGAGACACAGGTCAGGGGAACAGGGGAGTCCCCTGTGAGGGGTCTGTGGGTGGGGCCGCACGCCTGCCAGGCACCCCTACTGGTTCCAACATCCACAGTAAGGCGCCATGGAAACAGAGTGTAGCTCATGGAAAACATTATTTTCTTTGATGAATCATGTTCTAAGTTGGGAGAAAAGTTCACTAGACAGTTGAGGCAGTAAAGAGAACAGCCCTGTCTTTGTTCAGCAAATCTGCGAAGAAGTGGAGAGGGTTTGGGTCTTTGGTGTCGCGGCAGTAAAGGCAGCTTTCCAGAGGCCACACCCTGGGAAAGGCTAAAGACATTCCGGAAACCCCGAAAGCCCCAAAGTGGGTTCTTCGAACAGTGGGCCACCCCATCCTTTAGATTCCACGCCTGTCCCACTGGACTCCCTGTCACCGCACTCTCTGAAGGCATGTGGCCTTCTTTGTGCGTCTGGAAAATCCCAGATCTCTTTACTTTCAACCTTCCCTGGGGGGTGCAGGATGGACAGACTCCTTGTCCAATTAGAGAGGCATCAGGAACTGCCCGGGCCATGTGAAACCACCGGGCAGTAGCACCCCTCGTGTGTCGGGAAACACAGTGAACGGGGTCAAGCAGTTTGCAGAGTGTGTGACTTGTTTCTTCAGCTATGAATAGGAAGCCCTTGGAGTCTGCCTGTGTATAGCAGGCAGCCGGTACCTCTTGACAGTGATGTAAACCCTCAGGTCAGGGAACACTGATCTACACTTGTTCTCTACCCGGGAGCTTACAGCCTTTGTGACCCCTTTTCAAACTAATTCTGTCAGGTGGAGCCCACAGAGGGCTCAAATCCATGTCTGAGCTGCTATGGGAGGGCAGGGAGGTGACCAAGATGCTATCCACAGAGCCAAGCATCAGCAGAATCCCAAGCCTGGATCTATCTCTTGGGCCATGTACCAGCTGCATACATCAGCGAGACAAATGGGCTGAGCCCTCCCAGACTCCGTCAGGACGGGTAACTGCGAGACACGGGCTAAAACCTTGGTACCACTGTTAGAATGTGCCGTTAAAAAACAGAAACTCAATGCCAGACCATGGGCCCAGCGCTCCAGTCAAGGGAACTCTGTTCCCAGGCTACGGTGCCCTCCTAGTCAGAGAGCACCGAGGATTCGAACTATGGCCTTCAAGACTCACAGCAAAAGCCCCTATCCATGGGCCACACGTTCTGAACTCTGAACTAACACAGCCCAGGACTGTCGGGTGAAATGGGTTACAGCCCGATTTGTAAGTTCTTGGCACAACAGGGTTTATTGTGGGGGTCCTTGCTGTCCCCCACTGTGGGCAGGCACTGAGAGACAGCAGGGTATATACAGGAGACCCTGAGTGGCTTGGCAGTCACTTACTGGGACCGCAGATTATAGGGGGTTTCCTTTATAGGTAGACCTTCTCTGAGACTTGTGGGGCTCAAGGACAGTTGATTCTAGCCAATGGGGGTCACCAGGGTACCCAGGATCAAGGCCAGAGCAGGTGGGGGGCTGCCTAGGCCTCTTTTATCCGTTGTCTTCTTCCCTGAAGTCTCTGTTACAGCCCCCCTCCTTAAAGCCCTTGGGTCACAGCCTATCCGCTCCTGGTAGGAGACTCATGTATGTATGTAGCATGTATGTATGTATGTATGTATGTATGTATGTATGAATGTATGTATACATGCATGCATGCCTGAGCAGGCAGGCACCACGGAGGCAGGGACCTACTACCCATTGAGCCTTACCTGAAGCTTCTGCAGTTCTTAGAGCAAAAGCAGATGTAGGGTTTTTTGTCTTCGAGGTTTCTAAAATGTTTCTAAGTAAGACACAAAACTCTTTCCCAGGATGGTGCCATATGATATTTGGGGCTGCAAACACAGAGCGGAATTTGAATGAGGCTAAACACTCCTACCTCCCTAAAGCAGGCTTTAAAACATTTTTTTCCTTCCTCAAAGTCCATGAGCTACAGGGTTGGTCATCTGCAGCCAGAGGGGGCGCTGTTGTTCCGTGGAGAACGGAGGTTCTGCCCTTCTTCCCGACCACGCCCAAGACTCCAGAGCCTCCAGGGCTGGCAAAGACAGGCAAGGCCTTTGTGGGGTTTCATTCTTTTTCACAATGTCTACTCACTTTTTCAGGTGTGTAAAAAGCCTGACCCGCCCCGCCTCCACCCCATTACAGAGGAGCCGGAAATAGGAAAGCGCCCCTCCCCTCCGGCATCCAGCCTCAGCCTTCTGGTTTGACTCTCCTGCTTAGCAGTCTTGTGCCTGCGGGTCTCTCCACGTGACTCCCTCACCCCAACCCTGCTGTCTGGGTGCTTGAGATCTGGCAAGGCCTCTGGAGCTTGGTTTGGAACTTCAGGTCAAGGGGTCACTTAGCCCCGAGTCTCCCCAAGGACTGTTTATTGGTCTGCAAGGGAAGAGAGAGCCTCAGGTCATGGAGAGACGTGGGCTTGCTGCTACTCTGCCCCGTTTGGACACGCCCACAGGAGAATTTAGGCATCTACGCTTAGACAGGTTCTCCACACTTTTCTAGCCTTAATCTTCCGTGGCTGTTCCGTAGGGCAGCCTCTCCCAGTGGTAAAGTCCAGGCTGGCCCAGGAGCTCTCCGTCCAGGAGGGATTTGTACAAAAGCAACCTGCAGCTGGGGCAAGATTTGAGTCAGGAGTGAGGAACAAGGAGTTTGGCCAGAGGTAACCTGAGTAGCCTCAGCGGGGCCCTGAAGTGATTCCGAGGCAAGAGGGGAGAGACAGAGAAACTCAAAGAGACGAAGAGGGGTGGGGGAGGGCTGGGGGGGGGAGACTGAAGGAACAGCGGTACTGTGAGGTGGGATAGGCGGTGTGTGGCACAGCGGTGACCAGAGTCGGGGATTCTCCAGTACTTGTTATATAGTCTCTCCCCACAGCTCTCCTGTCTACACAGAGACAACCGGAAGAGAGGAAAAGCAGGTTGTGTAAGGGCCACCGGGTAGAGATGCGGGCCTCGACTGGGGTCTACGGAGTACTAGCCCCTGCTCCTTCTGTATAAAGCGCACGAGCTGGCACCAGACCAGCTATAAAAGGACGGATATAGCCGTGTGACAGGTCTGCCCAAGCTCCTTCCTTAGAACACCCCCAAGCCACAACCGACCTCTCTACCTGGGCGGCACCTCCCTTCCAAAGGCTGCTTCTGCAGTCTCACCCACCCATCCTGAGGAATACAGGCTAAGGGGAGCAGGGTGGCGGTCCAGTGTCAGCCACGGGCATGGAACCTGCTGGGGGCTAGCAGACTAAAGCCCTGCTGCTGTATATTTTCCTGACCACCCTTTAGTCATCACCCTAAGACCCATCAGGCCTGCTGACAGTGCACGGCACTGAACCCAACCGGGAGAGCTCTATGACTGTCACCATGTGATACCACACATCTGCTTCACGACAGGTCTCTGCTCTCTCGTGCCCAGAAGAGCATATCCTTGAGAGCCCAGCTGGAACTCACGCTGTAGACCAGGCTGGCCTTGAACTAAAACACCCGCCTGCCTCTGCCTCCCAAGTGCTGGGATTAAAGGTGTGCGCCACCACTGTCGGGATTAAGCTGTCTTTATTTATTATTTATAGGGCGGTAAAAGGAAATAGCTCAGCTTGCGGAGGCTCCAAAGGCCAGGAAAGAAAACCATCCGTGCAGCATGAAGCCACAGGCTAAAGTCAATGGCCTGAAACTCCGGTTGGGGGATGGGGTGGACATGAGATGATTGCCAGGAAGAGCAGGTGTCCACCATGGTGACGTATTCTGTAGGGCACGCATGAGAAGGACAAAGGACACAATCTCACGGAGGCCTAGGAGTCGTTGTCACTGTTGATTTTCTGTAAAGACTTTTATTATTAATGATGCTGAAATTTGTAACCAAGTTTTTGAATTATAATGACTACACCACTCTTCTGGAATCATCTCTGGATAAGGCTGGCTCTGGCTTATTTGGAGCCCAGATGTTATACACACACACACACACACACACACACACACACAGAGAGAGAGAGAGAGAGAGAGAGAGAGAGAGAGAGAGAGAAGAGACAGACGGAGAGACAGACAAAGAGACAGAGATAGAGAGACAGAAACAGAGAGAGGAGAGACAAACAGACCAAGAGACAGAGATAAAGAGAGACAGAAACAGAGAGAGAAACTCTTATACAAATACATCCATATGGTTAGGGTTGACAACTTGGTTTTCCACAATAAAGTCAAAAGATCAAAAGATCTTTTGCAATTTAAGTATTTAACTAAACCCAAGCGACGGCTACACAAAAATCTCCACAGCGCCGGAGAAAGCCACATTTGCGCCTCACACCAGAAAACCAGGCTGCACGGTCCCAAGGCAGTATTTGGAATGAAACGACCAGAAATATTTCCTAAAACTCCTTTTGGGATCACATAGTCTGTTCACACTGTATTTTATTCTGCGTTGTGTGGGACAGTTGACTTGGAGCGGGCAAGCA
Source organism: Apodemus sylvaticus (assembly GCF_947179515.1). Classification (NCBI taxonomy): domain Eukaryota; kingdom Metazoa; phylum Chordata; class Mammalia; order Rodentia; family Muridae; genus Apodemus; species Apodemus sylvaticus. The sequence continues at coordinate 10,906,946 of NC_067490.1, forward strand.
TCCCACACACTGTGGCAAACAGGAAGTCCACAGCCCAGGAGTGTCTTGGCTCCTAGCACCCCAGAGGAGAGGGGTTTTTTCTCTTCAAGGTTCCAGAGATCCAATGCTGATGCAGTGACTCACTCAGTTTTGAGGCCCTCCCCTTCCTCTCCCCCTCCTCTCCAGATCCCTCCCCTCTTTGCACCTCCCTCCCTCCCTCCCTCCCTCCACCCTCCCTGGCTCTCTCCACCGCCCTGGGCTCTAACTGCAGCGAGCAGAGACAGCCTCTCACTCTGCCTTTACCAGCGCCCACCCTGACCCTGGCCTGCATTTGATGGTGACTCGCAGGCCAGCCAGAAACATGAGGCTGGCCCGCGCTCTGCTGCCCCTGCTGCTGCAAGCCTGCTGGGTGGCCGCACAGGACATCCAGGGCCCCAAAGCGATTGCCTTCCAAGGTGAGTGAGCTATGCTCCCTGTATGCTGCCTGAAGGCCTGAGGCAGATGGGCCCAATACCCCACAAGGTACTGTCCCTTGTCCCCCTTTGTCTTAATCTTATGGAGAGTCACCAAAAAAGGGGCTTGTCCCTTGTCCAAGCCTGCATTCAATTTAGTTCCTAGCTTGAAGAAGCTATAACACCCGACTCCCAGCAGAAAGGCCCCAGAGTCCTGTCACCCCAAATCTTGCCATGCTAGGGAGATGTCAGGTTGGTAAACTCCAGAGGGAGGGACTGACCAGTGAGAGGAGCCTGTGGCCATCATTCCGTGTCCTGAGTGAATGTCTGTCCAGGTCCCAGAACTGATAGTCTCTCTTTGCTTGATGGCCAGCATAGGTAACCTGTCTCTTCACAACTCAGGGGGATCATGAGGGGTCATAGATCTGGTGGCTTAGAGTTGAACCCGAGACTATAAGGAGAAATAGTTCAGTTCTACCAGATGGCTCCTGCTTTCTATAACTGGCCAAGGCCACTGTCACTGAGCCAGGCTCTGTCCAAGGACAGGACACCCTGAGACTTGACTCTCACTCAGACCCTGCTGCCTACCGGGTAGGTGAGGGGCTTGGGCTGCACCGATCACGTGCTCGGAATTCTGCTGGTGAGAATGGACGGGGTCTGTCCAGGAAATCCCTGACCAGAATGGGGATATATGAAGGGTCTTGGTGCCCCCAGCGGGGCTCAGGGCATGACTCACGGGGCCTTCTCCGACTCAGACTGCCCTGTGGATCTATTCTTCGTGCTGGATACCTCGGAGAGTGTAGCCTTGAGGCTGAAACCTTATGGGGCCCTGGTGGACAAGGTGAAATCCTTCACGAAGCGTTTCATCGACAACCTGAAAGACAGGTAGAGGGAGCTTGCCTTGGTCTATCCTGTAGCTCTGTGGTCCTGGGACTGGGGCTGGGGCTGGGGCGGGGGGGGGGGGGGGGTGGGGGGGGACACTGGATCTGCATGCAGAGCTGAGCCTTAGCTCCGTACATCAGAAGCTTCCCAGAGCTCCATCCCGTGTCTCTGCAGCTCAGAGGGACAGGAGGGAGGCTGAGTGGGTGGGAGATGGAACAGCAGGCAGGGGAGGAAATCACCTTGCCAATAGGACTGAGTATAGAGATGTGGGGGTCTCCATACTCCAAATACAGACAGTGATTTGGGGAGACAGTCAAATGTGTAGCTATGCCTGGTGCCCAGAGTTCTGCTTATAGCTGAACCCTACCTGTCCACATGAGTATTAGAGTCTCCTCCTAACTCCTGGGCCAAACATCCCGGTGTCTTTATCACAGGGGCTGGGAGTAGGGGACTGTGGGACATAGCAGACTTCATTTACTCTCTCCCTCCCTCCTTCCCTCCCTCCCTCCCTCAATGGGGCACTGGGAGCAGAGGGTGTGGCTGGGGGCAGGTCCTGAGGAAGGCTGTAGACGGTGAGTCTCCTCCCCTAGCAGGGTCCGTGCACAGTTGTTACTGTGAGGACAGGAACTCAGCCCGTACAGGCCTCAACCCCACTAACTACTCATCCAGGGCCCTGGGCTCTGCCCAGGGAGACAGTGGGCTCCGGCATATTGGGGTGAACCATCTACCCCCAAGACTGTCCACCTTGGGGACCTGAACTTAGTGAAAATGTCTGAGGCTGTAGAGAGGAAAACAGATCTAAGTGCAGATGACAGTGGGGGTCCTCCGTTCCTTTACTTAGCTTCTGGTGTCTCAGGATCCCGTGAGGTGGGATGGAAACTACACTTGTATTAGTATCACTACAGGGGCCTTGGTCACTCTGTCTCCTGAAAAACCACGTGGGCCCCCATTGCAGACCCTGGAGAGCTGTAGGGCCAGATGCTACAGGGAAGGGTGGAGATAACTTGGACCCACTTCCGAAATGCCCATGTCCTAGTTAAATCTGGCCTGTGCTTCCCTCTAATCTCACCCAGTCTTCTGCAGTGCATGGGGGTCTGGGACCCCAGCTGTGGTCACCTTTACAGCTCAGTTGAGACTCGGGTTGGTTTGTTTGGCCATACCCATTGTATAGCCCCAGGATGGGCACCTGTCTGGGAGACGGGGATATAGTGGTACCCTTGGGCAGTAGGACAGCAAGTCTTTTCATGAAGATCAGGGTTAGCATGTCCGGGGGGGGGGTCTCTCTCTGGGCTCCACTCACCTCATTCCACCTACGTACGACTGACAGGTACTACCGGTGTGACCGCAACCTGGTTTGGAACGCGGGTGCGCTGCACTACAGTGACGAGGTGGAGATCATCCGAGGGCTCACGCGCATGCCCAGTGGCCGTGATGAGCTCAAGGCCAGCGTGGATGCCGTCAAGTACTTCGGGAAAGGCACCTACACCGACTGTGCCATTAAGAAGGGGCTGGAGGAGCTGCTCATAGGGTGAGTGGTGCAGGGCCGTTTACAATGGCCAAATCTGGACCCATTGTGTTTGTGAGTCAGGACCGTTTCTAAGGTGGCTCTCTACCCAGAGGCCTTTTCAACCTGTGTGCTACAGGGTCTTCTCGGCCGGTTTTCACGGCCTTGTGAACTTCCTGCAGGCTGCCTCTTACCCATCAAGCACTGGGCTGCTGATGGTTAGAGACTTTGCCTCAGAGAGTGATGCACCCGTGGCCATAAACCTCAGCAGGGACCACAAGGCTATGCCCCAATCTCCACCCATCCATGCGTCCTGTCTCCTCAACTGGTGAACTAAAATGGCCCTAGTCACCACCCAGAGGCGGCAGAGATAGAGAAGCAGAGCGAGGCCATGGGAGATATGGAGAGAGAAGCCGATTATTGCAGACTGGCTATATCGATGCAGCCTTGGGACCACCCTTCTGACGTCCTTTAGGGGAGTGGCTTCTATCTCACGTGCTATCCTGCGTGGCTCTGAGGATCTTTCCTCACACACGGCTGGATGGCTCTCCATGATGGCCCAGGCGCTGAGCTGCTGGGTATGAGATGGCTAGAACTCTGTGCTCACAGGGTGCCCGTCATCAGAACGGTAGGCACAGGCTGCAAATCTACCCAGCCTCCCTCAGCATCAGCTGCCCAGTGCCGCCAGCACGGGGAGAGATACCTGCCTCCTCACGACTCCTCCCTTCTGTGGCTTCTCTGAGAGTCGCCAGCTTTACTAGGCTAAGCAATGATTGGTCCCAGGTGCATTTACCGCGTCCACCTCCACACCCATGTGTGGCGGAGTTGCACAGGACGGCCAGGCCCTATCACGCATCTCGTGTAACTTTATGAGGCAAGAATGCTAGTGACTGGATTGGGGAGCCTAGGGATTCAGAGCATGGCCACCTCACGCAATCTGCAGAATAAACCTCAAGGCACGTTTTCTAGAATACACACGGTATGGTTCCCAGCATGTGGGAGAGACCTCATGGTCTCTGGCTTTACTCTGGCACTTTTTAGGGTGAAATGATCAAAGGTTGTCTGAGTCCCCCTAGATCTGACACCAATGACCTCCCACAGGACTACCCCAGGAGCCTAGGGTCACCCCTGGGCCTCTTGTTCTCAGAGACTTGGGGTCCAAGGCATCTTGAGATGATGCCCATTTAGGGAGTGCAAGCTGAGGACTGGTGTTTCTCCTGAAAGTGTGCATCTCGAAGTGATTTTTGCAGATATGTAACCCGCGAGACCAAAAACTTTTTAATTATGATCAATGGTAAAAACCTAGTCCCTACGTGACAGGGGACAGCATGTCCAGAGCTGCCTCAGGTTCTCAGCTCTGGTCCCCAGGCTCTGAGCCCTAGAGCAGACCCTCACACTGCCCCACCTCTCCAGGGGCTCCCACCTGAAGGAGAACAAGTACTTGATCGTGGTGACTGACGGGCATCCTCTAGAGGGCTACAAGGAACCCTGTGGGGGTCTGGAAGATGCAGTGAATGAGGCCAAACACCTGGGCATCAAGGTCTTTTCTGTAGCCATCACACCTGACCACCTGGTAAGAGTCCCTCCTCCCCTTATTCCAAATACACAAGATGGAGGGCTTCTGGCCTCCTGGGCCCCAGAGCCACTGGCATCCTCTCTTCTGCCACTGTTTGGGTACACATAGTCCGTTTCAAGGCCTCCCACCTGCTGGGTGACTGGTGTGACCCTTGGGGTGAAGTCTCCCCAGTAGACAGTCCTAGCCCTTCAAAGGGCTGACTCCAGCCCACTGAGGAGTTTGTGGGTTCCACAGCCACTACCCAGTTCACAGTGGCGCATGGCTTCATAGAAGTGGCTCGTTCATGGCCTCCTTCCCCAAATTCCTCAGGAGCCACGTCTAAGCATCATCGCCACAGACCACACGTACCGGCGCAATTTCACAGCCGCTGACTGGGGGCACAGCCGCGATGCAGAAGAGGCCATCAGCCAGACCATTGATACCATTGTGGCCATGATTGTGAGCAGGGACATCTTTGGGGTCAGGGGTGGGGGGGGTCAGAGGTCGGGGGTCAGGGGTAGGGGGAAGAAGAGCTGTGCCCACAGGAGAGAGTAACTCTTTTGTTTTCATTTCAGAAAAATAATGTGGAACAAGTGGTAAGTGCGTCCCTCTGAGACCTGAGTGTCAGGGCCTGTGTCTTTCTTACACGGGTCCTAGCTCTAGCTGCGAGCCCGCTATTGCCGGGGTGGGGGTGGGGGTGGGGGTGGGGGTGGGGGTGGGGGTGTCGCAGGGCGCTTCTTCCCTCACCCTGTTTGGTCTCTGACTGGTCTCCTATCTTTTTCTTCCACAGTGCTGTACTTTTGAGTGTCAGGTAAGTGTGGCCCAACCCTCTCTGCTGGCCCAGGACCTGCGTCTAGAATCTGGGGTTAATAAGGTCTCTCTTGTTTTCCTCAGGCTGCCAGAGGACCTCCAGGGCCCCGAGGTGACCCTGGGTATGAGGTGAGTTGTCAACGGCTGTATTTCTTTACCTTATGCTAATCCCCATAACCTCACAGAGAAACCAGGATTTATTTCAAACCGCACCTCAATACCTGGGCAGTTAGGTGAAGTATACTAACCTTTTAAGCTGATCTGGCGTGAGCCATGATCATCTCCTAGCCATGATCCCAATATTCTTGCTTCTTCTTATTGATCTGGCTCTTTGGGCTTCGGGTGTGTATCCATGACCTCTCTTTGACCTCCTTCCTCGTGCCTCTGATCTCTCTCCTTCCTCATGACTGATCTGACTCTCCCTCCCTCCCTATCTCCTTCCCCTGGCTGATGGAAATCCCGCCCTATTCTCTCTTCTGCCCAGCCATTGGGTGACCAGCAGTTATTGACAAGGCAGAGAATAAGTGGTAAGAACTGTTTATACAAACTTGTGACAGGAGATTCTTGGCCTAAGCTTTATAATGCTGAGTCCAGATTCAAAGAAGATACAAGGACAGAGAAATCAACATTTGAATAACCCAAGGATAACCTGTATACAGTGCATACAAACATTATGCGTACACTGAGCGGCTGAAATAGCCTTGCTCTTGTTGGGACAAGCCACAGTGGAAGCCATAGCTCTATGCCAACCTCCCTGGGCACCTGGTACACTCAATACTGACTGCCAGTTGCCTTTGCCCGAGGAGAAAGTCCAGGCTTAATGTGGGTTTGGGGTGTGGGAGTTGGGATTGTAGCGCCTGCTCCTTGTGGTCCAGAGGCTTGCCTGCAGACTTAAGTGTCAGCTCAGCACCTGCTCGACTCTCCTGGTGGAGTTGGGAATGAAACTAGGGCTCTCCGCGTGACTCACGCGGCACAAATCTGAACACCGTGGGAGACGATCAGTGTTGGTTCCTAAAGAAGGTCAGGTTCAGGATGGTTGTCCTACCACACGGTGGCCATCATCCACAGAGCTGCGCTATGGCCCTCCGGGGAGTTTCTCTGCTGGGTCTCTCTCCCTATTCCTCTGGGGCTGAAGCAACATATCAACTCAGCCTTGAGGACCTGTGGGCAGAGATGCAGCTCTAGGCCCAAATCCAGCCAGGGTGACACCGCGTGAGGACCCTGGTGGGTAAGACTCCCAGACGCCAGGCAGGCCCAGAACCACGGCCAGGACAAGCCTGACTGGAATGGCTCTGAAGATCCTTTACATGCACAAGGGGTCTTGCCCAGCTTTCCAGAGCAGAGGGCTGTGGCTCCCCACCTGGCCTTCCCCTGAGCTGACCTCCTCTGCCTTCCAGGGGGAACGAGGAAAACCGGGTCTTCCCGGAGAGAAGGGAGAAGCCGGAGACCCTGTAAGTATTGGTTACTGTCCGAGGAAGGATGGGGACAAAGGCGGAGAAGCCTGAGGCTGGGCATCTGAGCCTTAGAAACTTCCAGACCCATAATTGTTAGCACAGAGACCACACAGCCCATCTTTTATTGGGGGAGGAAAGGTACCCCAGGGGTCAGGCTGACCAAGTCTGTGGGCCTCTGCTTTCAGCCATGACAGGTCTCCTGGTAAATCTCTCTCCTTCTAGCCGCCTCCCACCCCCACCCCCACCCTCAGCCCCGGATGTCCTGGCTCCCCTCCCTCTCCTCTGGGGTGCTGTGTGCACCCTCTCCTCCCCTCCTGGGTGTGCTGAGTTCCCTCCTGACCTTCAGGGGCCCCACGGCAGGTCACTTAAGGATTCTATGTGGGCCTAGATGTAGGTGGGCTGAGTGGGACCTTCCAGTGCTATCCAGGGATGCATGACTGTCTCTTGTTCTGTTCCAGGGACGACCCGGGGATCTTGGACCAGTGGGGTACCAGGGTATGAAGGTACGTGACCTTAATGCCCAATGGCCTCTCTTGGGTGGGGGTGGATCAGGGTTCAGGAGCAAGGCACAAGCTGCCATGTGCAACAATAACGGACCCCTTTCTTTTCTGTTTGGCTCATAGGGAGAAAAGGGAAGCCGTGGGGAGAAGGTGAGTACAGGCCAGCTTCCGGGGGTGTTTCTTCCGGTCCAGAGGGTTATCTTTACTCATGAGCATCAGCGGGGAGGCAGCTGGGGTTTGTCAGAGAGGAGCATGGGAAATGGACTCTCCTGGCCTTCTCTATGCCTCAGGAGGAATGTGGCTGGTCTGTAGAGACAGACACTGAGTTCTGCTGCTGTCTCAGGCCATCTGACTCAGAGAGGATGGAGATGGGGGGCGGTGTTAAGTTGCCTCCGTGGACAGTTCCTGGAGACCCTCAGAACACAAACCCTGTTGTCTTCCCTACCCGTTCTGCCCTGTGTCCCTGATGTCTCTGTCCAGTGTCCCTGGTCTCCAATTCCCCGCTTTCTTGGGTTGGCGGGATGGTGTCACCATCCCATCTAACGATAGAATGGAGGTGCAGGGGGAGCTGCCCTCTGACCCTCTTCTTCCTGTTTCCACAGGGTTCCAGAGGACCGAAAGGTTACAAGGTGAGTGCGGACGGGCCAAGGACATAGATGCTGTTCGTGGGCCAGTGCTAGTGACATCTGACCTCTGTCTAACCTTCTCTTGTCTCCGTGCCTCACAGGGCGAGAAAGGCAAGCGCGGAATCGATGGGGTAGACGGCATGAAGGTAATCCTGAGACGGGGTTGGGAGGGTGGGGTGTGCTATCTAGGATGGGAGGCGGACAAAGCCAGGGGCTGCCCCAAGTGTGGGTGCAGTCTCCATAGCGGGCTTTCCTGGGAAGCCCGAGGTGTGGGTCAGGCGACGCTTCCTGCCAAGACCCAGGTCCTAGTTACACAAGATGGAGGGCTCCTGGCTTTCCCGGGAGGGGCTTGGATGAACAGAACTCTAGTCTCCACTTAACCATTTCAATCGTGACTATTCCTTCTCATTCCAGGGAGAGACGGGGTACCCAGGCCTACCGGGCTGCAAGGGCTCGCCAGGATTTGATGTAAGCCATTACTCTACCCGTGTGTCTTGGAATTGTGGGTTCTTGGGACCTTGGCCCAGCCCTTGCTCCGCTGGCTCCTCCCAATGGCTGAGCCCTGTGTGGATCCATTTGATTCATTGGCTCGGTCTGAGGATGGCCCACAGGGATCTTGGCTAGCTCTAACTTTCATTTCTATCTTTCCACCAGGGCATCCAAGGACCCCCAGGTCCCAAGGGCGATGCTGGTGCCTTTGGGCTGAAGGGAGAGAAGGTAAGAGACGGGCAGCTCCAGAGAATGGGGACTTGGATATCTACTTAGTCCTGGGTCAAACATTTCTCCTGGGACCCACAGTGTGAGGAACGAACCTGGCTCAGGGCAGCGCAGCCATAAAGCCTCGAACGGCAGCCTCAAGTTTGCCATTCAGTATCCAACATCTCAGGCTTGGACCTGAGGAGGTTTGAGGCTGAGATGGTCAAGACTGAGCTATGCAGCTGTGGGTGACCTGGGGGGTGGGGGGTGTCCTGGGAAGTGAGAACTCTTCCAGAGTTGGTTGGGGTGGCCCGAGGTTAGGGTACTAGAACATAGTCACTGAGCTGTGATGTGGCTTTCACTGTATGGAACCTTGGACCAAGCATCCATGACCTCTGATCCTCCCCAGGGTGAAGCCGGAGCAGATGGTGAGGCTGGGAGACCAGGGAGCTCAGGGCCACCTGGGGATGAGGTAAGATGGGGTGACATGAGGCGGGATGGAGTGGGGTGGGCCTCATGGACACTGGGCTTGTGGTCATTCTCAACCTGTCCTTCTCCCCGCCTCCCAGGGTGATCCGGGAGAGCCTGGTCCCCCGGGAGAAAAAGGAGAGGCTGGTGATGAAGTAAGTACCTGTATCCTTCTCCGGCTTCCGTCCCTACATGCTGACTGAGTGCAGGCTAGTGCACGAACTAACGTGCTATTCCTCCTTGTCCCAGGGAAATGCTGGCCCAGATGGTGCCCCCGGAGAGAGGGTGAGTCAGAAGGATGATCCTGTCGCTGCTGCCTTCGCCATCGACAGGAAAGGCTTGTGCAGCTTGCCCTGGGCCTGGTCCCTGGAGATCCTTAGTGCATGCCTTCGCTAGGTGGGAAGCTGGATGCCAGGCGTTGTAGATTCTGCCTTTGGGTCACTTGGGCATCTGTGGAGGTTGGTGGCCTAGGGAACACAGAGGCCCGACCCTGGACTGGTCTCACATGGCCACAGAGACAGCTGCTGAGATCATCGGGGCTAGCTCTAGTTTCTTCTACCCACCCTTCCTAACAGTGGAACGCAGGCAGCCTCACGTCTGTCCATTTCTCTTCACACAGGGCGGTCCTGGTGAAAGAGGACCTCGGGGGACCCCTGGTGTGAGGGGCCCCAGGGGAGACCCGGTGAGTCATGCCTTGGGGCTGTCTGGGGGGGAACACGGAGGCCTGATGGAGTTGAGCAGAGACCCACAGGGCCAGACATGCCCCCTTATTGGTATCTTAAGTCTCAGCAGCCCTGCTTTTCTATGGAGGGCTGGAAAAGCCAGGCCTCTGGCAGGGCATCTAAGGTATGGCTTGCCTCCTGTCAGAGGCCTGCTCATGAGTGGGCACATCTGGAGAAGGAAAAGCTGCAGGTAGGGCCAGCCTTGGTCTCTAGGTGTGAGTTCAGCAGACCCAGGCAACCCTCACCAGGCCTCACCACCAAGACAGTGGCTCTTCCTAAACCAAACTGCTGGTGGCCACGTGGCCTCTACCTCTACTCTCATCGGCTCATTTCTCCCCAGGGTGAAGCTGGACCACAGGGTGACCAAGGAAGAGAGGGGCCTGTCGGCATCCCGGGAGACTCGGTAGGGGAGCTGTGATGCCTAACTAAGCCAAGAGCTTCACTTGGGTCTTCAGAAGAAGTGTTGTTTCCGGTGGGTCGGTATGGCGGGGGAGGGGCTCCTCCTACAGATATGTGTCCCTGCAGACACGGTGTCCACGTTAGCCTGGTTTGGCTAGGTATGAAGGTATGTCAGTGCTCAGCATGAGGTCGAGAAATATAGGAAGGCCGTGGGTACAGCCACTTGTTGGCTCCTTACCATAACCTCAGATCTCTGGCCTTGAGCTGTTATGTTCACAGGGCCTGGTAGTGTGAGGGTGAGGAGTAAGAGAGACTTAGCTACAACAGGGAGGGAGACTCTGTCGGTGAGGACTGGTAGGAGTTCCTAGGCTATGGGATGGATGGAGGGAGGTGAGTTCTTTGCATCTTCAGGAGGCACTGCTAAGAGGCTGGCTGGAGTTTGGGAGAATTAGCAAACCACAGGTTCCGGCATCTATGGCTATGAGTACGACCTTCCAGAGCTCATGTTCAGGAAGCCAGAGCTGTACAGACAGGGTTAGTCAGGTCACCAGGCTAAGGATGAGCCCTTCTCAGAGCCATCCGGAGGGAACAAGGCAGGGACAGACATGGCTTGAGTCCTACCAGGGTTGGAGGTACTTCCAGGCCAGTACAGCCATTAAGGCCCCCTGAATAAAAGGAACATCTACATACCCTGGCACCTAAAGTGAAGGTTCCCGCATGGATACTAGAAAGATATGCAGGGACTCCAGACTGACTATACTCCACACTGGCCACTGGCCCCACTTGTCATGAGGCCCTGAGGGTCCTCCGCCCCTGTGCCCAGGGCCCTAGATAACATAGATGAAGCCATGGCCTGCGACTCTCAGTTCTCAGGGAAGGCAAACAGATGTGGCCGGGGGGTGGTAAGCTGAGTTCTCATAGTTCTTCATCTTCTAGGGTGAGGCTGGTCCCATTGGACCCAAAGGATACCGAGGGGATGAGGGTCCTCCAGGCCCTGAGGTAAGAACTTGCCCACTCTGCCCTGCTATTAGCCCAGACTAGCCCTGAGTGGCACCCTTTGCCCAGGCTAGCCCTGAGTGTCACCCTGAGGACTACCCTAGTTAATCCTGCAGTATCTCCTGTGTCCCCACCCCATTTCTCTACACTTTGTCTTCCCTCTCATCCCAAGAGGGCCCCAGAGAAGGATATCGTAGCCCAAACCTACCTTCACTAGGACCTAGCTATTACCTGTTCCTCTCCTTTAGGGCCTCAGAGGAGCCCCAGGACCTGTTGGTCCCCCCGGAGACCCAGGACTGATGGGCGAAAGGGTAAGTGTTTGGGAGGACAACCCTGCTGGGCTACTGCTGCCCGTCAGAGATTTTGGCAGCCGGGACTTGCCGTAACTTGCCCCTGGGAGAGGCGTTGAGGGGCATCTGCAGTTGGCTCTCAAGAGTAAGGATGCCTCATTCAAGACCGTCTTGCTTAAAGGTTCAGTTCAGGGCAGGCCTGGGGAGGAGGCTGCTCCCTGACTGACAGGAGGAGATCTAGGGACACAGCTGTCCCCACATCATCCTGCCACCATCTGGCATGGTGACAGCAACTCTTATCTTTTCTCAGGGTGAGGATGGACCACCAGGAAATGGCACAGAAGGTTTCCCTGGCTTCCCAGTGAGTATCAGAGGCATGCCTCCCAAGCCCACTTTGGTATCCGAGCCAACCTGGGCATCTGGATGAATGGGATAGATCAGAGCTGTCATTAGTCCGGGCATTTGGACCTGGGACTCTACCAACCCTGGTTCTCACTTGACTATCCTCCCTAATGGAGCCTGGTACAACCATCCTGTCCTCCTTCACAGGGGTATCCAGGCAACAGAGGCCCTCCTGGGATAAACGTGAGTAACCCCCGCCGTGCCTCCAACAGGCTATGTAGTATGTATGTATGTATGTATATGTATATGTATATGTATATGTATATGTATGTATATATGTGTATGTATGTATTATGTATGTGTGTATGTATGTGCATGTATGTGTGCATGTGTGTGTATGTGTATGCATGTATATGTATGTATGTGTATGTATGTATATGTATGTATGTATGTTCATACTGCTCATGTGCACCCACACGGACCTGCATGATCAACACACCGTGAGCACCTTCCCACATGACACCAGACAGCATGCCCATACATGTGACCCTGGGGTCGCACCACAGACTTCAGAAACAGCCCCCTCCCCATGCTGTATCACACCCACCTCCTCTGCCTTCTGTCCTCCCAAGATCCCACTAACCAATATATATTTGTCTCCTGCAGGGCACAAAGGGCTACCCTGGCCTCAAGGGGGATGAGGGTGAAGTCGGAGACCCAGGAGAGGATGTAAGTGGGGCACAGTGAGGGGGAGAATCTGTCAGGCGTGCCAACCCTGCCGGCTGGAGATGCCCTCTGAGGGACCGGAGCCACTGGGCTGGAGTGTGGGCAGCTGATCTGCATGGCTGTTCCTGCTGAGCCCATTCCATTTCCTTCCAGAACAACGACATTTCGCCCCGTGGAGTCAAAGGGGCAAAGGGGTACCGAGGCCCAGAAGGACCCCAGGTAGGTGATGTGGCTGGAGGGATCGGGGTTCTGGAGAAGTGACTAGAGCAGGGGCCAAAAGACCCAAGGGACCAGCTTGCCCCAAGGGCAACTGGGGACACTGAGGTCCTCAGAGGACATAGAGTTTAAGAATCTGTGGACTCCATTGATCTAAGCTCCTCATTTAAAGTCTTTGTCTGCGCTTGCTCTGACAGGGACCTCCAGGACATGTGGGACCACCTGGGCCGGATGTAAGTACGGCATCTGTAAATAAGATCTTGGGGCTCACCACTATGGCCATGGATATGAATGGGAACATTAATAAAAACTGTTCACAGCTGGGGGCTGTTAGGGAGCTGCTGGGGGGGCAGCTGAGGGCAGAGGCTTGAAGCCTTGTACCCAGACCACAGACACCTGACAACAATTGAAGCTTGTGATGACTTCAGGGGACACAGGTGACAACAGTGGGGGACATCTGGCCATGGGGGGGGGGGGGACACACGGCAGCTATGTGTTGGTAACTGCATCATAACTTATGCTCTTAGGGGGTAAAGTCAGGCACATTCTAGGCTGGGAGGAGTCCTTGGATAGATCCAACCCCCAGGGGGTCCCAGGGACCAGGAATTCCCCAGGAATGGCCTCAGCCCCGGCCATGTTAACAATCTCATCTCTTTCCCCAGGAGTGTGAGATTCTGGACATTATCATGAAAATGTGCTGTGAGTATTTTGGATCTCAGGTCACCCCCCTTTTTTTTTAAATGAGCCAGCAAGCGCCCACCAGCCACAGGGCCCAGGCTTCTGCTCCAGAAGGGTCTCGGAGGTTGGGAGGTTTAACTGGGCAGGGCCTAGGCTCCACTGAGATGGGCAGGTCCCCTACACCTGAGATTCCAGAGCCTGACGTGCTGAGGGCCTGGCAGAGCTAGGTGAAGCTAGGCAGAGCAGGACAGGGCACCTTGTACTCCAGAGCTGTCCTGTTCAGCGCCCTTTCTCCTCTCTCCTCAGCCTGCTGTGGTAAGTGATGTCTCTTCACGCTTGGGAGTTCCTGTGCAGTGTTAAGTAGACCCATCCTGGCTCTGCAGTAGGACAGCCATGCGGCAAACCATGCATGGTGCTCAACCACATCCTCACCCAGCCAACCCCTTCCCAGTGAGCGGTACGCTGGGGTCATGCAGGCCTGGGAGATGCTGATCCCTGGCCTTTCTCCCTGATGTTTCACGTAACCACCCACAGGCAGGAGCAGGAAGCAGACCGCCAGGCCTGTCTTCTCCACTCCACCACAGGATCAGAGCTAGGGGGAAGGACCAAGGGTAGCAACTGTTGGGTCTGGTCAAGAAGGCCAGCCTGACAAGCCTAGCTCCCAAGGAGACATGGGAGAAGAGTCGCGATCCGCAGTGCGGATCCCAGGATGCAGGGGTGGGGCCGTGGAATACGGAGGGAAGCCCATAGACGGGCACTAAGGGCTGGCCCGTCCCACCTCCCTAGAGTGCACCTGTGGTCCTATTGACATCCTCTTCGTGCTGGATAGCTCGGAGAGCATTGGCCTGCAGAACTTTGAGATTGCTAAGGACTTCATCATCAAGGTCATTGACCGGCTGAGCAAGGATGAGCTGGTCAAAGTAAGTCCAAGCCAACCACAGGTAGGGCCTACCGAGAGCCGATCCCGCCACCCAAGCTTCTAGGCTCATCACTGCATACACTGATGTATGCATTCATTGAGCTGGTCGGACCCTTCAACAAAGCCAGTTAATCCTTAACATCCATGGAAGAAGGAATATATATATATATGTATATATATACATATATATATATATTCACACACATATATATGTATGTATGTATACATATATGTGTATGTATTTATTTATATGTGTATATGTGTAAAATGTATATATATGGAAGATATATATTGTATGTATGGTAGAGATATATATGGAAGATATATATGGAAGATGCATCTATGTGCACATATATGTATATATACATATACACATATATAGATATGTGTGGTAGATATATATGGAAGATGCATATATATGTACATATATGCATATATATACACATATTATACATATATGCATATATGTATATATACATGTATATACATATAATATACACAAATGTATACATATATTTGTACACACACACACACACACATATATATATATATATATATTACATATGTATATACATATATGTGTGCATTCTCAACTCATGGCACAGAGAATCCTGATAGTGGGTCTAGAGCTCATCCTTTAAGGACAGAACCTTGGAGGATCATGTACAGAGGCGTGTGGACCTGGGGGGATAATTTTGGAGGGCTCTGGGTAGATGAGAATATTAGGGTCTTGGCCTGGGGGAGAGGCCCTCGGAAGGCTGGGATTCCAGGACACAGTGGTGTTGGACTCCAGACCCAATGGTGTCATTCCCACAGTTTGAGCCAGGGCAGTCCCATGCAGGCGTGGTACAGTACAGCCACAACCAGATGCAAGAACACGTGGACATGCGGAGCCCCAACGTCCGCAACGCCCAGGACTTCAAAGAGTAAGAGCATCCCCCATGATCTCCGCCCCATTCCTGGTCCTGTAGCGAGCTGGCCCAGCCAGGACCCTGACCGTGGCTTTGACCCTGGCCTGTCTGTCTTCTTGTGCAGAGCCGTCAAGAAGCTACAGTGGATGGCTGGTGGCACATTCACCGGAGAAGCGCTGCAGTACACCCGGGACCGGCTGCTCCCGCCCACCCAGAACAACCGAATTGCCCTGGTCATCACGGACGGACGCTCTGACACTCAACGGGACACAACGCCTCTCAGTGTGCTCTGCGGCCCAGACATTCAGGTGGGCAGCTGCGTGACCCCAGAAAAGGGGCTCCTGCAAGCGTGGGGGAGGGCTGTTCCCCAGGAGAGGAGAAGTACAGGATCAGCTGATCCACGCAGCCCTGTCCTCTGCAGGTAGTTTCTGTGGGCATCAAGGATGTGTTTGGCTTTGTCGCGGGCTCCGACCAGCTCAACGTCATTTCCTGCCAAGGCTTATCCCAAGGTCGGCCAGGTATCTCCCTGGTGAAGGAGAACTATGCGGAGCTTCTAGATGACGGCTTCTTGAAGAACATAACAGCCCAGATCTGTATAGGTGGGTGCTGGCGATCAATACCCTGGGAGGGCAGCGCGTACGCCTGTCTTACACATGCCTTCTCGGCTTTTGGGGACTCTTTTGGGTTGGAAACAGCCCTCACAATGTGCCTGGCATTTTTACCTCAAGAAAGATTGTGACCTGGCTGTGTGGCACTGTCCAGGGTGACCCCTAGCTCAGCAGAGCAACATGAGGTCAGCTGTTCTCACGCTACACGCATGGGACAAGGCCCTGCCCCCAACACCGTGGGCACACTGTACGTCAGCCTTATGATTGGCATGACTCATGCTGTGGACAACTTGGTCAAGGAATGCACTTTGTGCCAGATTCATGACAGGCAGTTGCTTAGCAGCATAGTAGAGCAAACTATCTTTTCTCTGAGACTCAGTTTCCCCCTTTTTAAGAGGAGGCCAAGGGTCTGACCCTACCTTTCAGTATTTTGGAGCCAGGACCAGGAAATGGTGCTAGGATACCATCTGTCTGTCCGTTCATCCGCCTGTCTGTCTGTCTGTCATAGGCAGCTGACCAAGGCAGAACTCAGCATGGGCGTGGTCCCCATGACGGACTTATTCACGTGATTTTCTTTTACAGATAAGAAGTGTCCGGATTATACCTGCCCAAGTGAGTACAAGGAAGGCCTGAGACAGGGTGGGGAAGGCAGAACCTGATATGGGCCCAGCAGGGCTCTGGGCGCTCTCCTCTGGGCCTTGGCTGGGTACCCTCTGGTACCCGTGCGGTCCGCCCAGTCTCAGGCCACCCTCTCTGCCCCACAGTCACATTCTCCTCCCCGGCCGACATCACCATCCTGCTGGACAGCTCAGCCAGTGTCGGCAGCCACAACTTCGAAACCACCAAGGTCTTCGCCAAGCGCCTCGCTGAGCGGTTCCTGTCAGCGGGCAGGGCAGATCCCTCCCAGGATGTGCGGGTGGCCGTGGTACAGTATAGCGGCCAAGGCCAGCAACAGCCAGGGCGGGCGGCTCTTCAGTTCTTGCAGAACTACACAGTGCTGGCCAGCTCCGTGGACAGCATGGATTTCATCAACGACGCCACGGACGTCAACGATGCTCTGAGCTATGTGACTCGCTTCTACCGGGAAGCTTCCTCGGGTGCCACCAAGAAGAGAGTGCTACTCTTCTCAGACGGCAACTCACAGGGGGCCACTGCGGAGACCATAGAGAAGGCTGTGCAGGAGGCCCAGCGTGCAGGCATTGAGATCTTTGTGGTGGTGGTGGGACCCCACGTGAATGAGCCCCACATCCGTGTGCTCGTCACTGGCAAGACTGCAGAGTATGACGTGGCCTTTGGCGAGCGCCACCTATTCCGTGTACCAAACTACCAGGCCCTGCTTCGTGGTGTACTCTACCAGACAGTCTCCAGGAAGGTGGCGCTGGCCTAGAGGATCACACACGTGGCCGTGCGCGTGGAGACACACTTCAACAGGCCTTCTTGCCCTTCCCGCTGACCAAACAGCAATAGGAAATATGACCCGAATGTTCCTCACCAGTTGGTCAACTCAACTGTCTTAAAGGGAACGCTGAGATGCACAGTCTTTGCTTTGTGTAATGTCCTCCGTTGCTCACCTGAGCTCCTATCTAGACCCTGCCCTTGCTTTGTTCATCATGGCGGCCATCTTGCTGGCCCCTCTCCCCCATCTGGGCTGGATCCAGCCATCTTGTCTTCCTCCTCACTGCCCTTAACCTGTCCCTGGTGTCTTCACACCATCCCCACAATTTCCGTCTGTGTTGTCTTCCATGCTCAAAGTGAAGGAGACCTTCCCAGGAGCTCAGCTTACTGGATTATGGCTTTTAGAAAATTGAACTCAAGTGGATTTTCAAACACAAACTTGGAGGAGATCCCTCCTCTTCATCAGGTGCTTGTCAGTGACCCCCGTGGATCTTGGTCCTAGTCCTTGGTGGCTAATCCTTACACTCTGGAAGCAAAGGTGCTATCTCCGAGGGTTCTCTCTACACACACAGAGGCTTCGCCTGGACAGTTCACACTCAAGTGTTCTGTCAGAACAAATCCAGAGCTTTTTCCCTCAAACTAGTGACTTGTCCTTTTTTGTTGTTGTTTGAAGACGCCCCTTTAGTTAGTTTTTCATGGGTCTCCCAATGCACCAAGTCAGCTATCTCTGCTAAATAAAGGTTTCCATTTTTCTCTGTGGTTCTTCCCTTTATCTACCCACATTCCCCAACACACTTGGAAAGAGAAGTCTATGCCAGACATACCACAGGGCAGAGGAGAAGCTGCCCTGGCCTGTAGACACTGCCTGTCTGTTTCTGAAAGGAAGAACACAGAGGCCTACAGGCCTTCCCATATCAAGGAGTTGTACTGCTGAAGAACACAGCACCCTGCAGTGCAGAACTGAGAGACACTTAGGGTTGATGGCTTGTCCAAAAAGATAACTCTAGACCCAACTAAGTTCTAACCAGTTTTATCCTAGCTTCAACAAAATTCAACCAAATTAAATCAGATCCAACCAGAATAAACCAGACCAAATGGTATCTGATGAGATTACACCAGACCTAACAAAATATAACTTGATCAGACCATATCCCAATGAGATCTGACATCAGGCCCAAACAAATATAAGCCAGATATAAATCAGATCCAACTAGATACACTAGACCAAACTGCACTTAGCCAGATTAAATCAGACTAAACCATATCCAACCAGATTAAAACAAACAGTACCAGATCCAATTATAGTAAGTACAAATCAGATCTAACCAGGTTAGACTGGAACAAACTAGACCTAACTAGAATGTGTCAGTCCAAACAGATTACACAAGACCAAACCATACCCAACCAGACCAAACCAGATCTAACCACATTAAACTAGAGCATACTAGATAATAACAGACCAACTCAGATCCTAGTAAATTATACCAGAACCAACTAGATCTAACCATATTACACTAGACCAATCCATGTCAAAATAGAATAAACCAGATTAAGTCAGAGCCAACCAGATGAAGACCAAACTGGCAAGTGTCTACTTTATCTGGTTCTAAGATCAACTCCCCAAAAGTTCTTAATGGAAGCTGAAGAAAGTGCTTGGATAAGTTGGTATTTACTCAGAATGAAGTGGGAAGTCTACTATGGTGCTGGCTGTATGGCTTTGGCCAGGAGGTGGCCTATGGCTTCTGCAAAGCCCTCTTGCAGGGTGGGGACTGCAGATATAAATCTTGTCAAATGGTAAAGGAAGAATACAGCCATTAGAGTCCCCACTGCCTTGTGAGGAAAGGAAGCAGAATGGTTGGCCGGGAGACAATGGTGTGTGCGTAGGGTCTAGAGACATCCACAGTAGGGTATATTACACACAGCCATGAAAGTCTACTTCAGGGACCAAACAAGTACACAAACAGAACAGCAGCAACAGACCCTCTAGATCAATGGTTCTAAACCTGTGGGTCGCAACCCCTTTGGGAGGTCAAACAACCCTTTCACAGGGGTTGCCTAAGACCATTGGAAAACACAGATATTTACATTACAACTCATAACAGTAGCGAAACAATAGTTACAAAGTAACAATGGAAATAATTTTATAGTCGGGGGGTCATCGAGACAGAAGGAATTATATTAAGAGGCCCCAGCATTAGGATGGTTGAGAACCAGTACACTAGACCCTTTCGAGGATAGCAGAACTGGAGAGAGAAAAGAGGAGAATGAGCCAGGGAGGGGCACACAGTGGAGAACCCAGAGAGACTGCTGCCCTTGGCCACCATAGCTCAATTCAGATGCCCAACTGTTTCCTTAGTCTCCTTACCACAAACTAGCTTAGTAACACTTGGCACCGGACCACCTGGAAGAGTCGATCACATCCTTCATTCCTATGCCCAAACGCTAGATTGGGGCATGATAGCCATCTTGAGCCTGGAGGAGGTATGGAAGATATTTTTCACAGACCCATTTTCCTATCGCCCAGACCAGACCTTGCCTGCCTGGTCACTCCAGGTCTGCATCCCAGATCCAAGTGGCACTTGATGGTCCAAATCTTGACATATCTTTGTGGCTCTTTACCCCAAGTTCCTTTGTCCCAGCTGCGCATCGGGAACCCCAGCCCAGAAGGGACAATGGATCTATTGGGTCATCACAGACCCTTGTGGAGCCCAGAAGAAACCTCTGCTCTCATGGAGTTAGAATTAACTCCAGAACCTGAGACACAGCGAGGGAGTTCCCCGCAGCCACAATGAGTCCGTGGTTGCTGCCACACTAACTGCTGACTGTTCTCACACCAGGACTCTTGGCCATTCCTGCCCAAACCTGAGTCCCCCTGAAGCTCTTATCTCTCATGTTTTATCTATTTGAACCTCTTTCTTACAAGGTTCATCTACACAAGTGACCAGACAGCAATGAGTAGCTTCTCATAAGCCTGGATGTGCCATGCCTCTGACACAATGAGTCTTTAATCACCTCTTCTGTACACTTGGGACAGCCCAAGGTGGCCACAGTAGAGGCTTCAGGTTAGTGAGTGACTGAGCCCAGCTTCCCACACCCTGTTCTGTTGAGATTGTATCAGCTGTCCTCTTGATGTAGCTCCAACATCTGGAGTCTCTTACTGTATCTACATACTCCTCTCCTGTCCCTTGCCTCTCTCCCGATGCCTAGGATCCAGGACAAAAATCTCTGCTGCTATGCATGGCATCACCCAAACCAGCCCAAAGTTATCCCGGACAGAAGGAACCAGATACCATGGGCTTCCCTTAAGAAGATAGGGTCCTTAACTCCTAGGAAGTTTGGCAGGGAACCCATGAAGCTGTGCACAGGCAACACTGCCTGTTCAAATGTGTGATACAGGGATCTCAGGGGGTCTTCTATCCATGTTCCCTCCTTTCTCTGGTTTACATGGAGAAGACCTTAGTGAGAAAGCTGGCAAGTCACTTGTCAGAAGGCTTTACCACCCTTGCCGGAGTTGAGAGGACAGCATGTGGACCTGGTTCTCCCTATAGGAGCGCGTGACTACTACTCCCTCCTGTTCCTAACAGGTGGCCTCAAAGAGAGTGAGGCCCACAAGGGTTTCTGGGGGACTGTGTGTCGTGGTTGATATCACTCAGGGGGTTTCTACCTCACCTTAGATCATTTAGGTGCCAAATAAAAGACACAAAACCTTTAAATTTATACTAAGCCTTAAAAGCCTTAAGAGAGCTGGGCTGATATCAACCCTCTATGCTATTTATCAATATCCCTGAGATAGCACTTGCCATGTTCCAACAGGCCAGCCCTCATGGCCATGTGGTCACAATCTATCTACCCCATGGTCTCTTCTTCCTCCTCCTCTCTCTTCCTCATGGTCCCTAAGACCCCAAACCCAGGAACCTTTGCTCTGCCCCCACTCTTCTGCCCATCCCAAGCTGTAGATGTCTTTATTAACCAATAATGAATAGCATGGGGGAGGGCAAGACTTACACAACAAGATCTGGTATACATGAGGATCTGCTTGTCTTGAAGCAGGTTTGTAATACAGTATTTAGGATTTGAATACATAAAGTAGCACCAGACCAACATACTACAACTGTGTGTCCCAGCAGATGTCAAGATCTCTAACACACTTCTGGGCTCAGATCAGTGGGATCTGCCAGTGCTGGGGACACGAGATCTGAACAATCTACCCCTGAGCATAATCTACCAAGTTATGATCCCATAACTTGACTCTTCATATCCAACTAGAATTGGGGGAATTAGAGGTTCTGTCCCCTCTTTCAGCTCTTCTCAGGAAGAAGCTGCTGTTCTCTGGGCTACCCAATCTCTGAGATGGTTCTGGAGTTTGGAGACAATGGGGAGTTTGCAACTTCATGTCTGGAAGAACTATAGAGAGCACAAGGATGCAGCAGATAGAACTTCAGGCACATCACAGTGGACGTCACAAAGACTGAGTGCAGGCAAATAAAAACCAAAGCACAAGCCAGCTCATGGGCTGTGATGAACAAACCTGGCATCAAGAAGCCACGGGGAGGAGCTGGCTGTAATTACTGTGCATCCCTGTCAAGGAATGACATCACTTTGAAAGTGCCAAGGAACTTTTCTCATTCCAACTTTACTTGACCTAGAGACTTTAGATGCTGAACACTCAATGGCTGTCAAATATCAACTTGCAAGGCCAAGTGTGGAGTGTTCCTTTAATCCCAGCTCTTGACAGACAGAGGCAGGAGGGTCTTGTGAGTTCAAGGTCAGCCTGGTCTACATAGAGAGATCCAGGCCAGTTGGAGTTATATAGTGTGGTGGTTTGAATGAGTGTGACACCCATAGGCTCATATGTTTGAATACCTGGTCCTCAGGTGGTGGAACTGTTTGGGAGGGATTAGGGGGTGTGGCCTTGGGGGCAGGCTTTGAGGCGTTAAAGTCTCTTGCTATCCCCAGTGTTCTATCTCGAGCCGGGCGGTGGTGGCGCATGCCTGTAATCCCAGCACTCTGGGAGGCAGAGGCAGGCAGATTTCTGAGTTCGAGGCCAGCCTGGTCTACAGAGTGAGTTCCAGGACAGCCAGGGCTACACAGAGAAACCCTGTCTCGAAAAAACCAAAACCAAACCAAAACAAAACAAACCAAAAACAAAAAAAAACAAAACAAAAAACAAACAAAACAAACAAACAAACAAACAGTGTTCTATCTCTGCCTCCTGCGTGGGATTTTGAGCTGTGAGCACTTAGCTGGTCCTGCAGCCATATCTTCCCTCTACCATCATGGACTCTAATCCTATAAAACTGTAAGCTCAATTAGACACTTTTATAGGTTGCCTCAGTCACGGTGTTTTATTTATCGAGGCAACAGAAAAGGAACTAAGATATGTAATGAGACACTGTCTCCCCAAACATAATAAAACCCCATAAGTCAACCTGAGATAGTCATTGTCTCTCCCCAGCAAAGGTTAAAGATGTGGACACTCGTGGGTACAAGAAAGACAGAAGAAAACTTTATTAGTAGAAATTAAGGAAAATGAAAGGAACTCTTGAGGTTGGGAGGAAACAGATGTTGCATTTCTTTTGTCTAGAAGTTTTTATAGGACTTGTATCAAACACTGGACATTGGTTGATCAATTAATAGGCCCTACAACTTTTTTCCCCAAAGGGAACTGCTGCCTTGCTTCCATAAAGGAGTTACCAATTAGAAGAATGATCACATGCTGTTCACACTTTGTCCATCCACTTTACAGCAGTGGTCGTGTTTTGAAGCCCCAGCATTTTAATTGCTCTGCTAACTCTTGACTGTGGCTCATCTGTTAGGTGTTAGCCTGGGCCAGTGCCAATCTTATAGGTATCGTTCTGGCTATCAATCAGGGTATTCTGTTTCTTCTCCCTGGTATGGGGTCAGCTTGTAGATTTTCTATCACAGCTACCAAGATACAGTTGCAACATTCTGGTTTTTTTGTTTGTTTGTTTGTTTGTTTTTTGTTATCTTATACTCAAGACTTCTGTAGAGCAATCTAAGGGTCTCTTTCATGGATAGATGTGAAGGAGGGTTAGAGGGTCATAGGTCCCCCTAAAATGGCAGCTTCTCAGTCCCTGAAAACTTTGCAAGAAGAGATGTTGAGAACACATGGGACTAGTATCTAAACAGGACCCACAGGGTAAAGGAGAGGACTTAGGGACCTTATATAACACCCATTTCAGAGTCTGTTTAGTGGATTTTCAGCTCCTCCATCCCAAAGGGAACTGCTGCCTTGCTTCCATAAAGGAGTTACCTTGACTTTCTCTGCATCATGGTTTGTCTTTCCTAGACATTCAATTCTTTACCCGTTCCAAAGAACAAGGGCGTCAAGGTTAGACGCCCTTCAGTATCCATACTACAGGTGAATAGGGTTTTTTTGTTTTTGTTTTTTGCTTTTTTTTTTTTTTTTTTTTTTTTTTTTTAGTTCTTACAAGGTTGTCTTCTAGGATTAGCTACACCAGCAGCAGGCATGTGTGAAGATGTTACAGAACTAATGTGCTTTCCAAGTGAGAAATCACTCCTTTCGTGTAAACATTAATGAACGGGAAACTCCTTAAATGATAACACACGATGACAGGTTCTGACTAATGCCTAAGAGGAATCAGCTTTAACAGAAACACTTTACCAGTTTGTGTAGGCCTTACGCTTACACATTCCACACACAATGGCGTCTTCAACTCTCTTTCAGGTCCCAGCCCCAGTTTCGGTTTTTTTGGTTTTGTTTTGTTTTGTTTTGTTTTGTTTGGGGGGGTTGTTGTTGTTGTTTTACACTTTGAACAATTTAAACAGAGACAGGAGACTGCAAGTCTGACCACTTGGGCAGATGGGAGGTTTACACAGTGAAAGACATCGCCAGAACTATTTCTAAAGTACACCAGTGCTTAAGAGATATATTTATTTTGGAATAGTCATCACCCCAGGTCATCTCGCCCACCTGGCAGAATGTTGCTTTCCCTGGGACCGATGACAGTTTCCATGCTGAGCTGCTCATTAGGGGGTGTTCTTTGCCATGGGGATAGCCCCACCCCCACCCCCATCGCTGGCTCTAAGTCAGGACTGCCTTCTTTTGTTATGGGAATGGAGCCTTTTGAATAAACACTAACAGACAACGTTTTCCCAGCAACCTCTATTTTCCATGATGACAGAAACTGGTCTTTCGGTATCTAACAAGACTGGTTAGCACCCTACGGATCTTCCCAATCTTCCCAATCTTCCCATTATAGTACAGGCTACCCTCCTTTAGCTGAATTCTACTTTGGGCCTCTTAATTTTCTTAAGCAGGTTTATTAATAAATCCTTTTCGCTTTATCACTACAAGTTTTTTTCTAAATCAAAAAGACAACAGTGATCAATATATATTCCCCCAGGGAGTCCCCATGGAGGCCAGCCAACCTATCTGTCCACACTGCTTTGCCTCTTAGAGCCCCTGTCTGCTTCCTAGCAGGTGGGTCTGGGTTACTCTTGTGTTTCCTCCTGACCTGACGTCACAGGTTTGGCCCTAATACTCTTTTACCCAGAATCTGTTTCCACTGTAACACTTTTGAACAATGTGTGTGTCTCCCTCACCGTGACCTAGCTCCTGCCTCAGTGTGGTACACATTTTGAAGACTGGCTTCTTTTGTTTTTTTAATTTTTAATTTTTGGTTTTTTGGAGACAGGGTTTCTCTGTGTAGCCCTGGCTGTCCTGGAACTCACTCTGTAGACCAGGCTGGCCTCAAACTCGGAAATCCCCCTGCCTCTGCCTCCCAAGTGCTGGGATTAAAGGCATGTGCCACCACAGCCTAGTTAAAAACTGGCTTCTTAGAGTTTTCAGCAGCAAGCAGCTTGTTTCCCTGCTACAATCCAGCAGTTTGCTCTCAGGTTTGTTTGTTTGTTTGTGTCAAAAAAATAAAAATATTGATATAAGCCAAGTCCTGCTTAGAAAAGCTTGCAGCAGCTTCACCCATAAAAGCCCAGACCTAGAGGCGGGTCTACATGCCTTCTGTATGTTCGAGATGGGCCACCATGCCAGGGACATGCCACTTAGCAACGAGAGGAACAGGAGCTTTCGCCTGTGACAGCAGACAGCTAGAGATCCTAATGTCAAATGGCAGACACCAGAGGGGTGGACCGCACACACTGCCCCCTCTACGCTGCAGCTCCTCGAGCAGGTTGGTGTGATCCGGAGCAGAGAAAAGTCCTCACTGTCCGGCATACTGGAAGGTCCCCGGGGAGGGGGCAGTTTCTTCCAGTGGGACACACACATTCCTGCCTTGTCAAGATTCATCTGATTATAGATCTTAAGGAGGCTCGTGATTTCATTGTGTGCAAGCTTGGTCGAGATAGGGTTGGTTTGACCAAAACGACAGGCATAATGAACTTCTATTGTTCAGGACAAACACTGGATCAAGAAGTAAAAAATGGCAGACTGTGGCCTTTTCTCTCAGTGACAGAACCACAGCCATGCAGGTGGACCACGGAAAGACATGGCAGCAACTGCTGAGCAGAGACACCGGTGGTCAGGAAACAGCACGCGCTGACAGCCAGCAGAGGCCCGTAGGTAAGCCTGGGCAGGGCTGTAATACCAACTGCAGAGGCCCCAGCTCGCCCAGGTCCAGCCCTGGAGACAGACATGAGGGTTTTCTCTTGCAGGACATATAGAGCAGATGTGAGAGCTAACCACAAGCCGGACCACAGCAGAATGTCACCAAGTAGCTTAATCCAGACCCCCCCCCCAGCCACCCACCCTAAGCAAAGACATGACACATATAAAACTATCGCATATGATATAGCACAAACCTTAAAAGGGGGGCTAGGTGAGGAGGAGCAAGAGGTAGGTGGGGGACAGCAGCAGCTCAGGACCAAACATGGAAAACATAGCAGAAAGACAGGAGCCCATGCCATGCAGGAAGTCTCTTCAGCCTTACTCAGTGAAACTGTAACCGCCCCTCACACCCCAAAATCCACTCAGCCGCCCTTCGGAAGCTTCAGAATAAAGAGATGTAATTACCACTCCACACGGAGGGGATTCACCCATAGAATAAACAGCAAGGCGGGCATCCTCCGGGCACCGCCTGGTATCCCGTCAATACTGGGGATGAGAGCCATACATCTATAACACCCCGGGAGAGGCGTTCTGAGGTGGTAACGGATGTGGAGACCAGAGAGGAAGAAGCAGGCTGTCTTCAGTGTAAACCATGGCTCTTCCAAACACAAGGCAAATGACGAAGGAGAATTATAAGGGCACAAAACAGAAAACTGATGGGGATCCACAGTCCTCAAAGAGACGAGAGGCCAACATGAGGAGAGCAGGAGTCTCCAGACATGTTTACTCTAAAACCCATACAAAAAGAAAAAAAAAAAAGGCAGGAAGAGCCTGCACAACCCTGGAAACAATTAAGCAATGGTAGGGGTGTGGGGCTGTTTCCAGCAGATGTTAAAAATACTCTAAACTGTCCACAGCTAACGGGGCTGCACTGCTGTGTAAGAAAGTCAGAGGCAGAAGGGGCCGGATCAGCCACATACCAGCAGCAGGAAGGTGGTTTGTGTAAGAGCAGGCAGTGCCTCCAGCCACAGCCACACGAGCTTCTCCATGGTCTTTGCGTGTCACGCAAGACACTGCTGGGCATGTTCCAAGTGGATCAGAGACCAGAAATAAACTATGGGCCATATGAACATGGAGAGGTTTGAGAATTGCTTCACAACCAGGGCACGGGAAAGCCTTCCCAATACTGTGTAAGACTCTATATGACAGAGGAAATGTCGGGGTGGTGAGTTAGGAACCCTTTTGAGCTGTCACCCTGACTAATCCATTTGATAAGAAGAGTCTTCAGAAACACTGAGGAAAAAACCAGAGACTTAGGGCAAGCCATGAACAAGCCTCTCAGGAAAAAATGGCTGCCGGTACTCTGGGCACTCAAGCAAATGCAGCACCATTGCTTGGCCTTGGGTAGACGCAGACTCTTTCTCACCCATCAGGTTGGTGAAGCCCCAGTCATTTAAATTGCTGCAAGGATTTGGGAAGCTGCCGGCCACCAAAACTGCGGCAAGGCCCCAGTAAGGAGCACCACTTGCCCTCACAAACTCAGACTGCTCCCCTTGTGAGAAACATAAACAAAATGTCCTGTCTTTTTTATGAAAAAAGTTAAATAAGACAAGACACCTGGGCAGTGGTGGCGCAGCCTTTAATCCCAGCACTTGGGAGGCAGAGGCAGAGGCAGGCAGATTTCTGAGTTTGAGGCCAGCCTGATCTACAGAGGGAGTTCCAGGACAGCCAGGGTTACACAGAGAAACCCTATCTCAAAACAAAACAAAACAAAGAAACAAACAAAAAGACAAAACACCACCTAAAAATCTATAAAGAAGTTGCCTTGAAGAACTTAAAATTCCTCCGGGATTTCTGTTTCCTGAAATCAGAATATAGGCTCAAAATTGCAAATGGGCTCTCAAAGTAGTATTCTGCTGATCAAGAATGGCGCTCTAAATTAGCATTAGGAAAAGAATATCAGGCAGAGTGAGGCACAGGACTCCTCTGTGGAAGTAAAGTCATAGCAGGGTCCCCGATGGGTGTGTCTGCTTCCTTGTCTGACTGCTAAAGGTACATATCCTTTTGTAGAGGGAAACCTTTTTGCCTTGACAAGATAGTTTGACTTGAATGGTAATTTTCTTATGACCCCAGATCTGTTTATCTCTTGTTTTCAATTGAAAATGTTTTCTTCATACAATATATTCTGATTACATTTTCCCTTCCCTTCTCTCAATTCCTCCCAGGTCTTCCCTGCCTCCCTCCCTCCTGTCCAGCCCTGGTACTTCTTTCTCTATTTAGAAAACAAACAAGGCAACAAAACAAACCGAACAAAACAAGGAAATGGAGAAAAACAAAGCAAAAAGAAAAACAGCATGAGAAACATACACACACACACACATGAAAACACATATACAAACATGTACACATGGAAATACACACACACAGAAACACACACAGGCACACAGACACAGGCACACATGTGGAAACACAGACACAGGCACATGAACACATGCATGTACACACATATACACAAACACTCACATAAACACATCACACACATGCACAGATATGTATATACACATACACAAATACACACATAAATATATATACACCCCATACACACACAGAAACACATGCATGCACAAACATATACACAGGAAAACACACACATGTGTAGAAGCACACATACACACAAACACAAAAATACACACACATGCATGCACACAGGCACATACACACATAGAAACACATGCACACACATGCACACTCGCAAAGAAACAAACACACACAGCTAGAAATACACACACACACACACACACACGGAAATACATGCGTGCACACACATGTATACACACGTAGAAACACACACAGAAACATACATGGGAGCACACACACACACAAAATCCACAAAACACAAAATTGGAAAATACAATAATTAATCAAAAGACAAGTAAGGGTACCAAAAAAAAAAAAAGTCCTAATAAAGCATTATAACACAAGTCTCCAAAAATACCACTGAGTTCATCTTGTGTCAAAAAGGTGCTTGTCTTAGTTAGGGTTGCAGCTGATGATGATAAAACACCCTAAACACAAGCAACTTGGTGAGGAGAAGATGAGTTTTTGCTTGCACTTCCACATCGTAGCCCACCATAGATGGAAATCACACACGGCAGGAACCTGGACACAGGAGCTGATCTACGGGTGAGTGCTTCTTTCTGGCCTGCTCCTTATAGCTTGTCTTCTTATAGCACCCCAGTACCGCCAGTCCAGGGATGGCACTGACCACAGTGAGGGTACGTGGCCCTCCAGCACCAATAACCAACTAAGAAAACGCAGGCAGATCTGGTGGGGACATTTTCTTAATTGAGGTTCCCTCTTCTAAACTGATTCTAGCTTGTGTCAAGTTAACATAAAACCAGCCAGCACAATTGGCCCCTTATCAACTTGACATGCAGTTGATCACTATTCAGCTACAACCTTTTCTTTCTTGCTTATCCCCAAGATCCCATGTTAATATTAGTATCACAATATAAAACACTTCAACTTTTAAAAAGTCCCACCAGCTTTACAAATTCAAATGCTTTAAGAGTTTAATCTATTTACAATATCCAAAGTGCTCTAAAATCAAGAATTGACAAATGGGACCTCATAAAATTACAAAGTTTCTGTAAGGCAAAGGATACTGTCAATAGGACAAAACGGCAACCAACAAATTGGGAAAAGATCTTTACCAACCCTACATCCAACAGAGGGCTAATATCCAATATATACAAAGAACTCAAGAAGTTAGACTCCAGAGAACCAAATAACCCTATTTTTAAAAATGGGGTACAGAGCTAAACAAAGAATTTTCATTTGAGGGATATCAAATGGCTGAGAAGCACCTAAATAAATGTTCAACATCCTTAGTCATCAGGGAAATGCAAATCAAAACAACCGTGAGATTTCACTTACACCAGTCAGAAGGGCTAAGAACTCAGAAGACAGCAGGTGCTAATGAGGATGTGGAGAAAGAAGAACACTCCTCCACTGCTGGTGGGATTATATGCTGGTATAACTACTCTGGAAAACAGTTTGGTAATTCCTCAGAAAACTGTGCATAATATCACCGGAAGACCCTGCTATACCACTCCTGGGCATATACCCAGAGGATTCCCCAGCATGTAATAAGAATACATGTTCCACTATGTTCATAACAGCCCTATTTATAATAGCCAGAAGTTGGAAAGAACCCAAATGTCCCTCAACAGAGGAATGGATACAGAAAATATGATATATATGCACAATGGAGTACTATTCAGCCATTAAAAACAATGAATTCATGAAATTCTCCTGCCAACAAATGGATGGAACGGGAAAATATCATCCTGAGTGAGATAACCCAATCACAAAAGAACACTCATGGTATGAACTCGCTGATAAGTGGATATTAGCCCAGAAGCTTGGAATACCCAAGACACAATTCACATATCAAATGAGGCCCAAGAAGGAGGAAGAACAAAGTGTGGATCCTTGGGTCCTTTGTAGAAAGGGGAAAAGATACCCACAGATGGAGATACAGAGACAAAAAGGTTGAGCAGAGTCTGAGGGAAAAACCATCCAGAGACTACCCCACGTAGGGATCCATCCCATATGCAGTTACAAAACCCAGATACTATTGTGGATGCCCACAAGTGCTGGCTGACCAGAGCTGGATATAGCTGTCACCTGGGAGGCTCTGCTAGTGCATGACAAATACAGAGGGCACAGTCTCAGCCAGCCATTGAACTGAGCACAGGGTCCCCAATGCGGGAGCTAGAGAAAGGACCCAAAGAGCTGAAGAGGCTTGCAGCACCACAGGAGGAACAACGATATGAGCCTCCCAGTACTCCAAGAGCTCCCAGAGGCAAAAATATCAACCAAAGAGTACACATGGAGTTACCCATGGCTCCAGACACATCAGCAGCAGAGGATGGTCTTGTTAGACACCAAAGGGAGGAGAGACCCTTGGTCCTGGAAAGGCTCGATGCCATAGTGTAGAGGAATACCAGGACAGGGAGGTGGGGGAGGGTTGATTGGGGAAGGGGAGATGGCTTATGGGATTTTCTGGGGTGGGAGAACAAGGAAAGGGGACAACATTTGAAATGTAAATAAAGAATATACCTAATTTTTAAAAAAAAGAAAAAAGAAGGGTTTGAACTTGTGCTCAGTCCAATGGTTGGCTGGGAGCACCCACCTCTGGGGGGAAAAAGAGTTTAATATCTTTACAATATCCAAAGCCTTTAAAAAAATATTCAAAGTCTCTTTAAAACTCCCAAATCTCTCAACTGTGGCCTTCTGTTAAAAAAGAGAGAGAGAGATTATATACTTTTTTACTCTAATAGGAAAGAGCCAGGGCACAGTCATGATATAAACCAAGCAAAGCCAAGCTCCAAGAGTGTTAAATAACTTAGTGTCCAATGTCTGAGACTCATGCACAATCTTCTGGGCTCCAAGGCTTGGACAGTCGTACTTTTCTGGCTCTGATGCTCACAGCACATATGGCTTGGTCCATAGACTCGGGCTGGCTCCATGCCTCACCTGCTGTTGACCTTGGCAGCAGCCTTCTGGCATCTCTAAAACACGTAGGTCTCCTGCAGCACTTGTGTGACATTCTCATCTCCGTTCTATGACCCCTTCAGACATGGGCTGTCTACCACAACTTAAGGCTACACCATCACCAACAGCCTCTTCTGGCTTCTCTTCAGGGACTCCACCCTGCCACCCAGTGCCAAGCCTTAGCTATTCTCCATGAGCGCTTCATGCCTTCAAATCCAGTACCAACTGTTGTGACTTAGGCTACCAAGTTCAGTTGCCAGCATGAGTGCCAACTCTGAGAAAATATTCCCAAATTCCCTATCCCCACAGATGCTGGAGTCTTTCTTATAATTGCTACTTTTTCATCTCCAACTAACCAGCATCAATCGTCTCGGTAGGGCAAAGGTTTTGTTTCCACAAATGTTTAATCCAAAACATCACCGGATTACAGGCTCTGACACAATCTTTGCTTCTCTCTGCACATTCACAAGCTAGGCCTCCACCATCTGCTCCATCGTCAGCCTCCTTATTCGCCAGATTCCCACCATAGCTCACCAGAGTCTTGACACTGGCTGGCCTTTCCAGACCAAAGTCCTTCCACAATCTTTCAAAAGTCAACACAACCAAGTCTGTCACTACCAATACCTGACTCCCGGTATCAATATTTGTCTTCAACGCGGTTTTCTATTGCTGGTGTCAAAACACCAGGACCATAAGCATCCTAGGGTAGAAATGATTGATTCCAGTTTATATTTCCACATCACGGGCCGCCATCGAAGGAAGTCGGGACAGGAGCTCAAGAAGTACAGGAACCTAGAGGTAGAAATGGAAGCAGACGGATGCTGCTTACTGGATCGCTCCTCATGACTTGCGCAGACTGTCATCTCAGAGCTCCCAGAATCAGCAGTGCAGGCGTGGCACTTCCCTCAGCGATCTTGGTCCTCGCACATAAATCATCA
Source organism: Apodemus sylvaticus (assembly GCF_947179515.1). Classification (NCBI taxonomy): domain Eukaryota; kingdom Metazoa; phylum Chordata; class Mammalia; order Rodentia; family Muridae; genus Apodemus; species Apodemus sylvaticus. Next base: position 10,939,116 of record NC_067490.1, read on the forward strand.
ATCAACAGAATGTACCACAGGCTTGCCCACAGGCCAGTCTGCTGTGGGTATTTTCTCAATTGAGGTTCCCTCTCTCAAAATGCCTCCATCTTGTATTTAAATCGGCATAAACATAGCCACCATGGTACCACAAAAAGAACTTCAAAGGAAGGGTTCACAAACCCTTACCTCTCCTAAGGAGCTATTGATAGTTGTGGGTCCTTCTGAGGACCAGAGACTCAATTTTAAGGATATGGCCCCAGTAAGTCAACTATGCTCTGACGGATAGCCCCACACCCACAAGCACTTTAGCAGCACAAACTGCACTTTGTTTTGTTTGTTTGTTGTTATTTTTTAAAGGGCCAAGTTAGGAGTGGCTGAGAGTAGGTCCAGAAAGAGCTAGGTGGAGCATTGAGGGTATATGATCAAAATATAGTGTATATATGAAGAAAATTTCAAAAAATTAGTAAAAATATTGTCAGTTTTTAAAAAGCTTCCCAGAAACTGGTAAGTTCCTTCTGAGACAAGAAGTGGGCAGGAGGACCCTTTAATCCTGATCTTTTGGGTCAGGTCAAGTTTTATGTATTTGAACACTTAAATGAAATTTATAGGAAGATATGCCCTGCTGTAAGAAAAAGTTGAAATGCGTAAATTGAAATCTGTGGTTCACATAAAATCACACAAGTCCCAAATCTCAGCATCCTTGCTACACCAAGGGCAGTGGAAACAGAGCTGTCTGGAGGAAGCCCAACACCTTCGTAAAACTTAGAAGAAGAAAAAACATTCCTATAAAAAACAGATGCACAGAAGTTGAGATTCAGCCTAGATGCTAGAGAGGATTCTGGAGCTCGTTTAAGGTGGGTTGGGTGTTTTGGAGGTGACCCTGGCCCAGGGTGACCCTGGCGGTTGTGAAAACAAACACCAGGCACTAACTGTGATGTACTGACATAGCCCTGACTCACCCTAATACAGTGCCACAAAAATCACACAGGTACTGCACTGTGAACAGCAGGTGGCCTGGGAGAGACATGCCAATGGTCGGGGACCTTTCACTCATCTTTGTAGTTTGTGAACAAAAATGAAGTCAAGAATTATAAGGAAAAGAAAGCCCCAGACAAAGCATGGGGCTGGGGCTGGCCTATGTAGATAAGTGGGGGACTGTTCAGGGCTCAGGTGCAGGGGAATGGATACTATACCTCAAACCTTTAACCAGATCGTTCCTTCTTTATCTAGAAAAAGCACTTTCAGAAAAGAAACAAGATCCAAAAGCCATGCTCTGAAGAAACCAGTTCTTTGAGCCAAGGTTGAATGATGATGCTTCTTACACAAAGCAGATGTCTTTATCTACAGCCAGCAGTTTCTTTGGAAATCATGATCGGCCCTCGAGACAATCCAGCTGTGACTCTCTGCCAAGGACAAGGGACTATTTGCTCCTCCCAGACCCAGAGGAATGTTACCTCCTTCCTGCCCTAGGCACTTCTATGTGACTTCTAACAGAAGCTTGTCATGTGGAATCCCAGACAGGACTATGGGGTCACCGGAGGGGGACAAGGTTGGCCAGCATTGCAGTCTTAGCCCTGAGCCCAAGAACAACATGGTAGGCCACTTTAACTAAATTCATGAGTTTCCCAGGGAACCCAGACATGAACTTGAAGGTCTCTAAAATTAACGAGTCATAGCCACACTTAACTTGTGACTTTCCTCTTCTCATAGACCATAAACTAAGGGCACCCCTCAACCAGATTGCTTAGACCCACAAAAAAACATGTCAATTGCAATGTTATTTCCCAAGATTAGAGCATCATGTCATAGTTGGAGTAGGATATGAAGCCCACTGGCCTCTGGGAGCTGGAGGCTAGCTAAGACGGGTCCCTCAAGTCTTTCCAGCTAAGGCTTTACAAAAGAATCCGTATTTGGAAGCCAAGGTTAGTTATCTAATCCATACCCAGGATCTGCAAAGCAGAAACAAACTTCATTTTTAAAACTTTGATTCATAAATTCATTTGACCCTAGCTCAGCCCCCAAAATGGTGTGTGTGTGTGTGTGTGTGTGTGTGTGTGTGTGTGGTGTGTGTGTGTATGTGTGTGTGTGTGGTGTGTGGTGTGTGTGTGTGTGTGTGTGTGTGTGTGTGTGTGTGTGTTTTGGAGCCTTGGTAGAGTTTCACAGGCTTAACCAGAAAGAAAATTGCAAGTGTATCTAAGTTAACCGATGGTTGTACAGCTCTGAAGTATAATGTACTCGTTCTCTGTACTAGGCAGGGGCGTGAAGCAGCAGCAGGGGTTCCTTGCTTGTTGAAGAGATGTCAGAATCCCTCACTCAGCTCCTCAGGCTGTGAGTGGTGAGCCACCTGCAACATGCTAGCCAGGCATGTTACACACTCTCTGTAGGACAGGGACCTAACCCGGACCCAGGGTGGGACTCTGCAGCCACAGAATGGAGAGTCTCAGCTAGGGGATGAAATTTGAAGAAACTCCTGATGGACTGAGATAGACTGCAATTAGGGACTCATCGTCTCCCTTCCCTGTGACCCATAAGGCCCCCCATGCTTCAGGGGAAGGAGGCCACTTAGGAGAGAGAAATATGGAGTTGGTAGGTAGTGAACGTCTGGGGGAATCCCTGGTCCCTCCTGTTCCCTTTCTTGGGTAGTTCTACAAACACTTCTGAGGAGTCCTGAGGTACTCAGGTCCCATCATGGGAACACAGGGCAGGAAGGGCTTTAGTCCTGGGATAAGAGACAGACCTCCATGTCTAAATCATTGAAATGAATTGTCTTCCAGGCTCAGCCTGGCCACCATGTGAAGCAGGGTGGTGGTATGGAAGACAGTACCTGTCCGAGACTCCCTCGTCAATCCAGGACTGAAGCCCTCTGATGTGGAGGTGATGAACATTGTCTGTGAAGATGCTTTTGCATGGAGGCATCCCTCAGAAAATACCACAGGAAGTAATCCAACCCAGACTTGGTCTGCCCACAACAGTGAAACGAAGCAAGCAGAGTGACCCTCACCTCAAGCTCCTGACGTGGCCTGTCTTGTCTGCTTGCCTGCCCTTGGGCAGATGCCCATCACAATAACATGATGGCTCTGGGCTTTATACCAAGGGTTCTGCCTTCCTGCTAGCTGGGGATAATGAGGTTTGCCCACTGGTTTGTCTTTTATCTCTTTCCCAAGATGGCCCCCAAATGTGGCAGAGGCCACAAACACCCTGAAGATGGTCGTCTTCAGATGGTGGGAATGGCAAAGACAGGGCTGTTAGAGTGAGATGCCCCACAGACAATTAAACAGGAAGCTCCAGACATGTGTCTAGCTTCCCTCTGCCCCTACAGAGGTCTTCCTCCTCCTCATCTTCCTCATCTTCTTCCTTCCTTCCTTCTTCCTTCCTCCTGCCTTTCCTCCTCCTCCTCCTCCTCCTCCTCCTCCTCCTCCTCTTCCTCCTCCTCCTCCTCCTCTTTGACATGGTCTGTGTATTCCTGTTGACCCAGAACTCACTCTGTAGACCAAACTGGCCTTTACCTCACAGAGATTCACCTGTCGCTACCTCCCAAGGGCTGGGTTTAAAGGTGTGTGCCATCACCCATTGTGAATATAGCTTCACTTTAAGAAGCCAAAGGCAGGAAGCAACTCAACTGTCCACCAGCTAGAGAATGAATAAATAAGCTAATGTAATTCACAGGTTGAATGTTATGCAACAATTAAAAATAAATCATAGAGATATATGGGTTGAAGAGATGGCCCAGTGGTTAAAAGCACTGGCTGCTCTTCCAAAGGACCCAGGTTCAATTCCCAGCACCCATATGACAGCTCACAACTGTCTGTCACTCCAGTTCCAGGGGATCGAACACCCTTACACAGACATCCATGAAGGCAGACTTATGCACATTAAATAAATCATAAAGAAAGATATAAGACAACATGGATGACACGCAAAGGCTTTCTTTCTTTGAACAAAAGAAGCCAGTCACAATCGTATATGTCACACACTACTGCTTAGACCAGCCCAAGATCAGGAAAACTAAGTCTATGCGACTAGAAGTCAGAATAATGGCTCTCTCTAGGAGAGATTGTTTGTTTTACATTTGTTTGTTGATACATCTATAACATAGCACATGTGGAAGTGAGGGAGCAATTTTCAGGAATCAACTACTTCTTTCTATCATGTGGATTCTGGAGCAAATTATATATATGTATATATATATATATACATATATATATGTATGTATGTGTATATATATCTATACACATACATATACACATATTCATATATGTATATATGTGAATATGTTATATATAAATATAATATACATTATTTATTATAATGCATATGTGTTGTTATATAATAAATAATAATATATTATATATATGCATGTAAAATAACATATTCAAAGTACATAAGAGGCCCTATAACTCAACAGAGATTAAAAGACAACCCAAGGATATAATAACCTGAAGAATCGCTTCCCAGAAGATCCATAAATCCTGGGTGGTCAACCCCAGTGACTATCCTGACCACATCAGGGACGAGACAACTCAAACTCAAGCCCGGGGCTAAAGTGTAAAGGGCTGGCAACACCCAGTGTTGGTGAGGACGGGACTGGCCACGCACAAGCCACTCACAATCCCATGATGCTGTGTGACGCCTACACTCCGTGGTCCTCCTATGTTGGAAAAACACCACTTTATTCCCTCCCCCCAACATGTGAACCCTTGAGTGCAGCCCCGAACGCGCAGTGTTTGCGTGGCCTCCAGGCTAACTGTGGCCAGTTCTAGGAGGTTATCTTAGCGGATGTTTTCAGGTTGCAGCCCAGCATCTGGCATGGCTTACAAGTAGCTCTCATTTCTGGAGAATCTGCGGGAGGAGAGGCTGGAGGGGCTCCAGGCTCTAGGAGAGATCTGGTTCCTTCTTTCTCTCCCAGTCATAAATACGTTTCCCCATTTCTGCTGTCTTTTACTCTGCGTTTATTCGCCACACGACCACAGACCAGCGCAGCTAAGCACATAAAGACGGTCAACAGCACAGCTCCGCATCACTAATGCTGAAGTGACCTGTCTCAGTTAGGGTTTCTATTGCTGCAATGAAACACCAGTGACCAAAAAGCAACTTGGGGAGGAAAGGGCTTATTCAGCTTACACTTCCATATTGCTGTTCGTTATTGGAGGTCAGGACAGGAACTCAAACGGGGCAGGGTCCTAGAGGCAGGGGCTGACAGAGAAAGCCGTGGAGAGGTGCTGCCTACTGACTTGCTCGTGGCTTGTTCAGTCTGCTTTCTTAAAGAACAAAGGCCCATCAGCCCAGGGATAGACTGCGCTGAACCAGGGACGGACCCACAGTGGACTGGGTCCTCCCCCATTGATCACTAATTGAGACAATGCCTTAGAGCTGGATCTCAGGGAGGCATTTCCTCAACTGAGGCTCCTTCCTCTCTGATGACTCTAGCTTGTGTCAAGTTGACCCCAAACTAGCCAGTAGATGAATCAGCTGTCTTCCCGAGCCTTCACCATGTAGCGGCTGAATTTAGTGCATCACCTCCAATGTACACGTTGAGACACAGAGGCCTTTACATTTATTGCTGTGCACAACCTACCCTGTTCATCTCAGCATTGAAGGTGACTCCCTGGCTTCCCCAGCAGCCAACATCCCCACCGTGGTGCCAGCCAGACATTTCCGGAAAACTCTGACTGAAGATTCTGGAACAAAAAATCTCAAAGCAAAGTGGGGGCTACAATCTCTGGCTTTCTTCCTCCTATAAACCTTCTCCGCCCCTGGAAACTATGACAAGAGGCAGCCAGGAACTATAACACCGTCCACTCAGGAGTCAGCAGACCAAGGCACTATGCCAGTCAGGGATGTGCTTTGGGGGCAGAGGGGGACCAGTCCCCTCTTCTGGCATGACCACCAGTGTGACGAAGATCCCAGTCACAGAATGGGCAGAATGGACTGATAGTAAAGATGGAGCCAACCAGACTCCCTAGTTATACTGAGGGGCTTCTGTAACACCCCCTCCAGTGTTCCCATCATAGGGGGGTTGGGGAGCAGCAACCCTGGCAGCAGTTTTGCAGGCAGGCTCCTCAGAATTGGACTGGGGAGGAGTTGGCACCATTGTAACGTCAGCAAAAGGGGTATACTTTCTCTTCCAATCTTTCGCCCTGTCCTATAGACAAAATGTCTCTTCCCTTCCACCCCCTACTTTCCACAATGTGAAGACACAGCCTTTACCCCTCTCCCTGCCATCTTCCGCCACCTGAGGACACAGCAAGATGACCCTCACCAGATGCCACACCTTGATCTCAGACTTGTAGCCTCCAAACGGGGGAGGTGTCCGTGTGCTTTGTAAACAAACTACCTGGTTTGTGGTATTTTGCTATAGCAGCAAAATCAGACTAAGACTGCCCTAGAACTATCCAGGCCCTGCCTGGAGGGCACACAGTTCACAGTTCCCTAGTGATACCACAGGTCGGCCTCCCAGACATACCAAGAAAACAGCAAGCTGAAGTCCAGACCCCACTGCAGCTCACAGTGGGGGGGAGGGGAGGGGCTACAAAGAGGACAGAGATGTTGGGTGGGGCAGTATAGACCAGGAGGTCCAATGAGCTCAGGGACAGAACAGAGAGGCCAGGAAAAGGATCTCAGGGGCTGAGGGGAACCCAATCAAGGATCTGGGGTGCCAGTGTGTCCCTAAGGGAGCCTGCAGAGAGTCTTCTATTCCTGTCACAACTTTGTGTGCTGGAAGATAACTTTTTTCTTTTCTCAAAATGTCCCAGACTAAGATGAGCTGTGTCCAGAACCAGGTACTTAACCAGGTACTGTTCACACCTGGACTTGATGAGGAACCAGCGGAAGCTGTCGCAGGGTGGCTGGGGAGGGCCTATGGGGAGAACGTGAGTCACTTTTGTCTAGAGAGCTGGCCCAGACCCCAACCTCCCTGAGAGATGCCGCCATCCCTGTGGCCTGCAAGCGGGGCACCTGGTGCTCAGTCAGGACTGTTCTTTACTGACTTGTAAACCAGAGCAGAATCCAAGCCCCAACCAGTATACAACCAGAAAGAGGAGTCTCACGAGATAAAGTCCTAAGAAAACTGGTCAGACTGCAGGCCTTGTAATACAGACGTGTGGGAAGTGTCAGCCTGCGAATGCAGACGTGTGGGAAGCTTCATCTCTTGGACAGGCAAGCTGACAAGAGACTGATGAACTCTCTTCTGGAGAATTCTAAATGCTGAGTAAGCTTACAGCAGAGAGCAGTCCAGGGATAACGGCGGTCAGCAGGAAGGGGTGGAGATGCGGGTCTCGGTTTCTAAATCAGATACACAAGGACACAATAGAGTTTAAAACTTACCCATCAACAGTTAAGAAGAAAGAAAGAAAGAAAGAAAGAAAGAAAGAAAGAAAGAAAGAGAGAGAGAGAGAGAGAGAGAGAGAGAAAGAAAGAAAGAAAGAAGGGAAAGAAAAAGAAAGAGAGAGGAAGGGAGGGAAGGAGGGAGGGAGGGAGAGAGAGAGAGAGAGAGAGAGAGAGAGAGAGAGAGAGAGAAGGAAAAAGGCAATAAAGTGTAATCCCCAAAGCAGCAAGTGGCTTTTTAAAAAAGGTTTAAAATGTGTAAGAAATTACAATGACTGTAAGTAGCAGAAACTCACATTTTGAAAGTTAAAGATGGCCAGGTGGTGGTGGTGGTGGTGGTGGTGGTGGTGGTGGCAGCGCATGCCTTTGATCCCAGCACTTGGGAGGCAGAGGCAGAGGCAGGAGGATTTCTGAGTTCGAGGCCAACCTGGTCTAGAGTGAGTTCCAGGACAGCCAGGGCTACACAGAGAAACCCCATCTCAAAAAACAAAACGAAACAAAACAAAAAAAAACAAAAAATAAAAGAAAGTTAAAGATGGAAGCGTCCGTTCACATCACACAAAGCAATCTAAAACACACTGAGGAGCCCACGAGAATGACAGGGCCAGCACACAGGACAGGTGGCTTGCCTGTGAATTCTACACTAAGGTAGTGTTTGAGACTAAAGGAACCCACCAGGAGAGAGGTGAGGCTCACCCACTCTGCTGTCCCCACACCATCCCTCCCCTGGGTCACCAGAGCCCGGAGCTGGGTTTCACCTTCCCCCTCCCACCCCCCCACCCCCGAGACCTGGTACCCTCTGCAAAGCGGGGCTTCCTGGGAAGATGCTAACGCCAACCCCACCCCCACACCAGCTTTCTGTTAGCTATGAACTGTGGATGAGTTTCCATGATCAGA